>NW_024044915.1:1527514-1855028 GCF_015852505.1 Tachyglossus aculeatus
AGCGCTTGGGAAGTCCAAGTTGGCAACACAGAGAGACGGTCCCTACCCAACAGTGGGCTTACAGTCTAAAAGGGGGAGACGGAGAACAAAACCAAACATACTAACAAAATAAAATAAATAGAATAGATAGGTACGAAGTCGGGGCGCAGCCGAGAGGACACCCCTGTTCCCCTCCGCCGCCCGCTCCGGGATCCCAGCGCCAACCGGGATGGGGTCCCGGGCCCCGGCGCTCCCGGGTTTCGGCCGGGAATAGCGAGCCGATTTTCCGCCCGGACCGGTCCGTGGCGGCGGCGGCCGTCTTCCTAATGTGCAGCGAGGGCCCACGGGAGGTGATGATGATAATAATGATGATGATGGCATTCATTAAGCGCTTACTATGTGCAGAGCACTGTCCTAAGCGCCGGGGAGGTTCCAAGGTGATCGGGTTGTCCCACTGGGGGCTCCCAGTCTTGATCCCCATTTTCCAGATGAGGTAACTGAGGCCCAGAGAAGTGAAGTGACCCGCCCACAGTCACACGGCTGACAATCGGCGGAGCCGGGATCTGAACCCATAATAATAATAATAATAATAATGGTATCTATTAAGCGCTTATTCTGTGCCGAGCACTGTTCTAAGCGCTGGGGGGATACAAGGTAATCAGGCTGTCCCACAGGGGCATCCCCATTTTCCAGATGAGGGAACCGAGGCCCACAGAGTCACACAGCCGACAATCGGCGGGGCTGAGATTCGAACCCATGACCTCCGACTCCAAAGGGGAGACAGGCATGGAAGTTAATACAGTCCCGGGAAAAGGCAGGGTCTAAAGTTGTGTATATAACTGCCGTATCAAGTTTTTAAAGATTACGGATCCAAGTACTTCAGTGACAGAGAGGAGAAGAAGTAGGGGATTTGAGGGCTTAGTCGGGGAAGACATCTTGGAGGAGATGTGATTTTAAGACGGCTCCGAAGGTGGGGAGAGGGGCCATCTGTCGTATGAGCGCTTAGAACAGTGCTTTGCACATAGTAAGCGCTTAACCAATGCCATTATTGTTGTCCTTAGAGGACCAAAGTGGGACAGTTGGGTTGTCGTAGAAATCGGAACGGTAAGGGAAGGTAAATCAGAACGAGAAGCAGCGCGGCTCAGCGGAAAGAGCCCGGGCTTTGGAGTCCGAGGTCGTGGGTTCCGATCCCGGCTCCGCCGATCGTCAGCTGGGTGACTTTGGGCAAGTCGCTTCACTTCTCTGGGCCTCAGTTCCCTCATCTGGAAAACGGGGATCAAGACTGGGAGTCCCCTGTGGGGCGACCTGATTACCTTGTATCCCCCCAGCGCTTATAACAGTGCTTGGCACATAGTAAGTGCTTAATAAATACCTCCTTCCCTTCCCCACAGCACCTGTATATATGTATATATGTTTGTACATATTTATTACTCTATTTATTTATTTATTTTATTTGTACATATCTATTCTATTTATTTATTTTGTTAGTATGTTTGGTTTTGTTCTCTGTCTCCCCCTTTTAGACTGTGAGCCCACTGTTGGGTAGGGACTGTCTCTAGATGTTGCCAATTTGTACTTCCCAAGCACTTAGTACAGTGCTCTGCACATAGTAAGCGCTCAATAAATACGATTGTTGATGATGATGATGATTATGGGTTCAGATCCCGGCTCCACCGATTGTCAGCCGTGTGACTTTGGGCAAGTCACTTCACTTCTCTGGGCCTCAGTGACCTCATCTGTAAAATGGGGATGAAGACTGTGAGCCCCACGTGGGACAACCTGATCACCTTGTATCTACCCCAGCGCTTAGAACAGTGCTTTGCACATAGTAAGCGCTTAACAAATACCATCATTATTATTATTCTGTAAAATGGGGATGAAGACTGTGAGCCCCCAGTGGGACAACCTGATCACCTTGGAACCTCCCCTGCGCTTAGAACAGTGCTTGGCACGTAGTAAGCGCTTAATAAATGCCATCATTATTATTATTCTTATTAAGGTAGGAATCGGCAAGGTGATTGAGTGCTTGACTCAATCCCTCTAGACTGTAAACTCATTGTGGGCAGGGACTACAGTTGTATCTGTTACATTGTCATAGCGTACCCTCCCAAGCGCTTAGTACAGTGCTCTGCACACAGTAAGCTTTGCAGTCAGGGGGCATGGGTTCAAATCCCAGCTTGGCCAATTGTCAGCTGGGTGACTTTGGGCAAGTCACTTCGCTTCTCTGGGCCTCAGTTCCCTCATCCGGAAAATGGGGGATTAAGACCGTGAGCCCCCCGTGGGACCACCTGATCACCTTGGAACCTCCCCGACGCTGGGAACAGTGCTTTGCACAGAGTAAGCGCTTAATAAATGCCATTATTATTCAGCGCACAGTGGAGAGCAGTAAAGAGTTTCTGTTTGATGTGGAAATGGGCGGGTAACGCCGGGAGGTTTTCGAGGAGTTTAGCACGGTGCTCTGCACACAGTAAGCGCTCAATAAATACGATTCATTCATTCATTCAATCGTATTTATTGAGCGCTTACTGTGTGCAGAGCACTGTGCTAAGCGCTTGGGGAGTCCAAGTCGGCAACATATAGAGACGGTCCCTACCCAACAGCGGGCTCACAGTCGAGAATTGAGTGAGGAGTTGGACAGTGTGGATTGAACGCTTTTTTTTAGGAAAACTGATCCGTTCAGCGGCGTAAAGTGTGGACTGGAGTGGGAAGAGGCAGGGTGAGGAGGTTGATCAATCAATCAATCAATCAATCATATTTTATTGAGCGCTTACTGTGTGCAGAGCACTGTACTAAGCGCTTGGGAAGTACAAGTTGGCAACGTATATGATATATCATATGTCTCTATCTGTTGCCGACTTGTACTTTCCAAGCGCTTAGTACAGTGCTCTGCACACAGTAAGCGCTCAGTAAATACAATTGAATGAATATATATATGATAATTCCTTGGTTCAGGATGGTGGTAGTGGGGATGCGGAGGAGAGGGAGATTCCAGAGATGTTATCGAGGCGGAACCGAGGGGATTTGGTGAGAGATTTCATTTGAGGGGTTGGATGAGAGGGTTCAGGGGAAAGATCAGGCCCGGAGCGGGAGATTTGGGAATCGTCCCCATAGAGGTGGGAGTTGAAGCCGTGGGAGCGGAGGAGTTCTTCGGAGGGCTCCTTGGAGAACCGCTGGCTCCGGTGCCGGGAAAGTCAGGGAGAGGGCAGGGTTTGGGTGGGAAAGATGAGGAGTTGTGTTTTGGACGGTTTCGGTTTGAGGTTTTGGCAGGGCGACCGGAGAGAGATGTCTTCGAGGCAGGAGGGAATACGAGACTGCGGAGAAGGAGAATAATAATAATAATAATGATGATGATGGCATTTATTAAGCGCTTACTATGTGCAAAGCTGTTCTGAGCGCTGCGGAGGTTACAAGGCGATCAGATTGTCCCACAGGGGGCTCCCAGTCTTCATCCCCATTTTCCAGATGAGGGAACTGAGGCCCGGAGAAGTGAAGTGACTTGCCCGAAGTCACCCAGCTGACAATTGGCAGAGCCGGGACTTGAACCCATGACCTCTGACTCCCAAGCCCGGGCTCTTTCCACTGAGCCACGCTGCTTCACGATCCTTCTGCGGGAAGGATCGGCGCGGGAGACGGCGGTTTGGGAATCGTCCGCATAGAAACGGCGGTTGAGGCCGTGGGAGCGAATGAGTTCTCCGAGGGTGGAAGAGAAGAATTCATTCAGTCATTCATTCAGTCGTATTTATTGAGCGCTTACTGTGTGCGGAGCACTGGACTAAGCGCTTGGGAAGTCCAAGTTGGCAACATCTAGAGACGGTCCCTACCCAACAACGGGCCAAAGCATGTAACTAAGAAGTGGCAAGAAGCAGCACAGCATAGTAGGAAGAGCACAGGCATGGAGTCAGAGGACCTGGGTTCTAATCCTGACCCTGCCAAGTAATAATAATAATGATGGCATTTGTTAAGCGCTTACTATGTGCAAAGCACTGTTCCAAGAGCTGGGGGGATACAGGGCGATCAGGTTGTCCCATGTGGGGCTCACAGTCTTCATCCCCATTTGACAGATGAGGTAAATGAGGCTCAGAGAAGGTAAGTGACTTGCCCAGTGTCACACAGCGGACATGTGGCGGAGCCGGGATTCGAATCCATGACCTCTAACTCCAAAGCCCGGGCTCTTTCCGCTGAGCCACCCTGTTTCAAGTGCGTGCCTTGTGACCGTAGGCAAGTCACTTTACTTCTCTGTGCCTCAGTTCTCTCAACTGTAGAATGGGGATTAAAACCGTACGTCTCACGTGGGACAGGGATTGTGTCCAACCTGACAATCTTATATCTACCGCAGCGCTTAGTACAGTGCCTGGAAGGGGGCCCGGAACTGAACCTGGAGGGACGCCCGAAGTTCGGAGAGGGTGGGAGAGGGAGACCGAGAATTTTTCATTCATTCGTTCATTCAGTCGTATTTATTGAGCGCTTACTGTGTGCAGAGCACTGGACTAAGCGCTTGGGAAGCCAAGTTGGCAACATCTAGAGATGGTCCCTACCCAGCAGCGGGCTCACGGTCTAGGAGGGGGAGACAGAGAACAAAACAGAACATATTCACAAAATAGAATAAATATGGACAAGTAAAATAAATAAATAGAGAATGAGCGGCCAGAGAGAGAGAGGAGGTGAACCAGGAGAGGATGGTGACAGTGAAAGCGGGGTTGGAGTAGGTTTCCAGGAGAAGGGGATGGTCCGCATCGTCGGAAACAGCTGGAGGATCAGGAGGGAGTAGAGGCCGACGGACGCGGTAAGAAGGAGGCCACCGGCGTCCTCAGAGAGACTGGTTGCCGTGGAGCGATGAGGGCGGAAGCCGAATAGAGAAGCGGCGTGGCTCCGTGGAAAGAGCCCGGGTTCGGGAGTCAGCGGTCCGGGCTTCTAATCCCAGCTCCGCCACCTGTCTGCTGTGTGACCTTGGACGAGTCACTTCTCTGAGCCTCAGCTCCCCCATCTGGAAAATGGGGATTCATTCATTCATTCAGTCGTCTTTAATGAGCGCTTACTGTGTGCAGAACACTGGACTAAGTGCTTGGGAAGTCCAGGTTGGCAACATAGAGAGACGGTCCCTACCCAGCAGTGGGCTCACAGTCTAGTAGGGGGAGGCAGAGAACAAAACAGAACATATTCACAAAATAGAATAAATATGGACAAGTAAAATAAATAAATAGAGAATGAGCGGCCAGAGAGAGAGAGAGGAGGTGAACCAGGAGAGGATGGTGACAGTGAAAGCGGGGTTGGAGAAGGTTTCCAGGAGAATGGGATGGTCCGCATCGTCGGAAACAGCTGGAGGATCAGGAGGGCGTAGAGGCCGACGGACGCGGTAAGAAGGAGGCCACCGGCGTCCTCAGAGAGACTGGTTGCCGTGGAGCGATGAGGGCGGAAGCCGAGTAGAGAAGCGGCGTGGCTCCGTGGAAGGAGCCCGGGTTCGGGAGTCAGCGGTCCGGGCTTCTAATCCCAGCTCCACCACCTGTCTGCTGTGTGACCTTGGATGAGTCACTTCTCTGAGCCTCAGCCCCCTCACCTGGAAAATGGGGATTCATTCATTCATTCATATTTATTGAGCGCTTACTGTGTGCAGAGCACTGGACTAAGCGCTTGGGAAGCCAAGTTGGCAACATCTAGAGACGGTCCCTACCCGACAGCGGGCTCACAGTCTAAAAGGGGGAGGCAGAGAACAAAACAGAACATATTAACAAAGTAAAATAAGTAGAATAAATATGGACAAGTGAAATAAATAAATAAATAGAGAATGAGTGGCCAGAGAGAGAGAGGAGGTGAACCAGGAGAGGACGGTGGCAGTGAAAGCGGGGTTGGAGAAGGTTTCCAGGAGAAGGGGATGGTCCGCATCGTCGGAAACAGCTGGAGGATCAGGAGGGAGTAGAGGCCGACGGACGTGGTAAGAAGGAGGCCACGGGCGTCCTCAGAGAGACTGGTTGCCGTGGAGCGATGAGGGCGGAAGCCGAATAGAGAAGCGGCGTGGCTCCGTGGAAAGAGCCCGGGTTCGGGAGTCAGCGGGCAGGGCTTCTAATCCCAGCTCCGCCACCTGTCTGCTGTGTGACCTTGGACGAGTCACTTCTCTGAGCCTCAGCCCCCTCATCTGGAAAATGGGGATTCATTCATTCATTCATATTTATTGAGCGCTTACTGTGTGCAGAGCACTGGACTAAGCGCTTGGGAAGCCAAGTTGGCAACATCTAGAGACGGTCCCTACCCGACAGCGGGCTCACGGTCTAGTAGGGGGAGGCAGAGAACAAAACAGAACATATTCACAAAATAGAATAAATATGGACAAGTAAAATAAATAAATAGAGAATGAGCGGCCAGAGAGAGAGAGGAGGTGAACCCGGAGAGGACGGTGGCAGTGAAAGCGGGACTGGAGTAGGTTTCCAGGAGAAGGGGATGGTCCGCATCGTCGGAAACAGCTGGAGGATCAGGAGGGAATAGAGGCCGACGGACGCGGAAAGAAGGAGGCCACCGGCGTCCTCGGAGAGACTGGTTGCCGTGGAGCGATGAGGGCGGAAGCCGAGTAGAGAAGCGGCGTGGCTCCGTGGAAGGAGCCCGGGTTCGGGAGTCAGCGGTCAGGGCTTCTAATCCCAGCTCCGCCACCTGTCTGCTGTGTGACCTTGGACGAGTCACTTCTCTGAGCCTCAGCCCCCTCACCTGGAAAATGGGGATTCATTCATTCATTCATATTTATTGAGCGCTTACTGTGTGCAGAGCACTGGACTAAGCGCTTGGGAAGCCAAGTTGGCAACATCTAGAGACGGTCCCTACCCGACAGCGGGCTCACGGTCTAGTAGGGGGAGGCAGAGAACAAAACATATTCACAAAATAAAATAAATAGAATAAATCTGAACAAGTGAAATAAATAAATAAATAGAGAATGAGCGGCCAGAGAGAGAGAGAGGAGGTGAACCAGGAGAGGACGGTGGCAGTGAAAGCGGGATTGGAGTAGGTTTCCAGGAGAAGGGGATGGTCCGCGTTGTCGGAAACAGCTGGAGGATCAGGAGGGAGTAGAGGCCGACGGACGCGGTAAGAAGGAGGCCACCGGCGTCCTCAGAGAGACTGGTTGCCGTGGAGCGATGAGGGCGGAAGCCGAATAGAGAAGCGGCGTGGCTCCGTGGAAAGAGCCCGGGTTCGGGAGTCAGCGGTCCGGGCTTCTAATCCCAGCTCCGCCACCTGTCTGCTGTGTGACCTTGGACGAGTCACTTCTCTGAGCCTCAGCTCCCTCGTCTGGAAAATGGGGATTCATTCATTCATTCATATTTATTGAGCACTTACTGTGTGCAGAGCACTGGACTAAGCGCTTGGGAAGCCAAGTTGGCAACATCTAGAGACGGTCCCTACCCGACAGCGGGCTCACGGTCTAGTAGGGGGAGGCAGAGAACAAAACAGAACATATTAACAGAATAGAATAAATATGGACAAGTAAAATAAATAAATAAATAGAGAATGAGCGGCCAGAGAGAGAGAGGAGGTGAACCCGGAGAGGACGGTGGCAGTGAAAGCGGGATTGGAGTAGGTTTCCGGGAGAAGGGGATGGTCCGCGTCGTCGGAAACAGCTGGAGGATCAGGAGGGAGTAGAGGCCGACGGACGCGGTAAGAAGGAGGCCACTGGCGTCCTCAGAGAGACTGGTTGCCGTGGAGCGATGAGGGCGGAAGCCGAGTAGAGAAGCGGCGAGGCTCCGTGGAAGGAGCCCGGGTTCGGGAGTCAGCGGGCAGGGCTTCTAATCCCAGCTCCGCCACCTGTCTGCTGTGTGACCTTGGACGAGTCACTTCTCTGAGCCTCAGCTCCCTCATCTGGAAAATGGGGATTCATTCATTCATTCGTATTTATTGAGCGCTTACTGTGTGCAGAGCACTGGACTAAGCGCTTGGGAAGCCAAGTTGGCAACATCTAGAGACGGTCCCTACCCGACAGCGGGCTCACAGTCTAGAAGGGGGAGACAGACAACAGAACAAAACATATTAACAAAATCAAATAAATAGAATAAGTATGTACAAATAAAATAAAGAAATGAATAGAGTAATAAACATTATTAATAATAATAATAATTGGCATTTGTTAAGCGCTTACTATGTGCAAAGCACTGTTCTAAGCGCTGGGGAGGATACAGGGTGATCAGGTTGTCCCACGTGGGGCTCACAGTCTTAATCCCCATTTTCCAGATGAGGGAACTGAGAACACTGGACTAAGCGCTTGGGAAGCCAAGTTGGCAACATCTCGAGACGGTCCCTACCCAGCAGCGGGGGGGATGAAGACCGTGAGCCCCACGTGGGACAAGCCGATCACCTTGTATCCCCCCCAGCGCTTAGAACAGTGCTTTGCACATAGTAAGCGCCTAACAAATGCCATCATCATTATTATTATTATTATGAAGTAGGGATATCAAGGTTGCCCATCTTTTAGACTGTGAGCCCACTGTTGGGTAGCGACTGTCTCTATGTGTTGCCAATTTGTACTTCCCAAGCGCTTAGTACAGTGCTCTGCACATAGTAAGCGCTCAATAAATACGATTGACTGATTGATTGATTGATTTGTGGATGCTGAATTACCTGCTCCTCCCCCTAACTGCCCGGAGGGACGAATTATTTTACGATTGAATGAATGAATTTTACCTCCCGACTCCCCCCCCGTCGACCGTACGTTCCTCGTGGTCGGGGAGCGCCCGGGAAACGCTCAGTAAATCCCACTGACCGTTCATTCATTCAGTCGTATTTATTGAGCTCAGTCGTATTTATAATCAATCAATCGTATTTATTGAGCGCTTACTGTGTGCAGAGCACTGTACTAAGCGCTTGGGAAGTCCAAGTTGGCAACGTATAGAGGCAGAACTAAGCGCTCGCCGACGGATGGGAGAGCCGTTTCTTTCTGACCGAGCGGGCTCGTCGCGGAGAGGCGGAACCCTGATATTGACCCGCTTTCCGATCCCCCCCCGGGAAAGAGAAAGGGCATTTAAGCTCCGCATCTGTTTTGTGTTTAACACGCGGAAAGGTTGCACATTCTCAGGGACCTCGTCCCTGAAGCCGAAGCCGGTTCAACGGTTTATTGCACAAACGGGGGATTTTATGGCCGGGCTTTGTTGAGCTGCCAGCCGGGAGAAAGAACACACCGTGCTCCGTGGTCCCTATCAGGGCAGAGGAGAAAGTATTAAATACCACCCGAGCCGTCGAGCATCCCGAAGCCGGGAATCGGAGCCAGAAGGGCCACGGGCTGGAGGCCGGGCGGGCGGAATCGTATTCCGCTCCGCGCAGCGGCGGTGGTTCCCGAAATCCCTTGAACTGCGGTGGGGATTATGATGATGATGATGGCATTTGTTAAGCGCTTACTATGTGCAAAGCCCCGTTCTAAGCGCCGGGTTGATCACGAGGTGGTGAGGTTGTCCCACGGGGGGCTCCCAGTCTTAATCCCCATTTTCCAGATGAGGGAACTGAGGCCCAGAGAAGTGAAGTGACTCGCCCAGAGTCACCCAGCTGACAAGTGGCGGAGCCGGGATTTGAACCCGCGACCTCTGACTCCAAAGCCCGGGCTCTTGCCACTGAGCCGCGCTGCTTCTCGGCGAGTGCCTCCAGGAGGCCTTCCCAGACTGAGCCCCTTCCTTCCTCTCCCCCTCGTCCCCCTCTCCATCCCCCCCCATCTTACCTCCTTCCCTTCCCCACAGCACCTGTATATATGGATATATGTTTGTACATATTTATTACTCTATTTATTTTATTTATTTATTTATTTATTTTACTTGTACATATCTATTTTATTTTGTTAGTATGTTTGGTTTTGTTCTCTGTCTCCCCCTTTTAGACTGTGAGCCCACTGTTGGGTGGGGACTGTCTCTATATGTTGCCAACTTGGACTTCCCAAGCGCTTAGTACAGTGCTCTGCACACAGTAAGTGCTCAGTAAATACGATTGATTGATTGATTGATTGAATGAGCCGGGATTCGCCCCCGGCTCCGGGAGAAGGGGCCGCCCGTGGCCCGCAGATGTTGGCGGGAGTGACCTCTGACCTCCCGGCAGCTGCGTGGCCTTCAGCCGATTGCCGCTTCGGGGGGAGTCTCACGGGAGAGCCCCCCACAACCCAAACCAGGGCTCCCCGGGGAGAGGCAGCGCGGCGTAGCGGATAGAGCCCGGGTTGTGGGTTCTAATCCTGACCCTTCCGCTTGTCTGCCGTGTGACCCTGGGCAAGTCGCTTCACTGCTCTGGGCCTCGGTTTAAAACGGGGATTAAGACTGTGAGCCCCAGGTGGGACAGGGACTGTGTCCGACCCGATTTGCTTGCATCGATCCCAGCGCTTAGTACAGCGCCGGGCACTCAGTAAGCGCTTAACAAATACCAGAATTATTGTTATGATCTTTCGGGGGGCTGGAGGCCGATCCGTTCTCGCGCATTCCCCCTGGGCTTGGCATCCCATCATCATCATCATCAATCGTATTTATTGAGCGCTTACTCTGTGCAGAGCACTGGACTGAGCGCTTGGGAAGTACAAATTGGCAACATATAGAGACGGTCCCTACCCAACAGTGGGCTCACAGTCTAAAAGGGGGAGACAGAGAACAAAACCAAACATACTAACAAAATAAAATAAATAGAATAGATATGTACAAATAAAATAAATAAATAAATAGAATAAAAAATATGTACAAACATATACACATATATACAGGTGCTGTGGGGAAGGGAAGGAGGTAAGATGGGGGAGATGGAGAGGGAGCCAGCTAATAATAATAACAATTATACTATTTGTAAAGCGCTCACTATGTACCAAGCACTGTTCTGAGCGCTGGGGGGGCGGATACAAGGTGATCAGGTCGTCCCACGTGGGGCTGCCGGTCTTCATCCCCATTTTCCAGATGAGGTCACCGAGGCCCAGAGAAGTTAAGCGACTCACCCAAGGTCACGCGGCTGACAAGCGGCGGAGCCGGGATTAGAACCCGTGACCCCGGGCTCCCAAGCCCGGGCTCTTTCCGCCGAGCCGCGCCGCTCCTACAGTCAATTTCCAGGGTCACGAGGAGTGGCTAACCACTTCCAAGTTTAGGGATGAATCGGGCCACTGGGGGAGCGGGCTGAGGAGATAGAAGTTGGGAAAGCCGTACGGATTTGGTGCCTGTTCTCTTCGGGATCAGGATGCGCTGGAACCGGTCCAGACTCCCCTCGCCGGCCTCCCGGGAATAACCGCCGTGGTATTTGTTCAGCGCATACTATGTGCCAAGCGCTGTGCTGATCTCTGGGGTAGACACAAGATAGTAATAATAATGATGGCATTTATTAAGCGCTTACTATGTGCCAAGCACTGTGCTGATCTCTGGGGTAGATACAAGATAGTAATAATAATGATGGCATTTATTAAGCGCTTACTATGTGCCAAGCACTGTTCCAAGCGCTGGGGTGGTTACAAGGTGATCGGGTTGTCCCACAGGGGGCTCCCAGTCTTCATCCCCATTTTCATCATCAATCATATTTATTGAGCGCTTACTGTGTGCAGAGCACTGTACTAAGCGCTTAGCACTGTACTGAGGCGCAGAGAAGTGAAGTGACTCACCCAAAGTCACACAGCTGACAGGTGGCGGAGCCGGGATATGATCGGGTTTTCCCCCGGGGGGCTCCCAGGCTTCATCCCCATTTTCCAGATGAGGTAACTGAGGCCCAGAGAAGTGAAGTGACTCGCCCAAAGTCACACAGCTGACAGGTGGCGGAGCCGGGATATGATCGGGTTGTCCCCCGGGGCGCTCCCAGCCTTCATCCCCATTTTCCAGATGAGGTAACTGAGGCCCAGAGAAGTGAAGTGACTCGCCCAAAGTCACACAGCTGACAGGTGGCGGAGCCGGGATGTGATTGGGTTGTCCCACGGGGGGCTCCCAGTCTTCATCCCCATTTTGCAGATGAGGGAACTGAGGCGCAGAGAAGTGAAGTGACTCACCTAAAGTCACACAGCTGACAGTTGGCGGAGCTGGGATATAATAATAATACTAATAACGATGGCATTTATTAAGCGCTTACTATGTGCAAAGCGCTGTTCTAAGCGCTGGGGAGGTTACCAGGTGATCAGGTTGTCCCACGGGGGGCTCACAGTCTCCATACCCATTTTACAGATGAGGGAACTGAGGTGCAGAGAAGTGAAGTGACCCGCCCAAAGTCACCCAGCTGACAGTCGGCGGAGCCGGGATTTGAACCCACGACCTCTGACTCCAAAGCCCCGGCTCTTTCCACGGAGCCACGCTGCTTCAACAGATCATCAGGTTCCCCCTCGGGCTCGCAGTCCAAGTGAGAGGGACGGCAGGGATTGAATCCCCATTCGACAGATGAGGGAACCGAGGCCCAGAGAAGTGAAGTGACTTGGCCAGGGTCACCCAGCAGGCAAGCGGCGGAGCCGGGATGAGAACCCACGACCTCTCACCCCCAGGCCCGGGCTCTTTCTCTTTTTTAGGCCGCACCGCAGATATTCATTCATTTATTCATTCATTCAATCGTATTTATCGAGCGCTTACTGTGTGCAGAGCACTGTACTAAGCGCTTGGGAAGTCCAAGTTGGCAACATCTAGAGACGGTCCCTACCCAGCGAAGGGCTCACAATCTAGAAGGGGATTAAGACTGTAAGCCCCCCGTGGGACAACTTGATCACATTGTATCCCCCCCCCAGCGCTTAGAACAGTGCTTTGCACATAGTAAGCGCTTAACAAATGCCATCGTTATCATTATTAGAAGGGGGAGACAGACACCAAAATAATAATAATAATTGGCATTTGTTAAGCGCTTACTATGTGCAAAGCACTGTTCTAAGTGCTGGGGAGGATACAGGGTGATCATGTTGTCCCATGTGGGGCTCACAGTCTTGATCTCCATTTTACAGATGAGATAACTGAGACCCAGAGAAGTTAAGTGACTTGCCCAAGATCACACAGCAGACATGTGCTGGTCAGGATTCGAACCCATGACCTCTGACTCCAAAGCCCGTGCTCTTTCCACTGAGCCACGCTGCTTCTCTAAACAAAACATATGTTGCCAACTTGGACTTCCCAAGCGCTTAGTACAGTGTTCTGCACACAGTAAGCGCTCAATAAATACGATTGAATGAATGAATGAATGAATGAATGAATAATCAGCTGGGTGACTTCGGGCCAGCCACTTCACTCCTCTGTGCCTCAGTTCCCTCATCTTGAAAATGGGGATGAAGACCGCGAGCCCCACGAGGCACAACCTGATTACCTTGTATCTGTCCCCGTTTTGGGCACATAGTAAGCGCTTAACGACTGCCATCGTTATTATTATTATAATTTCGAGGGTTCCCGGCGGCAACCTGAGTGGCTTCGCTCAGAAGCACCAATCTCACCGTCCTCAATCAATAATCAATCGTATTTATTGAGCGCTTACGGTGTGCAGAGCACTGTACTAAACGCTCGGGAAGCTCAAGTTGGCGACATAACTCATCGGTTGTATTTACTGAGCGCCAACGCCTGACTCCCCCCGACCCCCGACGAGCCGGGAAGAGGCAGCTTCCCGACCGAGCCGTGGATTCGCCGCCGGTGAACTTGGCAAACCGGTGGATTCCATCCAGAAGTTGGCCGATTCCTTCGGGCTCCAACTGGGATGCTTAATCATCCTAGCTCTAATGCCGCTTAAATCAGAAGGCCGGCTCCGAAAGAATCCCGGGAATCTGATGATATAAATTGTATTTTTAGAGCCGTTAATGACCGGAGAGAGTGAAGCATGACCGGTACTAAAGATAGAATCGGCGGGTTTTTCCATGATTTATCACCAGAACGGCCACGGTAGGTCGAAGTCGTCGAAGGCGGCGGTGGCGTACGGCCCGTGAGCCCCGTCAGTCAGTCAGTCCTATTTATTGAGCGCTTACTGTGTGCAGAGCACTGGACTAAGCGCTTGGGAAGCCCAAGTTGGCAACATGGAGAGACAGTCCCTACCCAACAGTGGGCTCACAGTCTAAAAGGGGGAGACAGGGAACAAAACCAAACATACTAACAAAATGAAATAAATAGAATAGATAGGTACAAGTAAAATAAATAAATGAAAAGAGGAATAAATACGTACAAACATATATACAGGTGCTGTGGGGAAGGGAAGGAGGTAAGGTGGGGGGATGGAGAGAGCGGGAGAGGAAGGAGGAATGCTCAATCAATCAATCAATCAGTCAATCGTATTTATTGAGCGCTTACTGTGTGCAGAGCACTGTACTAAGCACTTGGGAAGTCCAAGTTGGCAACATCTAGAGACGGTCCCTACCCAACGGTGGGCTCACAGTCTAAAAGGGGGAGACGGAGAACAAAACCAAACATACTAACAAAATAAAATAAATAGAATAGATATGTACAAGTAAAATAAATAAATAGAGTAATAAATATCATCATCATCATCAGTCATATTTATTGAGCGCTTACTGTGTGCAGAGCACTGGACTAAGCGCTTGGGAAGTCCAAGTTGGCAACATATAGAGACAGTCCCTACCCGACAGCGGGCTCACAGTCTAGAAGGGGAAGACCGACGACGAAACAAAACATATTAACAAAATAAAATAAATAGAATAGTAAATATGTATGAGTCAAATAAATAGAGTAATCAATCTGTACATTCAGCTAGGAGGCTTTAGAAACAAAAGAGTAGTTATCATTATTCTTATTATGATGGTATTCGTTAGGCGCTTGCCATGTGCCAGGCTCTGTACTGAGTGCCGGGGTGGATACAAGCAGATCAAGTTGGATACAGTCCCCGGCCCACGTGGGGCTCACAGTCTCCATCCCCGTTTTATAGATGAGGTCACTGAGGGGCACAGAGATGTGTGGTGACTTACCCAAGGTCACACAGCAGACAAGAGGCGGAGCCGGGATTAGCACCCATTCATTCGTTCATTCATTCAATCGTATTTATTCATTCCTTTAATTGTATTTATTGAGCACTTACTGTGCGCAGAGCACTGGACTAAGCGCTTGGCAACATCTAAAGACGGTCCCTACCCGACAGCGGGCTCACAGTCTAGAAGGGGGAGACCGACGACGAAACAAAACATTTAACAAAATAAAATAAACAGAATAGTAAATATGTATGAGTCAAATAAATAGAGTAATCAATCTGTACATTCAGCTAGGAGGCTTTAGAAACAAAAGAGTAGTTATCATTATTCTTATTATTATGGTATTTTTTAGGCGCTTACCATGTGCCAGGCTCTGTATTGAGCGCCAGGGTGGATACAAGCAGATCAAGTTGGATACAGTCCCCGGCCCACGTGGGGCTCACAGTCTCCATCCCTGTTTTATAGATGAGGTCACTGAGGGGCACAGAGATGTGTGGTGACTTACCCAAGGTCACACAGCAGACAAGAGGCGGAGCCGGGATTAGCACCCATTCATTCGTTCATTCATTCAATCGTATTTATTCATTCCTTTAATTGTATTTATTAAGCGCTTACTGTGCGCAGAGCACTGGACTAAGCGCTTGGCAACATCTAAAGACGGTCCCTACCCGACAGCGGGCTCGCAGTCTAGAAGGGGGAGACCGACGATGAAACAAATCATGTTAACAAAATAAAATAAATAGAATAGTAAATATGTACAAGTCAAATAAATAGAGTAATCAATCTGTACATTCAGCTAGGAGGCTTTAGAAACAAAAGAGTAGTTATCATTATTCTTATTATGATGGTATTTGTTAGGCGCTTGCCATGTGCCAGGCTCTGTACTGAGTGCCGGGGTGGATACAAGCTGATCAAGTTGGATACAGTCCCCGGCCCACGTGGGGCTCACATACTCCATCCCCATTTTATAGATTAGGTCACTGAGGGGCACAGAGAAGTGTGGTGACTTACCCAAGGTCACACAGCAGACAAGAGGCGGAGCCGGGATTCGAACCCATTCATTCTTTCACTCATTCAGTCGTATTTATTGAGCGCTCACTGTGCGCAGAGCACTGTACTAAGCGCTTGGGAAGTCCAAGTCGGCAACATCTAGAGACGGTCCCTACCCGAACGGTCTGGAAGGGGAAGACAGACAACAAGACAGAACATGCGGACTTCCACCTCCAAGGCCCGGGCTCTATCCGCTCGTCCACGCTGCTTCCGTGATCCCTGGCCTCACCGGGCTTCCGGGCCGGCAGGGGAGATGGACGGGAAAAATATCGGCAGGTAGGGGGAAAAAAATCACGTGGAACGATGAGCTTGGGAATTAAGGAAGCAAACCGTGGAGGTGATCGTAGTTTCATGGAGACGGGTCAAGAGGAGGTCAATTGGGAATGGAGACCAAATAATAATAATAATGCCACTTATCAATTCATTCAATCGTATCTATTGAGCGCTTACTCTGTGCAGAGCACTGGACTAAGCGCTTGGGAAGTCCAAGTTGGCAACATCTAGAGACGGTCCCTACCCAACAGCGGGCTCACAGCCTAGAAGGCGGGCTCACAGTCTAGGAGCGCTTATTAAGTGCTAACTATGTGCAGAGCACTGTTCTAAGCGCGGGGGGGGATACAAGGTGATTGGGTTGTCCCACTTGGGGCTCACAGTCTTAATCCCCATTTTACAGATGAGGTAACTGAGGCCCGGAGAAGTTAAGTGGCTTGCCCAGGGTCACACAGCTGACAAGTGGCAGAATCAGGATTCGAACCCATGACCTCTGACTCCCAGTAATAATAATAATGATGGTATTTGTTAAGCGCTTACTATGTGCAAAGCACTTTTCTAAGCGCTGGGGAGCTTACAAGGTGATCAGGTTGTCCCACAGGGGGTTCACAGTTTTCATCCCCATTTTCCAGATGAGGTCACTGAGGCCCAGAGAAGCGAAGTGGCTCGCCCAAAGTCACCCAGCTGACAGTTGGCAGAGCCGGGATTCGAACCCGTCACCTCTGACTCCAAAGCCCGCGCTATTTCCACTGAGCCACGCTGCTTCCCCATGGAGCGTGATACTCTGGGATAATTAGAAGGGGTCAAGAGATCATTCATTCATTCATCCGATCGTATTTATTGAGCGCTCACTGTGTGCAGAGCACTGTACTAAGCGCTTGGGAAGGACAAGTTGGCAACGTATAGAGACGGTCCCTACCCGACAGCGGGCCCACAGGGGTTTCTGTGAGAGACGGGGCAGGTTGCAGTTTCGGGGCGGGTGGGAGAGGAGGCATTCGTTCATTCGATCGTATTTATTGAGCGCTTACTGTGTGCAGAGCACTGGACTAAGCGCTTGGGAAGGACAAGTTGGCAACGTATAGAGACAGTCCCTACCCAACAGTGGGCTCAGCGAGGAGCTTGGTGTCAGAAGGGGCTCGGGTCTGGCTCCCCTTCCCTTCTCCATCTGTACCCTTGTTGTTGTTGTTTCAAGCGCTTAGTACAGTGCCCTGCACGCAGTAAGCGCTCAGTAAATACGATTGAATGAATACCCACTCCCCTGGAGAACTCATTTGCCCGGGAGTCAGAGGGACCCGCGTTCTAATCCTGGCTCCGCCACTTGCCGGCTGGGTGACCTTGGGCAAGTCACTTGGCTTCTCTGGGCCTCAGTGACCTCATCTAGAAAATGGGGATTAAGACCGTTGAGTCCCATGTGGGACCAACAGGATGTGGTTTGGATCTACCCTAGCGTTTATTATAATAATAATAATAATAATAATGATGATGATGATAGAATGTACAAATAAAATCAATATTACTCTATTTATTTATTTTACTTGTACATATCTATTCTATTTATTTTATTTTGTTAATCTGTTTTGTTTTATTGTCCGTCTCCCCCTTCTAGACTGTGAGCCCACTGTTGGGTAGGGACCGTCTCTATCTGTTGCCGACTTGGACTTCCCGAGCGCTTAGTACAGTGCTCTGCACACTGTAAGCGCTCAATAAATACGATTGATTGGTTTATTATGGTATTCTCCCAAGCACTTAGCACAGTGCTCTGCAGACAGTAAGCGTTCAATAAGTGATTGTATGTAAATACATTTGAATGCATAAGTTCTAGACTGTGAGCCCGTTGTTGGGTAGGGACCATCTCTGTATGTTGCCGACTTGGACTTCCCAAGCGCTTAGTACAGTGCTCTGCACACAGTAAGCGCTCAATAAATATGATTGAATGAATGTATTAAGCGCTTACTATGTGTAGAGCACTGTACTAAGCTCTGGGGAGGTTACAAGGTTGTCCCACGGAGGGCTCACAGTCTTCACCTCCGTTTTCCAGATGAGGGAACGGAGGCCCAGAGGATAATAATGATGGTATTTGTTAAGCGCTTACTATGTGCCAAGCACTGTTCTAAGCGCTGGGGAGGTTCCAAGGTGATCAGGTTGCCCCACGGGGGGCTCACGGTCTTCACCCCCATTTTCCAGATGAGGGAACTGAGGCCCAGAGAAGTGAAGTGACTTGCCCAAAGCCCCACAGCTGACAAGTGGCGGAGCCGGGATTTGAACCCATGACCTCCGACTCCAAAGCCCGGGCTCTTTCCCACTGAGCCACGCTGCTTCTATAGTTTAGTACGGTCCCTGTCGTATTCATTCGATATTGTTTTTATTGAGCGCTTACTGGGTGCAGAGCACTGTACTAAGCACTTAGGAAGCGCCTCCCCCTTCTCGACTGTGAGCCCGAAACAGGCATCAGTATAAATTTATAGATAGAGACACATCCAAATAAGTAAACAGGCCTTAATATGAATTTATAGATCGAGACACATCCAAATAACTAAACAGGCCTCAGTATAAATTTATAGATAGAGACAAATCCAAATAAGTAAACCGGCCTCAATATAAATTTATAGAAATATATTCATCCAAATAAGTAAACAGGCATAAATATAAATTTATAGACATAGACACATCCAAATGAGTAAACGGGCATCAGTATAAATTTATAGCTATATAAACATGCAAATAAGTAAACAGGCCTCAATATAAATTTATAGATAGAGACACATCCAAATAAGTAAACAGGCATCAATATAAATTTATAGATAGAGACACAACCAAATAACTAAACGGGAATCAATACAAATTTATAGGAATATATACATCCAAATAAGTAAACAGGCATAAATATAAGTTTATAGATATAAACACATCCAAATGAGTAAACGGGCATCAATATAAATTTATAGATATATAAACATCCAAATTAGTAAGCAGGTCTCAATATAAATTCATAGATAGAGACACATCCAAAGTAAATAGGCATCAATATAAATTTATAGAAATATATACATCCAAATAAGTAAACAGGCATCAATATAAATTTATAGATAGAGACGCAACCAAATAACTAAACAGGAATCAATACAAATTTATAGAAATATATACATCCAAATAAGTAAACAGGCATAAATGTAAGTTTATAGATATAAACACATCCAAATGAGTAAACTGGCATCAATATAAATTTATAGATATATAAACATCCAAATAAGTAAGCAGGTCTCAATATAAATTCATAGATAGAGACACATCCAAAGTAAATAGGCATCAATATAAATTTATAGAAATATATACATCCAAATAAACAGGCATCAATATAAATTTATAGAGACGCAACCAAATAACTAAACAGGAATCAATACAAATTTATAGAAATATATACATCCAAAGAAGTAAACAGGCATAAATATAAGTTTATAGATATAAACACATCCAAATGAGTAAACGGGCATCAATATAAATTTATAGGTATATAAACATCCAAATTAGTAAGCAGGTCTCAGTATAAATTCATAGATAGAGACACATCCAAAGTAAATAGGCATCAATATAAATTTATAGAAATATATACATCCAAATAAACAGGCATCAATATAAATTTATAGATAGAGACGCAACCAAATAACTAAACAGGAATCAATACAAATTTATAGAAATATATACATCCAAATAAGTAAACAGGCATAAATATAAGTTTATAGATATAAACACATCCAAATGAGTAAACGGGCATCAATATAAATTTATAGGTATATAAACATCCAAATAAGTAAGCAGACCTCAATATAAATTTATAGATAGAGACACATCCAAAGAAGTAAACAGGCCTCAATATAAATTTATAGAAATATATACATCCAAATAAGTAAACAGGCATAAATATAAATTTATAGATATAGACACATCCAAATGAGTGAACGGGCATCAATAAAACTTTATAGATGTATAAACATCCAAATAAGTAAACAGGCCTCAATATAAATTTATAGATAGAGACACATCCAAATAAGTAAACAGGCATCAATATAAATTTAGAGTGACACATCCACAGAAGTAAACGGGCATCAATATAAATTTATAGATAGAGACACATCGAAATAAGTAAGCAGGCCTCAATATAAATTTATAGATGTAGGCACATCCAAATAAGTAAACAGGCATCAATATAAATTCATAGACAGAGACACATCCAAGTAAGTAAACAAGCATCAATATAAATTTATAGATAGAGACACATCCAAAGAAGTAAACAGGCATCAATATAAATTTATAGATAGAGACACATCCAAATAAGTAAACAGGCATCAATATAAATTGATAGAAATATATACATCCAAATAAATGAACAGGCATAAACATAAATTTATAGATATAGTCACATCCAAATTAGTAAACAGGCCTCAATATAAATTTATAGATGTAGACACATCCAAATAAGTAAACAGGCATCAATATAAATTCATAGATAGAGACACATCGAAGTAAGTAAACAAGAATCAATATAAATTTATAGATAGAGACACATCCAAAGAAGTAAACAGGCATCAGTATAAATTTATAGAGACACATCCAAATAAGTAAACAGACATCAATATAAATTTAAAGAAATATATACATCCAAATAAGTAACAGGCATAAACATAAATTTATAGATATAGACACATCCAAATTAGTAAACAGGCCTCAATATAAATTTATAGATGTAGACACATCCAAATAAGTAAACAGGCATCAATATAAATTCATAGATAGAGACACATCCAAGTAAGTAAACAAGCATCAATATAAATTTATAGAGACACATCCAAAGAAGTAAACAGGCATCAATATAAATTTATAGATGTAGACACATCCAAATAAGTAAAAAGGCCTCAATATAAATTTATAGATAGAGACACATCCAAGTAAGTAAACGGGCCTCAATTTAAATTTATAGATAGAGACACATCCAAATAAGTAAATGGGCATCAATATAAATTTATAGGTATGGACACATCCAAATAAGTAAACAAGCATCAATATAAATGTCCCACGGGGGGCTCCCAGTCTTCATCCCCATTTTCCAGATGAGGTCACTGAGGCCCAGAGAAGTGAAGTAACTTGCCCAAAGTCACCCAGCTGACAACTGGCGGAGCGGGGATTCGAACCCACGACCTCCGACTCCAAAGCCCGGGCTCTTTCCACTGAGCCAGATGGGTGGAACGTTGCGTGTTCCAGAACCGACGGAATTCCTGCCTTCGGAACGACTTGCGGGCCGAGGGAGTCGTGTTATTGTTTTAGCCCAAAGAATGTATTATTTTCCATTTTTTCCAGTTTTTTTTATGAAATGATATAATAAAAACTGGAGAACACTGCACATTCTGTACTCTTAGTTTTGTTTTCAAGCCATAAATGCCGTATTTAAAATACCAGAACCATGTGTCTCACGGTTCCTTAAAAAAGTACAGGATTAAAAAAGTACAGGATTAATAAGACGCGGCCTAGAGGAAAGTGCCCCGGCCCGGCAGTCGGGAGTTGTGGGTTCTAATTCCGGGACCAACAGTTTCCTGTAATAATAATGTTATTATCTTCTAGACCGTGAGCCCGCTGTTGGGTAGGGGCCGTCTCTATATGTTGCCAGCTTGTACTTCCCAAGCGCTTAGTACAGTGCTCTGCACACAGTAAGCGCTCAATAAATTGTTGTGTTGTCCGTCTCCCCCTTCTCAACTGTGAGCCCGCTGTTGGGTAGGGACTGTCTCTAGATGTTGCCAGCTTGGACTTCCCAAGAGCTTAGTACAGTGCTCTGCACACGGTAAGCGCTCAATAAGTATGACTGAATGAATGAATGAAGTGCTCAATAAATTGTTTTGTTGTCCGTCTCCCCCTTCTAGACTGTGAGCCTGATGTTGGGTAGGGACCGTCTCTAGATGTTGCCAGCTTGGACTTCCCAAGAGCTTAGTACAGTGCTCTGCACACGGTAAGCGCTCAATAAGTACGACTGAATGAATGAATGAAGTGCTCAATAAATTGTTTTGTTGTCCGTCTCCCCCTTCTAGACTGTGAGCCTGCTGTTGGGTAGGGACCGTCTCTATATGTTGCCAATTTGGACTTCCCAAGCGCTTAGTACAGTGCTCTGCACATGGTAAGCGCTCAATAAGTACGACTGAATGAATGAATGAAGTGCTCAATAAATTGTTTTGTTGTCCGTCTCCCCCTTCTAGACTGTGAGCCTGCTGTTGGGTCGGGACCGTCTCTATATGTTGCCAATTTGGCTTCCCAAGCGCTTAGTACAGTGCTCCGCACGCAGTAAGCGCTCAATAAATACGATTGAATGAATGAATGAAGTGCTCAATAAATTGTTGTCCGTCTCCCCCTTCTAGACTGTGAGCCCGCTGTTGGGTCGGGACCGTCTCTATATGTTGCCAATTTGGACTTCCCAAGCGCTTAGTACAGTGCTCTGCACACAGTAAGCGCTCAGTAAATACCATTGAATGAATGAATGAATAAATACGATTGAATGAATGAATGAATGAATAATAATAGTAATTACGGTATTAAGCACTTACTATGTGCCAAACACCGTTCTAAGCACTGTAGTAGATACAAGGTGATCAGGTTGGCCCACAGTGGGGGCTCACAGTCTTCATCCCCATTTTCCAGTTGAGGGAACTGAGGCAAAGAGAAGTGAAGTGACTCGCCCAAGGTCACACAGCTGGAAAGTGGCGGAGCCGGGATTTGAACCCATGACCTCTGAATTCGAAGCCCGGGCGCTTTCCACTGGGCCACGCTGCTTATTAACTACTTTCTCTGGGCCAAGCGCTGGGGTAAGATACGACATAATAATCAGATTAGTCAGGGTCTAAGGAGAGGGAGAGCAGGGATTCATTCAGTCGTTCATTCAATCGTATTTATTGAGCGCTTCCCGTGCGCAGAGCACTGTACTAAGCGCTTGGACAGTACAATTCGGCAACAGATAGAGACAATCCCTACCCAAAAACGGGGGATTTTACCCACGTTTTACAGAGGAGGAAACTGAAGCCCTGAAAAGGAAGTGACTTACCTGTGAGCCTGTTGTCGGGTCAGGACCGTCTCTATATGTTGCCAACTTGGACTTCCCAAGCGCTTAGTACAGTGCCCTGCACACGGTAAGTGCTCAATAAATGCGATCAAATCAATGAATTACATCAGCGTGGCTTAATGGAAAGAGCCCGGACTTGGGAGTCAGAGGTCGTGGGGTCTAATCCCGGCTCTGCCGATCGTCAGCTGTGTGACCTTGGGTGAGTCACTTCACTTCTCTGGGCCTCAGTTCCCTCATCTGGAAAATGGGGAGGAAGACTGGGAGCCCCACGTGGGATGACCTGATCACCTTGTATCCCCCCCAGCGCTTAGAACAGTGCTTTGCACATAGTAAGCGCTTAAAAATACCACTATTATTATTATTATTATATAAGGACTTGAGGGCTCAATTGGGAAGGTGGGAAAAGTGATGGTCTGGCATAAATGGAGGGGGAGGGAGTGGGAAAGGGGTCGATGGTGGGATAGATGAGAAGCAGCGTGGCTCAGTGGAAAGAGCCCTGGCTTTGGAGTCGGAGGTCATGGGTTCAAATCCCGGCTCCGCCAAGTGTCAGCTGGGTGACTTTGGGCCAGTCACTTCACTTCTCTGGGCCTCAGTTCCCTCATCTGGAAAATGGGGATGAAGACTGTGAGCCCCACGTGGGATGACCTGATCACCTTGTATCCCCTCCAGCGCTTAGAACAGTGCTTTGCACATAGTAAGCACTTAAAAAATACCATTATTATTATTATTATATAAGGACTTGAGGGCTCAATTGGGAAGGTGGGAAAAGTGATGGTCTGGCATAAATGGAGGGGGAGGGAGTGGGAAAGGGGTCGATGGTGGGATAGATGAGATCAATGAGAAGCAGCGGGGCTCAGTGGAAAGAGCCCAGGCTTTGGAGTCGGAGGTTGTGGGTTCAAATCCCGGCTCCGCCAAGTGTCAGCGGGGTGACTTCGGGCCAGTCACTTCACTTCTCTGGGCCTCAGTTCCCTCATCTGGAAAATGGGGATGAAGACTGGGAGCCCCACGTGGGACAACCTGATCACCTTGTATCCCCTCCAGCGCTTAGAACAGTGCTTTGCACATAGTAAGCACTTAAAAAATACCATTATTATTATTATTATATAAGGACTTGAGGGCTCAATTGGGAAGGTGGGAAAAGTGATGGTCTGGCAAAAATGGAGGGGGAGGGAGTGGGAAAGGGGTCGATGATGGGATAGATGAGATCAATGAGAAGCAGCGTGGCTCAGTGGAAAGAGCCCGGGCTTTGGAGTCGGAGGTCGTGGGTTCAAATTCCGGCTTCGCCAAGTGTCAGCTGGGTGACTTTGGGCGAGTCACTTCACTTCTCTGGGCCTCAGTTCCCTCATCTGGAAAATGGGGATGAAGACTGGGAGCCCCACGTGGGACGACCTGATCACCTTGTATCCCCTCCAGCGCTTAGAACAGTGCTTTGCACATAGTAAGCGCTTAAAAATACCATTATTATTATTATTATTATATAAGGACTTGAGGGCTCAATTGGGAAGGTGGGAAAAGTGATGGTCTGGCATAAATGGAGGGGGAGGGAGTGGGAAAGGGGTCGATGGCGGGATAGATGAGATCGATGAGAAGCAGCGTGGCTCAGTGGAAAGAGCCCCGGCTTTGGAGTCGGAGGTCGTGGGTTCAAATTCTGGCTTCGCCAGGTGTCAGCTGGGTGACTTTGGGCCAGTCACTTCACTTCTCTGGGCCTCAGTTCCTTCATCTGGGAAATGGGGATGAAGACTGTGAGCCCCACGTGGGACGACCTGATCACCTTGTATCCCCCCCAGTGCTTAGAACAGTGCTTTGCACATAGTAAGCGCTTAACAAATACCATTATTATTATTATTATTATTATTATCATTATTATTATTATTATATAAGGACTTGAGGGCTTAATTGGGAAGGTGGGAAAAGTGATGGTCTGGCATAGATGGAGGGGGAGGGAGTGGGAAAGGGGTCGATGGTGGGATAGATGAGTAGATGAGATAGATGAGAAGCAGCGTGGCTCATTGGAAAGAGCCCGGGCTTTGGAGGCAGAGGTCATGGGTTCAAATCCCGGCTCCGCCAACTATCAGCTGGGTGACTTTGGGCGAGTCACTTCACTTCTCTGGGCCTCAGTTCCCTCATCTGGAAAATGGGGATGAAGACTGTGAGCCCCACGTGGGACGACCTGATCACCTTGTATCCCCCCCAGTGCTTAGAACAGTGCTTTGCACATAGTAAGCGCTTAAAAAATACCATTATTATTATTATTATATAAGGACTTGAGGGCTCAATTGGGAAGGTGGGAAAAGTGATGGTCTGGCATAAATGGAGGGGGAGGGAGTGGGAAAGGGGTCGATGGTGGGATAGATGAGATCGATGAGAAGCAGCGTGGCTCAGTGGAAAGAGCCCCGGCTTTGGAGTCGGAGGTCGTGGGTTCAAATCCTGGCTCCGCCAAGTGTCAGCTGGGTGACTTCGGGCCAGTCACTTCACTTCTCTGGGCCTCAGTTCCCTCATCTGGAAAATGGGGATGAAGACTGTGAGCCCCACGTGGGATGACCTGATCACCTTGTATCCCCTCCAGCGCTTAGAACAGTGCTTTGCACATAGTAAGCACTTAAAAAATACCATTATTATTATTATTATATAAGGACTTGAGGGCTCAATTGGGAAGGTGGGAAAAGTGATGGTCTGGCATAAATGGAGGGGGAGGGAGTGGGAAAGGGGTCGATGGTGGGATAGATGAGATCAATGAGAAGCAGCGGGGCTCAGTGGAAAGAGCCCAGGCTTTGGAGTCGGAGGTTGTGGGTTCAAATCCCGGCTCCGCCAAGTGTCAGCGGGGTGACTTCGGGCCAGTCACTTCACTTCTCTGGGCCTCAGTTCCCTCATCTGGGAAATGGGGATGAAGACTGTGAGCCCCACGTGGGATGACCTGATCACCTTGTATCCCCTCCAGCGCTTAGAACAGTGCTTTGCACATAGTAAGCGCTTAAAAAATACCATTATTATTATTATTATATAAGGACTTGAGGGCTTACTTGGGAAGGTGGGAAAAGTGATGGTCTGGCATAAATGGAGGGGGAGGGAGTGGGAAAGGGGTCGATGGTGGGATAGATGAGATCGATGAGAAGCAGCGTGGCTCAGTGGAAAGAGCCTGGGCTTTGGAGTCGGAGGTTGTGGGTTCAAATCCTGGCTCCGCCGAGTGTCAGCTGGGTGACTTTGGGCGAGTCACTTCACTTCTCTGGGCCTCAGTTCCCTCATCTGGAAAATGGGGGTGAAGACTGGGAGCCCCACGTGGGACAACCAGATCACCTTGTCACCTCCCTGGCGCTTAGAACAGTGCTTGGCACATAGTAAGCGCTTAATAAATGCCATTGTTATTATTATTAGTAGGTTCTTGCCAACAAGGAGCTTATTTTATAGTCTTTAGGGGGAGATAGACATTAAAATTAATTACGGATGTGGACATCATCAATCGTATTTATTGAGCGCTTACTATGTGCAGAGCACTGTATATAAATGTTGTGGGGCTGAGGGCGGGGCAAATAGCAGGTGTTTAAGGGTACAAATCCCTCTCCCTTCGGCAGAAGAGGAAATGGGGATTTAATTAGGGAAATGATCCTGTTTTTTAGACTCCTATCCTTTGAGCTCCCTGTCTCCTCTCTACTGTTGTAGACATGGCCTAAATCCCCCTGGGATCGCAGTCCGGAACCGGAGTTTGTTGGCTTATGTCTTAGAGAAGCAGCGTGGCTCAGTGGAAAGCGCCCAGGCTTTGGAGTCAGAGGTCATGGGTTCAAATCCCGGCTCTGCCCGTTGTCAGCTGGGTGACTTTGGGCGAGTCGCTTCACTTCTCCGGGCCTCAGTGACCTCATCTGGAAAATGGGGATTAAGTCTGTGAGCCCCACGTGGGAAAACTTGATTACTTTGTATCTGCCCCAGTGCTTAGAACAGTGCTTTGCACATAGTAAGCGCTTAATAAATGCCATTATCATTATTATTATGTCTTAGAGGAGCAGCGTGGCTCAGTGGAAAGCGCCCAGGCTTTGGAGTCAGAGGTCATGGGTTCAAATCCCCGCTCCGCCCGTTGTCAGCTGGGTGACTTTGGGCGAGTCGCTTCACTTCTCCGGGCCTCAGTGACCTCATCTGGAAAATGGGGATTAAGTCTGTGAGCCACATGTGGGACCACCTGATCACCTTGTAACCTCCCCAGCGCTTAGAACAGTGCTTTGCACATAGTAAGCGCTTAATAAATGCCATTATCATTATTATTATGTCTTAGAGAAGCAGCGTGGCTCAGTGGAAAGCGCCCGGGCTTTGGAGTCAGAGGTCATGGGTTCAAATCCCGGCTCTGCCCGTTGTCAGCTGGGTGACCTTGGGCGAGTCGCTTCACTTCTCCGGGCCTCAGTGACCTCGTCTGGAAAATGGGGATTAAGTCTGTGAGCCCCATGTGGGACAACTTGATTACTTTGTATCTCCCCCAGTGCTTAGAACAGTGCTTTGCACATAGTAAGCCCTTAATAAATGCCATTATCATTATTATTATGTCTTAGAGAAGCAGCGTGGCTCAGGAAAGCGCCCGGGCTTTGGAGTCAGAGGTCATGGGTTCAAATCCCGAATCCGCCAGTTGTCAGCTGGGTGACTTTGGGCGAGTCGCTTCACTTCTCCGGGCCTCAGTGACCTCATCTGGAAAATGGGGATTAAGTCTGTGAGCCCCATGTGGGACAACTTGATTACTTTGTATCTACCCCAGCGCTTCGAACAGTGCTTGGCACATAATAAGCACTTAATAAATGCCATTATTATTATTATTATTATGTCGTAGAGAAGTAGCGTGGCTCAGTGGAAAGCGCCCGGGCTTTGGAGTCAGAGGTCATGGGTTCAAATCCCGGCTCTGCCCGTTGTCAGCTGGGTGACTTTGGGCGAGTCGCTTCACTTCTCTGGGTCTCAGTGACCTCATCTCGGAAATGGGGATGAAGACCGTGAGCCCCCTGTGCATGGGCCAACCCGATCACCTGGTTACCTCCCCAACGCTTCGAACAGTGCTTGGCACATAGTAAGCGCTTAATAAATGTCATTATTATTATTATTATGTCTTAGAGAAGCAGCGTGGCTCAGTGGAAAGCGCCCGGGCTTTGGAGTCAGAGGTCATGGGTTCAAATCCCGGCTCTGCCCGTTGTCAGCTGGGTGACTTTGGGCGAGTCGCTTCACTTCTCTGGGTCTCAGTGACCTCATCTCGGAAATGGGGATGAAGACCGTGAGCCCCCCGTGCATGGGACAACCCGATCACCTGGTTACCTCCCCAACGCTTTGAACAGTGCTTGGCACATAGTAAGCACTTAATAAATGCCATTATTATTATTATTATCATGTCTTAGAGAAGCAGCATGGCTCAGTGGAAAGCGCCCGGGCTTAGGATTCAGAGGTCATGGGTTCAAATCCCCGCTCCGCCAGTTGTCAGCTGGGTGACTTTGGGCGAGTCGCTTCACTTCTCTGGGCCTCAGTGACCTCATCTGGGAAGTGGGGATGAAGACCGTGAGCCCCCAGGGCGTGGGACAGCCCGATCACCTTGTAACCTCCCCAGCGCTTAGAACAGTGCTGGGCACATAGTAAGCGCTTAATAAATGCCATCGTTATTATTATCATGCCGTCGAGTCGTGTCCGACCCAGAGCGACGCCACGGACGCGTCTGTTCCCGAAGGCCTCGCTCTCCGTCTGCCATCGTTCCGGTAGCGCATCCGGAGGGTTTCCTTGGTAAAAGGACGGAAGCGATCCGGAGACTTTCCTTGATCATAATCCAGAAGCGGTCTACCAAATAATAATAATAATTACGATGGTATTTGTTGAGCACTTACTATATGCCGAGCACTGTTCTAAGCCTGGGATAGATACAAGGTTACCAGGTTGTCCCACCTGGGGCTCACAATCTTAATTCCCATTTTACAGATGAGGTAACTGAGGCACATAGAAGTTAAGTGACTTGCCCAAAGTCGCACAGCTGACAAGTGGAGGAAACGGGATTAGAACCCACGACCTCTGACTCCCAAGACTGTGAGCCCGCTGTTGGGTTGGGACCGTCTCTGTGTGTTGCCGACTTCCCAAGCGCCTAGTCCAGTGCTCTGCACACAGGAAGCGCTCAATAAATACGATTGAATGAATGAATGAATGGACTAAGCGCTTGGGAAGTCCAGGTTGGCAACATATAGAGACGGCCCCTACCCAACAATGGGCTGATCTCCCCAGAACAGCAATATCACCTTTATATATGTATATTCACCTGTATATATGTATATCACCTTTATATATGTAGATATGTTTGTACTTATTTATTACTCTATTTTATTTGGACATATTTATTCTATTTATTTTATTTTGTTACTACGTTTTGTTCTGTTGTCTGTCTCCCCCTTCTAGACTGTGAGCCCACTGTTGGGACCGTCTCTCTGTGTTGCCGGCTTATACTTCCCGAGCGCTTAGTACAGTGCTCTGCGCACAGTAAGCGCTCAATAAATACAATTGAATGAATGAATGAATCACCGCCTTCCGTGTGGTCAACTCCAGTCTCCGCCCTCGACTCTGTCCCAGGCCGGGACTGGTAGGCCTCAGTTTACCCGCTCCCTCCCATAGCTGAGACTGGTGGAGGACTGGCAACCACCCGGGGGCGGCCGGAGCTCACCGGGAAGATCCTGGGCCCGGGAGCCCGCGGACCTGGGTTCTAATCCCGCCGCTCGTCTGCCGTGTGACCTCGGGGAAGCCGCTTCGTCTCTCCGTGTCTCCGTCACTCAGCTGTAAAACTGGGATTGGGTCCGTGAGCCTCGCTTGGGACGGCGCCCGTGTCCAGCCCGATTTTCCCGTGCCTTCCCCGGAGGGCTGGCGTCTAGGGAAGCACTTAACAGACGCCACCTTAAAAAAAAGTAAACCGGAGAGTTGAGTCCAGAGCGAGGATCCTGGGCCCGGTCGACTGGGCTGGACTGCGGTACGTGTGGATTTAGAGCCGCTCTTAATGGAATAAAGATATTTATCGGGTCGAACCACGTCAAGACGTACTGACCCTTGTCCAGTGTGGCCGGAGGAATCTTCACGTTCACAGAAAGGAAAGCTCCCCGGGGCTGGAATGTCTGGCCGCGTCGTCTGTTGTGGTTTTCGGAGCGAAAACCGTGAAGGCCCGGCTTTGCGGCGGGATTAGCCCGTCTTTGCGGCGGGGATGCTCACCCATGGATGGTTAAGCCCCTCTGAGCCGGGACTTGGCCCGTGGAGAATGGAAAGAAGCCGAACGAAGGTTGAGCGGTGCTTTGCACATAGTAAGCGCTTAATAAATGCCATTATTATTATTATTATTACGAACGCGGCCTGCAAGGCCGTGGAAACCCGCCGTCGGGCCCGGCCGGGTTTTGGGAAGGGAGCTGACCGTCGTTCTCCCCTTCGCGCTCGCGGACGTTCGCTCTCGGCAGAATTCCGGTTTCCCGTCCGACTTCCCACAGGCCGCCTCGAAGGGTCTCTGGGGCTTTATCCCGCTCGCTCTACCTCGAACTCATCTATAATAATAATTATCGTATAATATGATATCATATAATATCATATATGATATATGATATATATGATATATGATATATGATATTATATTATATGATATAATATATCATATAATTATGATATTGAGAAGCAGCGTGGCTCAGTGGAAAGAGCCCTGGCTTTGGAGTCAGAGGTCGTGGGTTCCGCCAGTTGTCAGTTGTGTGACTTTGGGCAAATCACTTCTCTGTGCCTCAGTTCCCTCATCTGTGAAATGGGGATGGAGGCTGCGAGCCCCCCGTGGGACCACCTGATCATCTTGTAACCTCCCCACTGCTTAGAACAGTGCTTTGCACCTAGTAAGCACTTAACAAATGCCATTATTATTATTATTATTATTCTTGCCCAAGGTCACCCAACAGGCAAGTGGCAGAGCTGGGATTAGAATTATATTGTTAGATTGTCCTATAATACTCTCCCAGGTGCTTAGAACAGTGCTTGGCACCTAGTAAATACTTAACAAATGCCATTATTATTGTTATTATTTTTCTTGCCCAAGGTCACCCAGCAGACAAGTGGCAGAGCCGGGATTAGAATTATATCATTAGATTGTCCTATTATACTCTCCCAGGCGCTTAGAACAGTGCTTTGCACCTAGTAAGCGCTTAACAAATGCCATTATCATTATTATTATTCTTTCCCAAGGTCACCCAGCAGACAAGCGACAGAGCCGGGATTAGAATTATATCGTTAGATTGTTTAATTATACTCTCCCAGGCTCTTAGAACAGTGCTTTGCACCTAGTAAGCGCTTAACAAATGCCATTATCATTATTATTATTCTTGCCCAAGGTCACCCAGCAGACAAGTGGCAGAGCCGGGATTAGAATTATATTGTTAGATTGTTCTATTATACTCTCCCAGGCGCTTAGAACAGTGCTTTGCACGTAGTAAGCGCTTAACAAATGCCATTATTATTAGTATTATGATTCTTGCCCAAGGTCACCCAGCAGACAAGGGGCAGAGCTGGGACTAGAATTATATCATTAAATTGTCCTATTATACTCTCCCAGGTGCTTAGAACAGTGCTTTGCACCTAGTAAGCGCTTAACAAATGCCATTATTATTATTATTATGATTCTTGCCCAAGGTCACCCAGCAGACAAGTGGCAGAGCCGGGATTAGAATTATATCTTTAGATTGTCCTATTATACTCTCCCAGGCACTTTGAACAGTGCTTTGCACCTAGTAAGCGCTTAACAAATGCCATTATTATTATTATTACTCTTGCCCAAGGTCACCCAACAGACAAGTGGCAGAGCCGGGATTAAAATTATGTCATTAGATTGTCCTATTATACTCTCCCAGGCACTTAGAACAGTGCGTTGCACAAAGAAAGTGCTTAACAAATGACATTATTATTATTATTATTCGTGCCCAAGGTCACCCAGCAGACAAGTGGCAGAGCCGGGATTAGATTTATATCGTTAGATTGTTCAATTATACTCTCCCAGGTGCTTGAAACAGTGCTCTGCACACAGTAAGCGCTCAATAAATACGATTGAATGAATGAATGAATGCTTTGCATGTAGTAAGCTCTTAACAAATGCCATTATCATTATTATTATTCATGCCCAAGGTCACCCAGCAGACAAGTGGCAGAGCCGGGATTAGATTTATATCGTTAGATTGTTCTATTATACTCTCTCAGGTGCTTAGAACAGTGCTTTGCACCTAGTAAGCGCTTAACAAATGCCATTATTATTATTACTATTTTTGCCCAAGGTCACCCAGCAGACAAGTGGCAGAGCCGGGATTAGAATTATATCATTAGATTGTCCTATTATACTCTCCCAGGCGCTTAGAACAGTGCTCTGCACACAGTAAGCGCTCAATAAATATGATTGAATGAATGAATGAATGCTTTGCACGTATTAAGCGCTTAACAAATGCCATTATTATTAGTATTATGATTCTTGCCCAAGGTCACCCAGCAGACAAGGGGCAGAGCCGGGACTAGAATTATATCGTTAGATTGTCCTATTATACTCTCCCAGGCGCTTAGAACAGTGCTTTGCACCTACTAAGCGCTTAACAAATGCCATTATTATTGTTATTATGATTCTTGCCCAAGGTCACCCAGCAGACAAGGGGCAGAGCCGGGATTAGAATTATATCGTTAGATTGTCCTATTATACTCTCCCAGGCGCTTAGAACAGGGCTTTGCACGTAGGAAGCGCTTAACAAATGCCATTACTATTATTATTATTTGTGCCCAAGGTCACCCAGCAGACAAGTGGCAGAGCCGGGATTAGATTTATATCGTTAGATTGTTCAATTATACTCTCCCAGGTGTTTAGAACAGTGCTCTGCACACAGTAAGCGCTCAATAAATACGATTGAATGAATGAATGAATGCTTTGCACGTAGTAAGCTCTTAACAAATGCCATTATTATTATTATTATTCGTGCCCAAGGTCACCCAGCAGACAAGTGGCAGAGCCGGGATTAGATTTATATCGTTAGATTGTTCAGTTGTACTCTCCCAGGCGCTTAGAACAGTGCTTTGCACGTAGTAAGCGCTTAACAAATGCCGTTATTATTATTCTTATTCTTGCCCAAGGTCACCCAGCAGACAAGTGGCAGAGCCGGGATTAGATTTATATCGTTAGATTATCCTATTATACTCTCCCAGGTGCTTAGAACAGTGCCTTTCACGTAGTAAGTGCTTAATAAATGCCATTATTATTATTATTAGTAGTAGTAGTACAGTGCTCCGCTCCAAATAAGTGCTCAAAGAATAATATTGACCGAGGGGCTTCGGTGGTTGGTCGGGGCAAGGACTTGCGGGAATGTCGGGTTTGGTTTCCGCATCTCGGCAGTCCGCGTCCGCTCCCGAAGAGCCTTCCCCCCTTTATCATAATCAATCAATCGTATTTATTGAGCGCTTCCTGTGTGCAGAGCACTGTACTAAGCGCTTGGGAAGTCCAAGTTGGCAACATAGAGAGACGGTCCCTACCCGACAGTGGGCTCACGGTCTAGAAGTCACCATCGTCAACGGCAGTGTGTAAACCGGTCCGTAGACTCTAAGCTCCTTGCGGGCAGGAACGTGTCCGGATTGTAAAAATAAGGAGCCCGGGAAATGCCGTCGAGGTTTCGGAATCAAGACTCGCATGAAAAGCCACGACGATGCCGCCACAGGGTCCTGATAGGGGACGTGGCGGGATCCCTCGATAATAAAAATAATAATAATCGTGTTTGCTACGTGCTTACTAGATAATAATAATAATAATAATAATAATAATAATAGTGGTATTTGTTGAGTGCTTACTAAGTGCCAAGCGTGGCTCGGGGGGAAGAGCCCGGGCTTTGGAGTCCGAGGTCAGTTGTCAGCTGTGTGACTTTGGGCGAGTCACTTCACCTCTCTGGGCCTCAGTGGCCTCATCTGGAAAATGGGGATGAAGACCGGGAACCCCCCGTGGGACCACCTGATCGCCTTGGAACCTCCCCAGCGCTTAGAACAGTGCTTTGCACAGAGTAAGCGCTTAATAAAATCTCCCCCTTCTAGACTGTGAGCCCACTGTTGGGTAGGGACCGTCTCTATAAGTTGCCAACTTGGACTTCCCAAGCGCTTAGTCCAGTGCTCTGCACACAGTAAGCGCTCAATAAATACGATTGAATGAATGAATGAATAAATGCCATTATGATTATGATTATGATTATTACAGAGTAATGAGATTGTCCCCCATGGGGCTCACAGTCTTCATCCATTCATTCAATCGTATTTATTGAGCGCTTACTGTGTGCAGAGCACTGTACTAAGCGCTTGGGCAGTCCAAGTTGGCAACATATAGAGATGGTCCCTACCCAACAGTGGGCTCACAGTCTTCATCCTCTGTGCCTCAGTTCCCTCATCAGTCAATCAATCAATCGATCATATTTATTGAGCACTACTGTGTGCAGAGCACTGTACTAAGCGCTTGGGAAGGACAAGTTGGCAACATCTAGAGACAGTCCCTACCCAACAGTGGGCTCACAGTCTTCATCCTCTGTGCCTCAGTTCCCTCATCAGTCAATCAATCAATCGATCATATTTATTGAGCGCTACTGTGTGCAGAGCACTGTACTAAGCGCTTGGGAAGGACAAGTTGGCAACATCTAGAGACAGTCCCTACCCAACAGTGGGCTCACAGTCTTCATCATCTGTGCCTCAGTTCCCTCATCAGTCAATCAATCAATCGATCATATTTATTGAGCGCTACTGTGTGCAGAGCACTGTACTAAGTGCTTGGGAAGGACAAATTGGCAACATCTAGAGACGGTCCCTACCCAACAGTGGGCTCACGGTCTTCATCCTCTGTGCCTCAGTTCCCTCGTCAATCAATCAATCAATCAATCGATCATATTTATTGAGCGCTTACTGTGTGCAGAGCGCTGTACTAAGCGCTTGGGAAGGACAAATTGGCAACATCTAGAGACGGTCCCTACCCAACAGTGGGCTCACGGTCTTCATCCTCTGTGCCTCAGTTCCCTCATCAATCAATCAATCAATCAATCGATCATATTTATTGAGCGCTTACTGTGTGCAGAGCGCTGTACTAAGCGCTTGGGAAGGACAAATTGGCAACATCTAGAGACGGTCCCTACCCAACAGTGGGCTCACAGTCTTCATCCTCTGTGCCTCAGTTCCCTCATCAATCAATCAATCAATCAATCGATCATATTTATTGAGCGCTTACTGTGTGCAGAGCACTGTACTAAGCGCTTGGGCAGTCCAAGTTGGCAACATATAGAGACGGTCCCTACCCAACAGTGGGCTCACAGTCTTCATCCTCTGTGCCTCAGTTCCCTCATCAGTCAATCAATCAATCGATCATATTTATTGAGCGCTACTGTGTGCAGAGCACTGTACTAAGCGCTTGGGAAGGACAAGTTGGCAACATCTAGAGACAGTCCCTACCCAACAGTGGGCTCACAGTCTTCATCCTCTGTGCCTCAGTTCCCTCATCAATCAATCAATCAATCAGTCGATCATATTTATTGAGCGCTTACTGTGTGCAGAGCGCTGTACTAAGCGCTTGGGAAGGACAAATTGGCAACATCTAGAGACGGTCCCTACCCAACAGTGGGCTCACGGTCTTCATCCTCTGTGCCTCAGTTCCCTCATTAATCAATCAATCAATCGATCATATTTATTGAGCGCTTACTGTGTGCAGAGCACTGTACTAAGCGCTTGGGAAGGACAAATTGGCAACATCTAGAGACGGTCCCTACCCAACAGTGGGCTCACGGTCTAGAAGGGGGAGACAGACAACAAAACAAAACATATTAACAAAATCAAATAAATAGAATAAATATGTACAAGTCAAATAAACGTGGGAATGCCGGTATTCCCTCCCTCTCAGAATGGGAGTCCCATGTGGGACAGGGACCGTGCCGAGCCGTATTATCTCTTAGCACAGCGCTCGGCACGCGGCAGCCGCTCCGATCCTTCCTATTCCTTCGCTTTGCCGTGTGGCCTTGGAGAAGTGACCTCATCGCTCTGTGCCTCAGTTTCTCCATTCGCCCAATGGAGAAGCGGTCTCTCATTTCCCCCCGCCTGACAGTGAGATAAGACGCGGGGGGAAAACCCTGGAAAAATCAAAGGACTCCACCGCTTCAAGAGACCGTACTCCGGACCGATAGGAGTCGGAGAAGAAACGGCGTCGAGGGCCTAGAGTTATCGGAGCGCGGCCTCCGACAGAGCTTGGAAGAGGCGGGATTAACGGTGCAAAGCCGGAGGATGGGAAAACCATCCCGGTGATGATCCCTGCTCCGCATCAGGGGTATCAGACACCCGGGATGGTGACTCAGAGGACGGGCCCCGGGCGCTTATCTCCGTCTTATGTTTTATGGAAAGCGGCCCGGCCCCTTTGGAACGGGAACTAGAGTCCAGAGGGAAGCCGAGCTCCGCTGTTCTGGAAGATTCGCGGTCGGGAAGACGCGGGAAAGCCCGGCGGAATCCGCCGGAAATGTAATAATAATAACGATGGCGTTTATTGAGCGCTGACTATGTGCCGAGCACCGTTCTAAGCGCTGGGGAGGTTATAAGGCGATCAGGTTAAAGAAGCAGCGTGGATCAGTGGAAAGAGCCCGGGCTTTGGAGTCAGAGGTCGTGGGTTCGAATCCCGGCTCTGCCAATTGTCAGCTGTGTGATCTTGGGCAATTCACTTCACTTCTCTGGGCCTCAGTTACCTCATCTGTAAAATGGGGATTAAGACTGTGAGCCCCACATGGGACAACCTGATCACCTTGTACCTCCCCAGCGCTTAGAACAGTGCTTTGCACATAGTTAGCGCTTAATAAATGCCATAATAATAATAATAAGTCACTTCACTTCTCTGTGCCTCAGTTACCTCATCTGGAAAATGGGGATGAAGACTGTGAGCCCCACATGGGACAACCTGATCACCTTGTACCTCCCCAGCGCTTAGAACAGTGCTTTGCACATAGTTAGCGCTTAATAAATGCCATAATAATAATAATAAGTCACTTCACTTCTCTGTGCCTCAGTTACCTCATCTGGAAAATGGGGATGAAGACTGTGAGCCCCACATGGGACAACCTGATCACCTTGTACCTCCCCAGCGCTTAGAACAGTGCTTTGCACATAGTAAGCGCTTAATAAATGCCATAATAATAATAATAAGTCACTTCACTTCTCTGGGCCTCAGTGACCTCATCTGGAAAATGGGGATGAAGACTGGGAGCCCCACATGGGACAACCTGATCACCTTGTACCTCCCCAGCGCTTAGAACAGCGCTTTGCACATAGTAAGCGCTTAATAAATGCCATAATAATAATAATAAGTCACTTCACTTCTCTGGGCCTCAGTTCCCTCATCTGGAAAATGGGGATGAAGACTGGGAGCCCCCCCCGTAGGACAACCTGATGGCCTTGTAACCTCCCCAGCGCTTAGAACAGTGCTTTGCACATAGTAAGCGCTTAATAAATGCCATTATTATTATTATTATTCTGTTGTCCCACCGGGAACGGTGCCACTTGGCTCCCAGTTGAAGCGGACGCTCCTGACCGTCGGCTTCGCGTTCCCGCTCCGCTTCCTAGCCTCGCTCCTCTCCCAATATCTATCCAACAGTTGTATTTATTGAGCACTTACTATGGGCAGAGCACTGAACTAAGCGCTTGGGAGAGGACAGTTCCACAGTGTTGGTCAGCACAATGGTAATAATCATCATCATGGCGTTTACTACGTGCCAGGCACTGGGGTAATAATAATAATAATAATAATAATGTTTTGTTTTGTCGTCCATCTCCCCCTTCTAGACGGTGAGCCCATTGTCAGGTAGGGACCGTCTCTGTTGCCGACTTGGATTTCCCAAGCGCTTAGTACAGTGCTCTGCACACAGTAAGCGCCCAATAAATACGATTGAATGAATGAATGTGTAATAACAATAATAATGATAGTATTTGTTAAGCGTTCACTAGGTGCCAAGCACTGTTTTAAGCGCTGGGGTGGATACAAGGTGATCAGGTTGTCCCACGTGGGGCTCACAGTCTCAATCCCCGTTGTACAGATGAGGGAACTGAGGCACAGAGAATAATAATAATAATAATAATAATAATAATAATAATAATAATAATAATAATAATAATAATAATGGCATTTATTAAGCGCTTACTATGTGCAAAGCACCGTTCTAAGTGCTGGAGAGGTTACAAGGTGATCAGGTTGTCCCATGTAGGGCTCACAGTCTTAATCCCCATTTTACAGATGAGGGAACTGAGGCCCAGAGAAGTGAAGTGACTTGCCCAAAGTCACCCAGTTTACAAGTGGCAGAGCCGGGATTGGAACCCACGACCTTGGACTCCCAAACCCGTGTTCTTTCCACTGAGCCACGCCGCTTCTTAGGCATCACTTGTCAGCTGTGTGACATTGGGTGAGTCACTTAACTTCTCTGTACCTTGAGTATGGCATCTGTAAAATAATAATAATAATAATAATAATAATAATAATAATAATAATAATGATAATGGGATTTATAAAGCACTTACTATGTGCAAAGCGCTGGTCTAAGCGCTGGGGAGGTTACAAGGTGATCAAGTTGTCCCACGGGGGGCTCCCAGTCTTCATCTCCATTTTACAGATGAAGGAACTGAGGCCCAGAGAAGTGAAGTGACTTGCCCAAAGTCACCCAGCCCACAATAATAATAATAATGGCATTTATTAAGCGCTTACTATGTGCAAAGCACCGTTCTAAGCGCTGGGGAGGTTCCAAGGTGATTGGGTTGCCCCACGGGTGGCTCACGGTCTTCATCCCCATTTTCCAGATGAGGGAACTGAGGCTCAGAGAAGTGAAGTGACTTGCCCAAAGTCACACAGCTGAATGAGGATTCAAACCCTGTACTACCTAGAAGCAACGTGGCTCAACGGAAAGAGACCGCGTTTGGGAGTCGGAGGTCGTGGGTTCGAATCCCGGCTCCGCCACCCGTCTGCTGTGTGACCTTGAGCAAGTCAGTTGACTTCTCCGTGCCTCAGTTACCCCATCTGTAAAACGGGAATTAAGACGGTGAGCCCCCCGTGGGACAATCTGATTGGAACAGTGCTTGACACATACTAAGCGCTTAACAGTCATCATCATCATCATCAATCGTATTTATTGAGCGCTTACTGTGTGCAGAGCACTGTACTAAGCGCTAGGGAAGTACAAATTGGCAACATATAGAGACAGTCACTACCCAACAGTCCTCTGCATACCGTAAGCGCTCCATCAATACGACTGAATGAATCAATAGGATCGACTGAGGGAGGAAGACGGGGGGAGGACGGAGCGCTTAGCACAGTCCTCTTCCCACAGTAAGCACTGGATCAGTTCTATTATAAATAGGATTAATTATTCGATCAAATAAATTGTGCATAAATAAATTAGTCCAGTGCTCTGCACACAGTAAGCGCTCAATAAGTACGGTTGAATGAATGAATCTTGAGAAATACCATTATTATTAGGAGGGTAGGGCGGAGGGCATGGGAGGGAGGGCGTTGGGAGGCGTGGGAGCTATTATTATTATTATTATTATTATTATTATTATTATTATTATTATTATTATTATTACCACCTGCTTAAACTCTGAGCTCCATATGGGACAAGTCCTCGTGTCCAACCTGATGACCTTCGATCTGCCCCAGAGCTTCGTGCAGTCCCGGACACATAGCGAGTGCTAAACAAATACCACAATTATGATTATTTTTTTACCGGATTTCTGTGGACCTCAGTGTCCTCCTCTGTAAAATGGGGGACAGCGTACCTCTCTTTTTGATTTAAGCAGCATGGCTTAGTGGGAGGTGCTCAATAAATACGATTGAATGAATGAATCTTGAGAAATACCATTATTATTAGGAGGGCAGGGCGGAGGGCATGGGAGGGAGGGCGTTGGGAGGCGTGGGAGCTATTTTTTTAATTTTATTATTATTATTATTATTATTATTATTATTATTAGTATTATTATTATTACCACCTGCTTAAACTCTGAGCTCCATATGGGACAAGTCCTGTGTCCAACGTGATGACCTTTGATCTACCCCAGAGCTTAGCGCAGTCCCGGACACATAGCGAGTGCTAAACAAATACCACAATTACGATTATTTTTTACCGGATTTCTGTGGACCTCAGTGTCCTCCTCTGTAAAATGGGGGACAACGTACCTCTCTTTTTGATTTAAGCAGCGCGGCTTAGTGGGAGGCGCTCAATAAGTACGATTGAATGAATGAATCTTGAGAAATACCATTATTATTAGGAGGGTAGGGTGGAGGGCATGGGAGGGAGGGCGTTGGGAGGCGTGGGAGCTATTTTTTAAATTATTATTATTATTATTATTAATATTATTACCACCTGCTTAAACTCTGAGCTCCATATGGGACAAGTCCTGTGTCCAACCTGATGACCTTCGATCTACCCCAGAGCTTAGCGCAGTCCCGGACACATAGCGAGTGCTAAACAAATACCACAATTACGATTATTTTTTACCGGATTTCTGTGGATCTCAGTGTTCTCCTCTGTAAAATGGGGGACAGCGTACCTCTCTTTTTGATTTAAGCAGCACGGCTTAGTGGGAGGCGCTCAATAAATACGATTGAATGAATGAATCTTGAGAAATACCGTTATTATTAGGCGGGTAGAGCGGAGGGCATGGGAGGGAGGGCGTTGGGAGGCGTGGGAGCTATGTTTTAAATAAAATAATAATAATTATTATTATTATCATTATTATTATTAATATTATTACCACCTGCTTAAACACTGAGCTCCATATGGGACAAGTCCTCGTGTCCAACCTGATGACCTTCGATCTACCCCAGAGCTTAGCGCAGTCCCGGACACATAGCGAGTGCTAAACAAATACCACAATTACGATTATTTTTTACCGGATTTCTGTGGACCTCAGTGTCCTCCTCTGTAAAATGGGGGACAACGTACCTCTCTTTTTGATTTAAGCAGCGTGGCTTAGTGGGAAGCGCTCAATAAGTACGATTGAATGAATGAATCTTGAGAAATACCGTTATTATTAGGAGGGTAGGGCAGAGGGCATGGGAGGGAGGACGTTGGGAGGACATGGGAGCTATTTTATTATTATTATTATTATTATTATTATTATTATTATTATTATTATTATTAACCACCTGCTTAAACTCTGAGCTCCATATGGGACAAGTCCTCGTTTCCAACCTGATGACCTTCGATCTACCCCAGAGCTTAGCGCAGTCCCGGGCACATAGCGAGTGCTAAACAAATACCACAATTATGATTATTTTTTTACCGGATTTCTGTGGACCTCAGTGTCCTCCTCTGTAAAATGGGGGACAACGTACCTCTCTTTTTGATTTAAGCAGCACGGCTTAGTGGGAGGCGCTCAATAAATACGATTGAATGAATGAATCTTGAGAAATACCATTATTATTAGGAGGGTAGGGCGGAGGGCATGGGAGGGAGGGCGTTGGGAGGACATGGGAGCTATTTTATTATTATTATTATTATTATTATTACCACCTGATTAAACTCTGAGTTCCATATGGGACAAGTCCTGTGTCCAACCTGATGACCTTCGATCTACCCCAGAGCTTAGTGCAGTCCCGGACACATAGCGAGTGCTAAACAAATACCACAATTATGATTATTTTTTACCGGATTTCTGTGGACCTCAGTGTCCTCCTCTGTAAAATGGGGGACAGCGTACCTCTCTTTTTTATTTAAGCAGCGCGGCTTAGTGGGAAGCGCTCAATAAGTACGATTGAATGAATGAATCTTGAGAAATACCGTTATTATTAGGAGGGTAGGGCGGAAGGCATGGGAGGGAGGGCGTTGGGAGGACGTGGGAGCTATTTTATTATTATTATTATTATTATTATTATTATTATTATTGTTATTATTATTATTAGCACCTGCTTAAACTCTGAGCTCCATATGGGACAAGACCTGTGTCCAACCTGATGACCTTCGATCTACCCCAGAGCTTAGCGCAGTCCCGGGCACATAGCGAGTGCTAAACAAATACCACAATTATGATTATTTTTTTACCGGATTTCTGTGGATCTCAGTGTCCTCCTCTGTAAAATGGGGGACAACGTACCTCTCTTTTTGATTTAAGCAGCACGGCTTAGTGGGAGGCGCTCAATAAATACGATTGAATGAATGAATCTTGAGAAATACCATTATTATTAGGAGGGTAGGGCAGAGGGCATGGGAGGGAGGGCGTTGGGAGGACATGGAAGCTATTTTATTATTATTATTATTATTATTATTATTATTACCACCATATGGAACTCTGAGTTCCATATGGGACAAGTCCTGTGTCCAACCTGATGACCTTCGATCTACCCCAGAGCTTACCCCGGACACATAGCGAGCGCTAAACAGCCACCACAATTATGATTTGCCCACTTATAGTTCCCAAGCGCTTAGTACAGTGCTCTGCACACAGTAAGCGCTCAATAAATACGATTGAATGAATGAATGAATGATTATTTTTACCGGCTCTCTCTGGATCTCAGTGTCCTCCTCTGTAAAATGGGGGACATCGTACCGCTCTTTTCGATTTAAGCAGCGCGGCTCAGTGGGAAGAGCCCGGGCTTGGGAGTCGGAGGCCGTGGGTTCGAATCCCAGCGCCGCCGCTCATCAGCTGGGTGACTTTAGGCGGGTCGCTTCACTTCTCTGGGCCTCAGTTCCCTCATCTGGAAAATGGGGATGAAGACCGTGAGCCTCACGGGGGACAACCTGATGATCTCGTATCTCCCCCAGCGCTTAGAGCGGTGCTTGGCTCAGAGTAAGCGCTTAACAAATACCCTCGTTATTATCGGGAACCCCACATGGGGCAGGGGTGGGGGCCGCGGGGCTGAATCCGCACTCAAGTTCTCAGTCTTAGGGCAGGAGTAATAATAATAATAATAATAATAATAATAATAATAATAATAATAATAAATTGCATTTATTAAGCACGTACTATGTGTAAAGCACCGTTCTGAGCGCTGGGGAGGTTACAAGGTGATCAGGTCGTCCCATGGGGAGCTCACAATCTTCATCCCCGTAATAATAATAATAATAATAATAATAATAATAATAATAATAATAATGATGATGAATTGCATTTATTAAGCACGTACTATGTGCAAAGCACAGTTCTGAGCGCTGGGGAGGTTACAAGGTGATCAGGTTGTCCCACGGGGGGCTCCCAGTCTTCATCCCCGTTTTACAGATGAGGAAACTGAGGCCCAGAGAAGTGAAGTGACTTGCCCAAAGTCACACAGCTGACAGTTCATTCATTCATTCCTTCATTCATTCATTCAATCGTATTTATTGAGCGCTTACTGGGTGCAGAGCACTGGACTAAGCGCTTGGGAAGTACGAGTGGCAACATATAGAGATGGTCCCTGCCCATCAGTGGGCTCACAGTCTAGACAGTTGGCGGAGCCAGGATTCGAACCCGTGACCTGTGACTCCAAAGCCCGGGCTCTTTCCACTGAGCCCCACTGCACCTCTGGAGTAGGGATTCCAACCCGTGTGAAGGCACCAGGAGAGATCCTGACAGACTCCGGTGGTCCGGGGATTAGGGGAGATGGGATCGGGATTCCCCCAATATCCCCTCGGAGCCCATCCCCGCCGATCTTCTTCTCCCAGGAGCCAGCGGGTTGGAGGGAACGCTCTGATTTACGCCGGAAAGTCTTCCCACTTGCCGAACGCCGTTTTCCTGCCGGGTCAGTCCATCCGAAATAGTTTTCCGAAAAAATTGACAGGCAGACGGAGAGAAGGCCTAAAATCAGCAAACAATGCAGTTGAAAAGTCGGATTCTCTCCCCCCGCCCTTTTGGTGTTTATCGCACAATTGGAGGCGGACCATATTTGGGATAAATATTCCGATATCTGAACGCACCATGGGATCGGTATTTATCTGCGGGGCCACTCGGAGTAAATAGCCCAAAGGAGCCCCGGCCTGGCCGGCTTCCAGGGGGCCGGGAACGTCGCCACGTGGCTGTCGGCCCCCAGCCGTGGGGACGGAGGGTGGGCTGCTCCGGCGCTTACTACAGTGTTTTGCACATAGTAAGCGCTTCACCAGCGGCATCGTCGTCATTACTATGACCCAAGGTGGCCTTGGAGCCAAGGTCAGGGCTGGGAGAACGGGAAGAGCGGGAGAACCGCATTTCCCACCGACAGCTGGAAGTTGGCCCCCCGCTTCCGTGCCCCTCTCGCTCCCGCGTCCTCCCGACGCCCTCCCTTCCTAATAATAATGGTGTTTCTCATTCATTCAGTCGTATTTATTGAGCGCTTACCGTGGGCAGAGCACTGTGCTAAGCGCTTGGGAAGCCCAGATAGAGGCGGTCCCTACCCAACAGCGGGCTCACGGTCTAGAAGGGGGAGATGGACGACAAAATGTATCAACGAAATAAAATAAGTAGAATAGTAAATGGGTACAAGGTGGAAGCACTTAGTACAGTGCTGTGCACACAGTAAGCGCTCGATAAATATGCTTGAATGAATGAATGAATGGTGCCAAGCGAATGGGGTTGGACGCAGTCCCCGTCCCCCGTGGGGCTCGCACTCGCCACCCCCGTTTTCCAGCCGAGGGAACCGAGGCCCAGAGAGGTGGCGCGACACGGCGCTCAGCAGCAGACACGTGGCGGAGCCAGGGTTCGAACCCGGGTCCTTCCGACTCCCGAACCCGTGCCCCGTCCGCTCAACGGCAGGGGCCCCGGCTTGGCAGGCCGAGGCCGTGGGTTCGAATCCCGGCTCCGCCAACTGTCAGCTGTGGGACTTGGGGCGAGTCACTTCACTTGTCTGGGCCTCAGTGGCCTCATCTGGAAAATGGGGATGAAGACTGGGAGCCCTATGTGGGACAATCTGCTGACCTTGTATCCCCCTCCAGCGCTTAGAACGGTGCTTGGCACATAGTAAGCGCTTAATAAATACCAACAATATTATTATTATTCTCTGGGCCTCAGTTCCTTCATCTGTAAAATGGGGATGAAGACTGTGAGCCCCCCGTGGGATGACCTGATCACCTTGTATCCTCCCTAGCGCTTAGGACGGTGCTTGGCACATAGTAAGTGCTTACCCACTGTTGGGTAGGGACCGTCGCTATATGTTGCCAACTTGTACTTCCCAAGCGCTTAGTACAGTGCTCCGCACTGTAAGCGCTCAATAAATACGATTGAATGAATGAACAAATACCATCATTATTATTATTATTATTATCGTCCACTAAGCCACGCTGCTTGTCGACGTGCCCGCGCATTATCCTGCTTCCCAAACCATCGTGTCCCCGTGCCTGTGTCCCATTCCCATGATCAGGAAGCGGTGTGGCTTACGGCAAAGAGCCCGGGCTTCCGAGTCAGGGGATTTGAGTTCTAATCCCGGGTCCTCCGCTTGTCTGCTCTGTGACCTTGGACAAGTCACTTAACTTCTCTGGGCCTCCTCATCTGGAAAATGGGGATGAAGACTGGGAGCCCCACGTGGGACGACCTCTTCTAGACTGTGAGCCCGCTGTTGGGTAGGGACCGTCTCTATATGTTGCCAACTTGGACTTTCCTAGCGCTTAGTACAGTGCTCTGCACACAGTAAGCGCTCAATTAATATGATTGAATGAATGATCACCTTGCGTTAACCCCAGCGCTTAGAACGGTGCTTGGCACCTAGTGAGTGCCTTATTCTCTGTGCCTCCTCATCTGGAAAATGGGGATGAAGACTGTGAGCCCCACGTGGGACCACCTGATGACCTTGGGTCGACCCCAGCGCTTAGAACAGTGCGTGGCACATAGTAAGCGCTTAACAAATGCCCTCATTATTCTTCTTCTTATTACCTGCTCAGCCTGGGACCGGTACAATCTGAAGATACTGTAAAATTGTAAAATCTGAAAATGATGTCGCCGACTCGTACTTCCCAAGCGCTTAGTGCTTCGCATGCAGTAAGCGCTCAATAAATACGATTGAATGAATGAATGATTGCCTTGCGTTGACGCCAGCGCTTAGAACAGTGCTTGGCACCTAGTGAGTGCCTTATTCTCTCTGCCTCCTCATCTGGAAAATGGGGATGAAGACTGTAAGCCCCACGTGGGACCACCTGATGACCTTGGGTCGACCCCAGCGCTTAGAACAGTGCGTGGCACATAGTAAGCGCTTAACAAATGCCATCATTATTCTTATTACCTGCTCAGCCTGGGACCGGTACAATCTGAAAATATTGTAAAATTGTAAAATCTGAAAATGATGTCGCCGACTCGTACTTCCCAAGCGCTTAGTGCTTTGCACGCAGTAAGCGCTCAATAAATACGATTGAATGAATGAATGATCACCTTGCGTTGACCCCAGCGCTTAGAACAGTGCTTGGCACCTAGTGAGTGCCTTATTCTCTCTGCCTCCTCATCTGGAAAATGGGGATGAAGACTGTGAGCCCCACGTGGGACCACCTGATCACCCTGTGTCGACCCCAGCGCTTAGAACAGTGCGTGGCACATAGTAAGCGCTTAACAAATGCCCTCATTATTATCTTCTTATTACCTGCTCAGCCTGGGACCGGTACAATCTGAAAATACTGTAAAATTGTAAAATCTGAAAATGATGTCGCCGACTCGTACTTCCCAAGCGCTTAGTGCTTCGCCCGCAGTAAGCGCTCGATAAATACGATTGAATGAATGAATGAATGACAATCTGGACGGTTTTCTCCCTTGTCTTGGTGACGTTGGCAGGCGCAAGGAAATGCAGCGTGATTTCTTGGGATCGTGGCTCCTTAGGAACGCCCTGCCGGTTGTCTTCCCACTCCCTGCTGGCTGTATTGGACTCCTCTTCCGGGCAGCCGGGGCCCGACGGAAGGGGGGAGCCCAGTTTTGGGGGGTCCAGGCTGGGCCTCGAATTCTCCGGCATTTTCCCCACTTCTCCCCTCACTCCTTCCCCCGACCCCCCGCTCACTGGGCGATCCCGATTTTCCAGGAAGAGCGACTGTCAGTACTTAATAGTAATCCCGATTTTCCAGGACGAGTGACCATCAGTACTTAATAATAATAATTAAATGGCATTTTTTAAGCGCTCATCTAAGCGCTGGGGGGATACAAGGTGATCAAGTTGTCCCACGTGGGGCTCCCAGTCTTCAGCCCCATTTTCCAGATGAGGGCACTGAGGCCCAGAGAAGTGGAGTGACTCGCCCAAAGTCACACAGCTAAGCGGTGGAGTCGGGATTTGAACCCGAATCTGGAAAAAGGGGGTGAAGACTGAGCCCCATGCGGGACGACCTGACGGTCTTGTGTCGACCCCAGCGCTTAGAACAGTGCTTGGCACATAGTAAGCGCTTAACAAATGCCATCATTATTATTCTTATTATCACCTATACTTCTGACTTGATCGATCGATCAATCGTCAATCAATCAGTCAATTGCTTGGGAGGGCGCTTGGAAGGCGTGATAGATGAAGCCCGGGCCTGGGAATCAGAAGGTCGTGGGTTCTAATCCCGGCCCCGCCGCTTGTCTGCTGTGAGACCCTGAGCAAGTCATTTCGCTTCCCTGGGTCTCAGTCTCCTCATCTGGAACGTGGGGTTTGAGACCGTGAGACTGTGTCCGACCCCAGCGCTTAGAACAGTGCTTGGCACATAGTAAGCGCTTAACAAATACCGTCATTAGGAGTATTAGTCTTCTAGACTGTGACATTTTCCAGACGAGGTCACTTCCCAAGCGCTTAGTACAGTGCCCGGCGCACGGTAAGCGCTCAGTAAATACGACTGAACGAATGAATAAATAGAACTGCCCTGGAGTGCGGATGAATTGGATGCGAGTCCCCGTGGGCCTGGGAATCAGAAGATCTGGGTTCTAATTCCCGCTCCGCCACTTTCCCCGCTGTTCGACACCGGGCAAGTCACCCAGTTTCTCTGGGCGGGCCTCAGTTTCCTTATCTCTGAAATGGGACTTCAGTACCTTGTTCTCCCTCCTACTTTGAGCTCCTTATGGGAAAGGATGATAATAATAATAATAATAATAATGTTGGTATTTGTTAAGCGCTTACTATGTGCAAAGCACTGTTCTAAGCGCTTGGGTAGGTACAAGGTAATCAGGTTGTCCCACGAGAGGCTCACAGTCTTCATCCCCATTTTCCAGATGAGGGAACTGAGGCCCAGAGAAGTGAAGTGACTTGCCCAACGTCACCCAGCTGACAAGTGGCGGAGTCGGGATTTGAACCCATGACCTCTGACTCCAAAGCCTGGGCTCTTTCCAGTGAGCCATGTTGTTCAGTGGAAGGATGACCCTGTATCTACCCTAGTGCTTAATAATAATAATGATGGCGTTTATTAAGCGCTTACTGGTTCCAGTAAGGGCAGCAGCGTGGCTCAGTGGAAAGAGCCCGGGCTTGGGAGCCGGAGGTCGTGAGTTCGAATCCCGGCTCCGCCACTTAGCTGTGTGACTCTGGACGAGTCACTTCGCTTCTCTGGGCCTCAGTGACCTCATCTGGAAAACGGGGATGAAAGACTGGGACAACCTGATCACTTTGTAACCTCCCCAGTGCTTAGAACAGCGCTTTGCACATAGTAAGCGCTTAATAAATGCCATTATTATTGCTATTATTACAATATAATATGATTTGGTAGACATGTTTTCTGCCCCATAAGGAGCTGACAGTCTAGAGAAGACAGACATTAAAGAAAATTATGGATGTGGACATAGCCTCCTTAGCGCTTAGAACAGTGCTTTGCACATAATAAGTGCTTAATAAATGCCATTATCATCATAAGTGTGAGCCCGTTGTTGGGTAGGGACCGTCTCTGTTGCCGACTTGTATTTCCCAAGCGCTTAGTACAGTGCTTTGCACATAGTAAGCGCTTAATAAATGCCATTATTGTTATTATTACAATACAATATGATTTGGTAGACATGTTTTCTGCCCCATAAGGAGCTGACAGTCTAGAGAAGACAGACATTAAAGAAAATTATGGATCATCATCATCATCATCAATCGTATTTATTGAGCGCTTACTATGTGCAGAGCACTGTACTAAGCGCTTGGGAAGTACAAATTGGCAACATCTAGAGACGGTCCCTACCCAACAGTGGGCTCACAGTCTCAAAGGGGGAGACAGAGAACAAAACCAAACATACTAACAAAATAAAATAAATAGAACAGATATGTACAAATAAAATAAAATAAATAAATAAATAGAGTAATAAATATGTACAAACATATATACATATATACAGGTACTGTGGGGATGGGTGTGGATGGATGTGGATGTAGCCTCCTTAGCGCTTAGAACAGTGCTTTGCACATAGTAAGCGCTTAATAAATGCCATTCTCATCATAAGTGTGAGCCCGTTTTGGGTAGGGACCATCTCTGTTGCCGACTTGTATTTCCCAAGCGCTTAGTCCAGTGCTCTGCACACTGTAAGCGCTCAATAAATAGGATTGAATGAATGAATGAATGAATAGGGACCATCTCTGTTGCCGACTTGTATTTCCCAAGCGCTTAGTACAGTGCCCTGCACACAGTAAGCACTCAATAAATATGATTGAATGAATGAATGAATGAATGAACAGTGACCATCTCTGTTGCCGACTTGTATTTCCCAAGCGCTTAGTCCAATGCTCTGCACACCGTAAGCGCTCAATAAATACGATTGAATGAATGAATGAACAGGGACCGTCTCTGTTGCCGACTTGTATTTCCCAAGCGCTCAGTCCAGTGCTCTGCACACAGTAAACGCTCAATAAATACGATTGAATGAAAGAACAGGAACCGTCTCTGTTGCCGACTTGTATTTCCCAAGCGCTTAGTCCAGTGCTTTGCACACCGTAAGCGCTCAATAAATACGATTGAATGAATGAATGAACAGGGACTGTCTCTGTTGCCAACTTGTATTTCCCAAGCACTTAGTCCAGTGCTCTGCACACAGTAAGCGCTCAATAAATACGATTGAATGAATGAACAGGGACCGTCTCTGTTGCCGACTTGTATTTCCCAAGTGCTTAGTCCAGTGCTCTGCACACTGTAAGCGCTCAATAAATACGATTGAATGAATGAATGGAGACCATCTCTGTTGCCGACTTGTATTTCCCAAGCGCTTAGTCCAGTGCCCTGCACACAGTAAGCGCTCAATAAATACGATTGAATGAATGAATGAACAGGAACCGTCTCTGTTGCCAACTTGTATTTCCCAAGCGCTTAGTCCAGTGCTCTGCACACCGTAAGCTCTCAATAAATACGATTGAATGAATGAACAGGGACTGTCTCTGTTGCCGACTTGTATTTCCCAAGCGCTTAGTCCAGTGCTCTGCACACCGTAAGCGCTCAATAAATGCGATTGAATGAATGAATGAACAGGGACCGTCTCTGTTGCCGACTTGTATTTCCCAAGCGCTTAGTCCAGTACTCTGCACACAGTAAGCGCTCAATAAATACGATTGAATGAATGAACAGGGACCGTCTCTGTTGCCGACTTGTATTTCCCAAGCGCTTAGTCCAGTGCTCTGCACACCATAAGCGCTCAATAAATATAATTGAATGAATGAACAGGGACCGTCTCTGTTGCCAACTTGTATTTCCCAAGCGCTTCGTCCAGTGCTCTGCACACTGTAAGCGCTCAATAAATGCGATTGAATGAATGAATGAATAGGGACCATCTCTGTTGCTGATTGAATTTCCCAAGCGCTTAGTCCAGTGCTCTGCACACTGTAAGCGCTCAGTAAGTATGATTGAATTCATTCATTCATTCATTCAGTGGTATTTATTGAGCGCTTACTGTGTGCAGAGCACTGGACTAAGCGCTTGGGAAGTCCAAGTCGGCAACATCTAGAGACGGACGACCAAACAAAACATATTCACCAAATAAAATAAATAGAATAAATATGTACAAATAAAATAGATAAATAAATTGAGTAATAAATAATCAATCAACAAATCGTATTTATTGAGTGCTTACTGTATGCAGAGCACTGTGCTAAGCGCTTGGGAAGTACAAGTTGGAAATAAGTGCCGTGAGGCTGAGGGTGGGTGTATATTAAGTGCAAATAAAATAAATAGAGGAATAAATAAGTGCCGGGAGGCTGAGGGTGGGTGTATATTAAGCGCTTAAAGGGGACACATCCAGATGTATATTTTAGGGGGGCTCTGAAGGTGGGGAGAGAGGTAATCTGTGGGCTGTGAATGAGGAGGGAATTAATAACCACGGCAATTGTTAAGTGCTTCCTATTTTCCAGGCACTATAAGCCCGTTGGCGGGTAGGGACCGTCTCTATATGTTGCCGACTTGGACTTCCCAAGCGCTTAGTACAGTGCTCTGCACACAGTAAGCGCTCAATAAATACCGTTGAATGAATGGGGAAGTTACAAGGAAATCGGGTTGGACCCGGTCCCCGTCCCACGTGGGGCTCCAATCAATCAGTCAATCAATCAATCGTATTTATTGAGCGCTTACTGTGTGCAGAGCACTGTACTAAGCGCTTGGGAAGTGCAAGTTGGCAACATATAGAGACGGTCCCTACCCAACAGTGGGCTCCCAGTCTCAATCCCCATTTTCCAGATGAGGGAACTCCGGGAGAAGCCAAGTGACTGGCCCAAGGTCACGCAGCAGACAAGCGGCGGAGCCGGGATTAGAGAAGCAGCGCGGCTCAGTGGAAAGAGCCCGGGCTTGGGAGTCAGAGGTCACGGGTTCAAATCCCGACTCCGCCGATTGTCAGCCAGGTGACTTTGGGCAGGGCCTCAGTTCCCTCATCTGTCAAATGGGGATGAAGACCGTGAGCCCCCCCGTGGGACCACCTGATCACCTTGGAACCTCCCTGGCGCTTAGAACAGTGCTCGGCACATAGTAAGCGCTTAATAAATGCCATTATTATTATGGGCAGCGCACTGTGCTAAGCACTCGGGGGAGTACGCTACGGCAGACACGTTCCCTGCCCAGAGAAGCAGCAGGGCTCAGTGGAAAGAGCCCGGGCTTTGGAGTCAGAGGTCACGGGTTCAAATCCCGGCTCCGCCAACTGTCAGCCGGGTGACTTTGGGCAGGGCCTCAGTTCCCTCATCTGTCAAATGGGGATGAAGACTGTGAGCCCCCCGTGGGACAACCACATCACCTTGGAACCTCCCCGGCGCTTAGAACAGTGCTCGGCACATAGTAAGCGCTTAATAAATGCCATCATTATTATGGGCAGTGCACTGTGCTAAGCACTCAGGGGAGTACGCTACAGCAGAATTAGCAGACACGTTCCCTGCCCAGAGAAGCAGCGGGGCTCAGTGGAAAGAGCCCGGGCTTTGGAGTCAGAGGTCGCGGGTTCAAATCCCGGCTCCGCCAACTATCAGCTGGGTGACTTTGGGCAGGGCCTCAGTTCCCTCATCTGTCAAATGGGGATGAAGACCGTGAGCCCCCCGTGGGACAACCTCATCACCTTGGAACCTCCCCGGCTCTTAGCACAGTGCTTGGCACGTAGTAAGCGCTTAATAAATGCCATCATTATTATCAGAACCCACGACCTCCGACTCCCAAGCCCCGGCTGTAGACACTCCCACCGCGTCCAGGCCGGAGGGAGGAAGCGGGCGAGGGGTTGGCAGGGAGGCGATAGGAAGCACCGAACGGTCACCGGAGCGGTTTCGGGCAGAATTTTCCACGCGGGATCCCGGCCTCCACGTCGGAGGCCCGAAGCCCGTCCGCCCTCCCGCTCCGCAGTTTAGTCAGAATCCGTTTGAAAGCGACCCAGAAGTTTATCTGGAGCCGATAAGTCGGCCACCCGATTAGGGTCCTCTTCCCCTCCCAGGCTGATAAGCGGAGATCTTGGAAGAGGAGATCTGGGAAGAGGAATTTGGTTGGAGGAATTTGGGCCGGCAGGGCCCGGAAGGGGGGCTGCCAGGGACGGCCCAACCGGCTCATTCCGGTTGATTCTTTTAGACTGTGAGCCAACTGTTGGGTAGGGACTGTCTCTATATGTTGCCAACTTGGACTTCCCAAGCGCTTAGTACAGTGCTCTGCACACAGTAAGCGCTCAATAAATACGATTGATTGATTAGGCCTCTCTTTTGAACCCCCCGGTTACAGCAGATGGGGAGGTGGGTAGGAGAAGGGTCCTTCAATTTAAGGCGGAGATCAGGTAATGGTAACGATGGCACTTGTTAAGCGCTTACTATGTGCCAAGCACTGGTCTAAGCGCTGGGGGGGAGACACAAGGGGATCAGGCTGGCCCCCCGGGGGGCTCCCGGTCTTCATCCCCAATTTGTTGCCAATCTGTACTTCCCAAGCGCTTAGTACAGTGCTCTGCACATAGTAAGCGCTCAATAAATACGATTGATGATGATGATCCCCGGTTTCCGGATGTGGCGACGAGAAGGGAAGTGAGTCGCCCCGAGTCACACGGCTGACAAGCGGCCGAGGCGGGATTCGAACCCGGGACTTCTGACTCCCGAGCCTCTGCTCTTTCCACTGAGCCAACCTTCGTCAGACAGAGAGTAGCAGACAGATAATTGCTGTCTCCCACTTCAAAGCCTTACCGAAGGCCCGTCTCCTCCACGAAGCCTTCCCTCCTTTCCTCTTTTCCCACTCATTCATTCATTCATTCATTCCCTTCTGCGTCGCTCTTAGTTATAATAATAATAATGATGGTATTTGGTAAGCGCTTACTATAATAATAATAATAATAATGGCATTTATTAAGCGCTTCCTATGTGCCAAGCACTGTCCTGAGCGCTGGGGGACATACAACGTAATCAAGTTGTCCCACGTGGGGCTCACAGACCTAAACCCCATTTTCCAGATGAGGGAACTGAGGCCCAGAGAAGTGAAGCGACTCGCCCAAAGTCACCCAGCTGACAAGTGGCGGGGCCGGGATTCGAACCCGTGACCCCTGACTCCCAAGCCCGGGCTCTTTCCGTTGAGCCCCGCTGCTTCTCCGTACTTGCTCCTTCATCCATCCTCCCTCCAGACCCCACAGCACACGTGTATATATCTGTCATTTATTTATCGATTTATTTATTTGTACGAACGTCTATCACCCCCTCTAGACCGTGGGCTCGTAGCGGACAGGACTCTATCCGTTTCTTGTTCCATTGTACTCTCCCAAACGCTTAGTACAGTGCTCCGCACGCAGGACGCGCTCAATAAATACGATTGAATGAATAAATGAGTGAACGAGGGGCCCGGGCGGAGCTTAGGAAAGAACAGGGAATGGGACCGGAGATCCGAAGGAGCCGCCTTGGTGACGTTGGCAATGGGGGGGCAGCGGAGGAAGCCGGGCTTGGCTCCTTTATCACTTCCAAGGAATCTTCCGGTCTTCCAAGACTCAGGAAGGAACAGGGAAATGGGACCAGTGGATCCGAAGGAGCCACCTTGGTGATGTTGGAAAGGTGGGGGGCAGCGGAGGAAGCCGGGCCTGGCTCCTTTATCACTTCCAAGGAATCTTCCAGTCTTCCAAGACTCAGGAAGGAACAGGGAATGTCGGGACCGGAGAACCGAAGGAGCCGCCTTGGTGACGTTGGCAATGGGGGGGCAGCGGAGGAAGCCGGGCCTGGCTCCTTTACCACTTCCAGGGAATCTTCCAGTCTTCCAGGACTCAGGAAGGAACAGGGAACGGGACCGGAGATCCGAAGGAGCCGCCTTGATGACGTTGGCAAGGCGGGGGGCAGCGGAGGAAGCCGGGCTTGTCTCCTTTACCACTTCCAAGGAATCTTCCAGTCTTCCAAGACTCAGGAAGGAACAGGGAACGGGACCGGAGAACCGAAGGCACCGCCTTGGTGACGTTGACAAGGCGGGGGGCAGCGGAGGAAGCCGGGCTTGGCTCCTTTACCACTTCCAAGGAATCTTCCAGTCTTCCAAGACTCAGGAAGGAACAGGGAACGTCGGGACTGGAGATCCGAAGGAGCCGCCTTGGTGACGTTGGCAAGGTGGGGGGCGGCGGAGGAAGCCGGGCTTGGCTCCTTTATCACTTCCAAGGAATCTTCCAGTCTTCCAAGACTCTTCCAAGACCTGGATGATGGAGAGGCCAAATCCTAAGACCAATATGGCGGGAGAAGAGCGTCTTAAAGCCACCGTAGATCCCTGGAACCTCTTTTCTCATTCATTCATTCAGTCGTATTTATTGAGCGCTTACTGTGTGCAGAGCACTGTACTAAGCGCTTGGGAAGGCCAAGTTCTCAGTCACTGAGGTACATACGTAAGCACTACCTAGGCACTCAGGTACATAGAGAAGCAGCGCGGCTCAGTGGAAAGAGCCCGGGCTTTGGAGTCGGAGGTCGTGGGTTCAAATCCCGGCTCCGCCAGTTGTCAGCTGGGTGACTTCGGGCGAGTCATTTCACTTCTCTGGGACTCAGTTACCTCTTCTGTAAAATGGGGACAAAGACTGGGAGCCCCCGTGGGACAACCTGATCACCTTGTATCCTCCCCAGTGCTTAGAACAGGGCTTTGCACGTCGTCATGGGTTCGAATTCAGACTCCGCCACATGTGTGCCGTGTGACTTTGGGCAAGTCACTTTACTTCTCTGGGCCTCAGTTCCCTCATCTGGAAAATGGGGATTAAAACTGTGAGCCCCTTGTATGGAGAGAAGCAGCGTGGCTCAGTGGAAAGAGCCCGGGCTTGGGAGTCAGAGGTCATGGGTTCAAATCCGGGCTCCGCCAATTGTCAGCTGGGTGACTTTGGGCAAGTCACTTCACTTCTCTGGGCCTCAGTGACCTCATCTGGAAAATGGGGATGGAGACTGGGAGCCCCTCGTGGGACAACCTGATTACCTTGTAACCTCCCCGGTGCTTAGAACGGTGCTTTGCCTGTAGTAAGTGCCTAATAAATGCCATCATCATCATTATTATTATTATTACCCGGGATTTATTTTAATTCATTCATTCAATCGTATTTATTGAGCGCTTATTAATCAATCAATTGTATTTATTGAGCGCTTACTGTGTGCGGAGCACCGTACTAAGCGCTTGGGAAGTCCGAATCGGCAACATGTAGAGACGGTCCCTACCCAACAGCGGGCTCACGGTTATGTTGCCAACTTGTACTTCCCAAGCGCTTAGTACAGTGCTCCGCACACAGTAAGCGCTCAATAAATACGATTGAATGAATGGATAGAAGGGGGAGACGGACAACCAAACAAAACAAAGCGCTCAGTAAATTCATTCATTCATTCAGTCGTAGTTATTGAGCGCTTACTGTGTGCAGAGCACTGTACTAAGCGCTTGGGAAGTACAAGTTTGCAACATATAGAGACGGTCCCTACCCAACAATGGGCTCACAGTCTAGAAGGGGTAGAAAGACAACAAAAACAAAGCCCATCTCCATTTTTCAGGGTCACGAAGCCTGTAATAATAATGATGATGGTATTTGTTAAGCGCTTACTATGTGCAAAGCACTGTTCTAAGCCCTGGGGGCGCGGGGGGAATACAAGGTGATCAGCGTGGCTCAGTGGAAAGAGCCCGGGCTTTGGTATCAGGGGCCGTGGGTTCAAATCCTGGCTCCGCCACTTGTCTGCTGGGTGACTTTGGGCAAGTCGCTTCACTTCTCTGAGCCTCAGTTCCCTCATCTGGACCGTGAGCCCGCTGTTGGGTCTCTATATGTTGCCAACTTGACTTCCCAAGCGCTTAGTACAGTGCTCTGCACACAGTAAGCGCTCAATAAATACGACTGAATGAATGAATGAATGAAAATGGGGATGAAGACTGCGAGCCCCCCCCGTGGGACCACCTGATTACCTTGTATTCACCCCAGCGCTTAGAACAGCGCTTTGCACGTAGTAGGCGCTTAACAAATACCAACATTATTATCAGGTTGTCCCACTTGGGGCCGTCTTAATCCCTATTTTACGGATGAGGCCGCCGAGGCCCAGAGAAGTGAAGTGACTCGTCCAAGGTCACGCGGTTGACAGGTGGCAGAGGCGGGACGGGAGCCCACGGTCTTATTCCCACCTCCTTCAATCCCACCTGCCGTCGGATCCCGCCGCAGGAGAGCCGGCCACCCATCCGCGGGCCGGACGCCAAGAGTCGGGATCCGCGGCTCCGACACGGAGCCGGCCGTCGTGGGGGTCCGGCGTGCGGACTCGCTGTTGACGTTCCGAGACAATATTTGGGAATGTGAGATAAATGTTTACGTTAGACATCTGACTGGAGAGGACTGGCCGTTCGGTTCCAAGCAATCCCGTCGAGAGCGGGGAAGTCGCGGCCGGAGGCTCGGCCCGCGGACAGAAGGAAAACTCGGGAAAGGCCGCGTTTGCCGGCCGGGCCCGAGCTCTCCGAGTTGCCTTTGCTCGCAATCTCGGCCTCGGCTTAGCGGCCGGAGTCCGGGCCTGGAAGTTAGGAGGTCACGGGTTCGAATCCCGGCTCCGCCACTTGTCGGCTGGGTGACTTTGGTCAAGTCACTTCACTTCCCTGGGCCTCAGTTCCCTCGTCTGGAAAATGAGGTGGAAGTCACGGGTTCAAATCCTGACTCCTCCACTTGTCGGCTGGGTGACTTTGGTCTAATCAGTTCACTTCTCTGGGCCTCAGTTCCCTCATCTGGAAAATGAGGTGGAGGTCACGGGTTCAAATCCAGGCTCCGCCACTTGTCGGCTGGGTGACTTTGGTCTAATCACTTCACTTCCCTGGGCCTCAGTTCCCTCGTCTGGAAAATGAGGTGGAGGTCACGGGTTCAAATCCCGGCTCCGCCACTTGTCAGCTGGGTGACATTGGTCTAATCACTTCACTTCTCTGGGCCTCAGTTCCCTCGTCTGGAAAATAAGGTGGAGGTCACGGGTTCAAATCCCGGCTCCGCCACTTGTCGGCTGGGTGACTTTGGTCTAATCACTTCACTTCCCTGGGCCTCAGTTCCCTCGTCTGGAAAATGAGGTGGAAGTCACGGGTTCAAATCCTGACTCCTCCACTTGTCGGCTGGGTGACTTTGGTCTAATCACTTCGCTTCTCTGGGCCTCAGTTCCCTCGTCTGGAAAATGAGGTGGAGGTCACGGGTTCAAATCCCGGCTCCGCCACTTGTCGGCTGGGTGACTTTGGTCTAATCACTTCACTTCCCTGGGCCTCAGTTCCCTCGTCTGGAAAATGAGGTGGAGGTCACGGGTTCAAATCCCGGCTCCGCCACTTGTCGGCTGGGTGACTTTGGTCTAATCACTTCACTTCCCTGGGCCTCAGTTCCCTCGTCTGGAAAATGAGGTGGAAGTCACGGGTTCAAATCCCGACTCCTCCACTTGTCGGCTGGGTGACTTTGGTCTAATCACTTCACTTCCCTGGGCCTCAGTTCCCTCGTCTGGAAAATGAGGTGGAGGTCACGGGTTCAAATCCCGGCTCCGCCACTTGTCAGCTGGGTGACATTGGTCTAATCACTTCACTTCTCTGGGCCTCAGTTCCCTCGTCTGGAAAATAAGGTGGAGGTCACGGGTTCAAATCCCGGCTCCGCCACTTGTCGGCTGGGTGACTTTGGTCTAATCACTTCGCTTCTCTGGGCCTCAGTTCCCTCGTCTGGAAAATGAGGTGGAGGTCACGGGTTCAAATCCCGGCTCCGCCACTTGTCGGCCGGGTGACTTTGGTCTAATCACTTCACTTCCCTGGGCCTCAGTTCCCTCGTCTGGAAAATGAGGTGGAGGTCACGGGTTCAAATCCCGGCTCCGCCACTTGTCGGCTGGGTGACTTTGGTCTAATCACTTCACTTCCCTGGGCCTCAGTTCCCTCGTCTGGAAAATGAGGTGGAGGTCACGGGTTCAAATCCCGGCTCCGCCACTTGTCTGCTGGGTGACTTTGGTCTAATCACTTCACTTCCCTGGGCCTCAGTTCCCTCGTCTGGAAAATGAGGTGGAGGTGACGGGTTCAAATCCCGGCTCCGCCACTTGTCGGCTGGGTGACTTTGGTTTAATCACTTCACTTCCCTGGGCCTCAGTTCCCTCGTCTGGAAAATGGGGATGAAGACTGTGAGCCCCCCGTGGGACAACCTGCCCACCTTGTAACCTCCCCGGCGCTTGGAACAGGGCTTCGCACGTAGCAGCGGCGTGGCTCAGTGGAAAAAGCCCGGGCTTTGGAGTCAGAGGTCACGGGTTCGAATCCTGGCTCCGCCAACCGTCAGCTGTGGGACTTCAGGCAAGTCACTTCTCTGGGCCTCAGTTCCCTCATCTGGAAAATGGGGGTTAAGACGGTGAGCCCCCCGTGGGACAACCTGATCACCTTGGAACCTCCCTGGCGCTTATAACAGTGCTTTGCATATAGTGAGCACTCAATAAAGCCCATTATTATTATTATTAGAGAAGCAGCCTGGCTCAGTGGAAAGAGCCCGGGCTTTGGAGTCAGAGGTCATGGGTTCGAATCCCAGCTGTGTGACTTTGGGCAGGTCACTTCACTTCTCTGGGCCTCAGTTCCCTCATCTGGAAAATGGGGGTTAAGACGGTGAGCCCCCCGTGGGACAACCTGATCACCTTGGAACCTTCCTGGCGCTTATAACAGTGCTTTGCATATAGTAAATGCTTAATAAATGCCATTATTGTTATTATTAGAGAAGCAGCGTGGCTCAGTGGAAAGAGCCCGGGCTTTGGAGTCAGAGGTCATGGGTTCGAATCCCAGCTGTGTGACTTTGGGCAGGTCACTTCATTTCTCTGGGCCTCAGTTCCCTCATCTGGAAAATGGGGGTTAGGATGGTGAGCCCCCCGTGGGACAACCTGATCACCTTGGAACCTTCCTGGCGCTTATAACAGTGCTTTGCATATAGTAAACGCTTAATAAATGCCATTATTGTTATTATTAGAGAAGCAGCGTGGCTCAGTGGAAAGAGCCCGGGCTTTGGAATCAGAGGTCATGGGTTCAAATCCCAGCTGTGTGACTTTGGGCAAGTCACTTCACTTCTCCGTGCCTCAGTGACCTCATCTGTAAAATGGGGATGAAGACCGGGAGCCCTCCGGGGGACAACCTGATCACTCTGTAGCCTCCCCAGCGCTACGAACGGTGCTTTGCACATAGTAAGCGCTTAATAAATGCCGCCATTATAATTATAATTATTATTATTATTACAAATCCAAGTATAGAGGGGAGGCAGAGGGAGTGCAAATAGAGGAATTAAGTCAGGGAAGGCCTCTTGGAGGAGAGGGGATTTTAACAGGGCTTTGAAGATGGGAAGAGGGGTGGTCTTATATTCATTCATTCATTCAGTCGTACTTATTGAGCGCTTACTGTGTGCAGAGCACCGGACTGAGCGCTTGGGAAGTCCAAGTTGGCAACAACGTATATGATCGGAGAAGGAATTTCAGTCCAGTGGGGGTCAACGATCGGTTAGACAAGATTGAGATTGAGTGCTAAGCGCTTAGTACAGTGCTCTGCACATAGTAAGCGCTCAATAAATACGATTGATGATGATGATTGAGATACAATGAGTAGATTTGGTGTTAGAAGAGGGAGGTACACGGGCTGGGTTGCAGTAATGATAATAACGATGGCATTTATTAAGCGCTTACTATGTGCCAAGCACTGTTCTAAGCGCTGGGGAGGTGACAAGGTGATCGGGTGGTCCCACGGGGGGCTCACGGTCTTCATCCCCCATTTTATAGGTGAGGTAACTGAGGCACAGAGAAGTTAAGTGACTCGCCCAAAATCACACTGCTGACAGTGGGCAGAGCTGGGATTTGAACCCATGACCTCTGACTCATCATCATAATAATAATGGCATTTATTAAGCGCTTACCATGTGCAAAGCACTGTTCTAAGCGCTGGGGAGGTTCCAAGGTGATCAGGTGGTCCCACGGGGGGCTCACAGTCTTCGTTCCCCATTTTATAGGTGAGGGAACTGAGGCCCAGAGAAGTGAAGTGACTCGCCCAAAATCACACTGCTGACAGTGGGCAGAGCTGGGATTTGAACCCATGACCTCTGACTCATCATAATAATAATAATGGCATTTATTAAGCGCTTACCATGTGCAAAGCACTGTTCTAAGCGCTGGGGAGGTTCCAAGGTGATCAGGTGGTCCCACGGGGGGCTCACAGTCTTCGTTCCCCATTTTATAGGTGAGGTAACTGAGGCCCAGAGAAGTGAAGTGACTCGTCCAAAGTCACACGGCTGACAGTGGGCAGAGCTGGGATTTGAACCCATGACCTCTGACTCATAATAATAATAATAATGGCATTTATTAAGCGCTTACCATGTGCAAAGCACTGTTCTAAGCGCTGGGGAGGTTCCAAGGTGATCAGGTGGTCCCACGGGGGGGCTCCCCCCGTGTCCCCCTTCTAGCCTGTGAGCCCGTCGTCGGTCTGTGAGACAGGGAGGGTAGTGGTGCTGTCTACAGTGAGACAGGGGAGAGTGGGGTAGAATATTTACTGTTCTATCCACTTTGTTGAGAATGTTCATCTAGCTTAATTTTTATTTATTCTGACGACCCGACACCCATCCGCATGTTTTGTTTTGTCGTCCGTCTCCCCCTTCTAGCCTGTGAGCCCGTCGTCGGTCTGTGAGTCAGGGAGGATGGTGGTGCTGTCTACAGTGACACGGGAGGGTGGGGTAGAATATTTACTCTTCTATTTTGTTAAGAATGTGCATCTAGCTTAATTTTTATTTATTCTGACGACCCGACACCCTTCCACATGTTTTGTTCTGTCGTCCGTCTCCCCCTTCTAGCCTGTGAGCCCGTCGTCGGTCTGTGAGACAGGGAGGGTAGTGGTGCTGTCTACAGTGAGACAGGGGAGGGTGGGGTAGAATATTTACTGTACTATCTCTTTTGTTGAGAATGTGCATCTAGAGAAGCAGCGTGGCTCAGTGGAAAGAGCCCGGGCTTTGGAGTCAGTGGGCGTGGGTTCAAATCCCGGCTCTGCCAATTGTCAGCTGTGTGACATTGGGCAAGTCACTTAACTTCTCTGGGCCTCAGTTCCATCATCTGTAAAATGGGGGTTGACTGTGAGCCCCCGTGGGACAACCTGATCACCTTGTAACCCCCCAGCGCTTAGAACAGTGCTTTGCACATAGTAAGTGCTTAATAAATGCCATCATTTTTATTATTATTATCTAGCTTAATTTTTATTTATTCTGACGACCCGACACCCGTCCACATGTTTCGTTTTGTCGTCCGTCTCCCCCATCTAGACCGTGAGCCCGTCGTCGGGTAGGGACCATCTCTAGATGTTGCCGACTTAGACTCCCCAAGCGCTTAGTGCAGTGCTCGGCACACAGGAAGCGCTCAATAAATTCAATGGACTGAATGAATGAATGAATGAATGAATGAATGAATCCGGTTTGGGTGGGAAGATGAGGGATAATTCGCATTTCTAGACCGTGAGCCCACTGTTGGGTCGGGACCGTCTCTAGATGTTGCCAACTTGGACTTCCCAAGCGCTTAGTACAGTGCTCTGCACACAGTAAGCGCTCGATAAATACGACTGAATGAGTGAATGAATGAATGTATCCAGTTAAACATTCGGTGATTTATTTTGATTATTCTGTTGGTAAATATTTTTACATCTCTCTGCCCCGCGTGACTGAGCACCCCCTACATTGTAAACTCCTAAAGAGCAGGGGTCGTGTCTACTTATTCTGCTGTACTCTGCCAAGTGCTTAGCACAGTGCTCTGCACACAGTAAGCGCTCAATAAATATGAGTGAGTGAATGAATGAATGAATGAATGAATGAATGAAAGTCTTCTAGACTGTGAGCCCACTGTTGGGTAGGGACTGTCTCTATATGTTGCCAATTTGTACTCCGCAAGCGCTTAGTACAGTGCTCTGCACACAGTAAGTGCTCAATAAATGTGATTGATTGATTGATTGATTGATTGATTGATGAAAGAGCAGACGCTCAACAAATACCTGTGATGGATAGATCGATCATGGGCAGATAATGAGCTCCTTGCCCAGCGCTTAGAACAGTGCTTTGCACATCATAAGCGCTTAATAAATGCCATTATTATTATTATTATTATATTTTCTACTGCCCAAGCTGTTAGTAAAGTGGATTGTGCCCCGCGGGTGTTTAATAACGCTGCTACGATCATTCAAACGTATTTATTGAGCGCTTACTGTGTGCGGAGCACTGTACTGAGCGTTGAGCACTGTACTAAGTGGTTAATGCTGTACTAAGCGCTTACTACCACTACTAGAGAAGCAGCGTGGCTCAGCGGAAAGAGCCCGGGCTTGGGAGTCAGAGGTCGTGGGTTCAAATCCAGGCCCTGCCACTTGTCAGCCGTGTGACTTTGGGCTAGTCACTTCACTTCTCTGGGCCTCAGTTCCCTCATCTGGAAAATGGGGGTGAAAACTGTGAGCCCCCCGTGGGACAATCTGCTCACCTTGGAACCTCCCCAGCGCTTAGGACAGTGCTTTGCACATAGTAAGCGCTTAATAAATGCCATTATTATTATTATTAGAACCTTCGGACACCCAGCCCTGTGCTCTGTCCACTATGCTATTCATTCATTCATTCATTCATTCAATCGTATTTACTGAGCGCTTACTGTGTGCAGAGCACTGTACTAAGCGCTTGGGTAGTACAGCTATGCTGCTTGAATGTAGCCAAATAATAATGATTATAACGATGGCATTTATTCATTCATTCAGTCGTATTTATTGAACGCCTACTGTGTGCAGAGCACTGGACTAAGCGTTTATTTGTGTGCAAAGCACTGTTCTAAGCGCTGGGGAGGTTCCAAGGTGAGTAGGTCGTCCCACGGGGGGGCTCACAGTCTTCATCCCCATTTTCCAGATGAGGGAACCGAGGCCCAAGTAAGTGAAGTGACTCGTCCAAAGTCATCCAGCTGACAGTTGGCAGAGCCGGGATTTGAACCCATAATAATAATAATGTTGGTATTTGTTAAGCGCTTACTATGTGCAAAGCACTGTTCTAAGCGCTTGGGAGTTTACAAGGTGATCAAGTTGTCCCACGGGGGGCTCCCAGTCTTCATCCCCATTTTCCAGATGAGGGAACCGAGGCCCAGAGAAGGGAAGTGACTCGCCCAAAGTCCCCCAGCTGACAGTCGGCGGAGCCGGGATTTGAACCCACGACCTCGGACTCCAGAGCGCGGGCTCTTTCCACCGAGCCACGCTGCTTCTCTCCCCGCCCCAGCCGCTCGTAATGCCTGGTTAGAGTCAAAACTTCACAAATCCAATTTTTATTATCATCACAACAGTCGTCACAATCCCGTCTCTCGAGGAGCTTCCAGTCGAGTGGAGGAGCTGGACAATAAAATAAATCGCAGGAGGGGGAAACAGCTGAATTTATATGTCTTTATATAGCATATCTCTTTATGTATTATAAATGTATACATTTCATGTTTAATAGAGGGAGCATCCAAGTGCTTAAAGAGGGAAAGGGGTCGGTCGAATCGGAGATGCGTGAGCGGGAAAAATAGTCGATGCAAAACGGGATTGGATCGGAAATCGGGAGATGGGAGGTTGGGCTCAGCCTGCGGTCCCCAGACTGATTCGGGGCAAGTCAATCAATCAATCAATCAATCAATCGTATTTATTGAGCGCTTACTATGTGCAGAGCACTGTACTAAGCGCCTGGGAAGTCCAAGTTGGCAACACCTAGAGACGGTCCCTACCCAACAGCGGGCTCACGGTCTAGAAGACACAAGACACGAGTCACCGTATCAATCGATCAGTCATATTTATTGAGCGCTTACTATGTGCAGAGCACTGTACTAAGCGCCTGGGAAGTCCAAGTCGGCAACATCTAGAGACGGTCCCTACCCAACAGCGGGCTCACGGTCTAGAAGACACAAGACACGAGTCACCGTATCAATCGATCAATCATATTTATTGAGCGCTTACTATGTGCAGAGCACTGTACTAAGCGCTTGGGAAGTACAAATTGGCAACATATAGAGACAGTCCCTACCCAACAGTGGGCTCACAGACAGTATCTGTCTGTGCCTCAGTTTTACCATCTGAGAAGCAGCTTGGCTCAGTGGAAAGAGCCCGGGCTTTGGAGCCGGAGGTCCTGGGTTCAAATCCCGACTCCGCCACTTGACAGCCGTGTGACCTTGGGCAAGTCACTTCCCTTCTCTGGGCCTCAGTTATCTCATCTGTAAAATGGGGATTAAGTCTGTGAGCCCCCCGTGGGACAACTTGATTACCTTGTATCAACCCCAGCGCTTAGAACAGTGCTTTGCACATAGTAAGCGCTTAACAAATACCGTCATTATTATTATTATTATTCTCCGGGCCTCAGTGCCCCCATCTGTAAAATGGGGGTGAAGACTGGGAGCCCACCGTGGGACAACCTGATCACCTTGTATCTACCCCAGCGCTTAGAACAGTGCTTGGCACATAGTAAGCGCTTAATAAATGCCATTATTATTATCAGCAAAATGGGGAGTTTATGCCTCCCTTTTAAACTGTGAGCCCGCTGTTGGGTAGGGACCGTCCCTAGATGTTGCCAACTTGGACTTCCCAAGCGCTTAGTACAGTGCTCTGCACACGGTAAGCGCTCAATAAATACGAATGAATGAATGAAACTGGGAAGCTTGCCTCTTCCCAGTAGGCCACACCGCTCAAATCGTGTCAGTCCAACTGATTTTCCTGACACAATCCGGCGTCTGGCCGGACGGCTTCCCATCTCTCCACAACAATCCAGTTGTAGGGGGGGGCTTAGAACAGCGCTTGGCACATAGTAAGCGCTTAACTTACTTATTTACGTACTAACTTACAGCAGCGTGGCTCAGTGGAAAGAGCCCGGGCTTTGGAGTCGGTGGTCATGGGTTCAAATTCCGGCTCCGCCAATTGTCGGCTGGGTGACCTTAGGCGAGTCACTTCACTTCTCTGGGCCTCAGTTCCCTCATCTGTAAAATGGGGATGAAGACTGCGAGCCCCCCGAGGGACAACCTGATCACCTGGTAACCTCCCCAGCGCTTAGAACAGTGCTTGGCACATAGTAAGCGCTTAATAAATGCCGTCATTATTATTATCATTACAGGAAGCACTTAACTTACTAACTTAGTTGCAAAGAAGCAGCGTGGCTCAGTGGAAAGAGCCTGGGCTTTGGAGTCAGAAGTCATGGGTTCAAATCCCAGCTCTGCCAATTGTCGGCTGGGTGACCTTAGGCGAGTCACTTCACTTCTCTGGGCCTCAGTTCCCTCATCTGGAAAATGGGGATGAAGAGTGGGAGCCCCCCGAGGGACAACCTGATCACCTTGTAACATCCCCAGCGCTTAGAACAGTGCTTGGCACATAGTAAGCGCTTAATAAATGCCATCATTATTATTATTATTATTATAGTAAGCGCTTAACTTAGTTGCCAAGAAGCAGCGTGGCTCAGTGGAAAGAGCCCAGGCTTTGAAGTCAGAAGTCATGGGTTCAAATCCCGGCTCCGCCAATTGTCGGCTGGGTGACCTTAGGCGAGTCACTTCACTTCTCTGGGCCTCAGTTCCCTCATCTGGAAAATGGGGATGAAGAGTGGGAGCCCCCCCGAGGGACAACCTGATCACCTTGTAACCTCCCCAGCGCTTAGAACAGTGCTTGGCACATAGTAAGCGCTTAATAAATGCCATCATTATTATTATCATTATAGGAAGCACTTAACTTACTAACTTAGTTGCAGAGAAACAGCGTGGCTCAGTGGAAAGAGCCCGGGCTTTGGAGTCAGAAGTCATGGGTTCAAATCCCGGCTCCGCCAATTGCCGGCTGGGTGACCTTAGGTGCGTCACTTCACTTCTCTGGGCCTCAGTTCCCTCATCCGGAAAATGGGGATGAAGACTGGGAGCCCCACGAAGGACAACCTGATCACCTGTCCGCGTGTTTTGCTTTGTTGTCCGTCTCCCCCTTCTAGATGGTGAGCCCCTTGTCGGGGAGCGACCGTCTCTATATGTTTCCAACTTGGACTTCCCAAGCGCTTAGTACAGTGCTCTGCACACAGGAAGCGCTCAATAAATACGATTGAATGAATGAATGAAAATAAATACGATTGAGTGAATGAATGAAAATAAATACGATTGAATGAATGAATGAATGAATGAATGAACTCTGTTGTGTTGGGCTTTCCCAAGCACTTAGTACAGAGAAGCAGCGTGGCTCAGTGGAAAGAGCCCGGGCTTTGGAGTCAGAGGTCATGGGTTCTAATCCCGGCTCCACCTCTTCTCAGCTGTGTGACTTTGGGCGAGTCACTTCACTTCTCTGGGCCTCAGTTCCCTCATCTGGAAAATGGGGATGAAGACTGGGAGCCCCCCGGGGGACCACCTGATCACCTTGTAACCTCCCCAGCGCTTAGAACAGTGCTTGGCACATAGTAAGCGCTTAACAAATACCAAAATTATTATTATTATTACTACGGTGCTCTACCCACAGTAAGCGCTCAGTAAATACCACTGGCTGACGGGCTCTGTCACTCACTCGAGGAGAGTCAGTCAGCCGGTGGTGTGAAGCAGCACGGCGTAGTGGACAGAGAGCATGGGCCTGGGAATCAGAGGGTCATGGGTTCTAATTCCGGCCCCGCCACCCGGCTGCTGGCTGACCTTGGGCAAGTCACTTCCCTTCCCTGGGCCTCGGTTCCCTCATCTGGAAAATGGGGACGAAGACTGGGAGCCCCACGGGGGACAATCTGACTACGTCGTGTCTGCCCCAGCGCTTAGAACAGGGCCTGACGCATAGGAGGCGCTTACCAAATAGCAGAATGGCATCGACACCTGTCTTCTTGTTTCGTTTCGTCGCCCGTCTCCCCCTTCTAGACCGCGAGCCCGTTGTTGGGCAGGGACCGTCTCTCTCAGTTGCCGACTTGGACTTCCCAAGCGCTTAGTCCAGCGCTCTGCACCCGGGAAGCGTTCAGTAAATACGACTGAATGAACGGATGAATTTATTGAGCGTGTACAGTGAGAAGCAGCGTGGCTCGGTGGAACGAGCCCCGGCTTTGGAGTCGGAGGTCATGGGTTCAAATCCCGGCTCCGCCACTTGTCAGCTGTGTGACCTTGGGTGAGTCACTTCACTTCTCTGGGCCTCGGTTCCTTCATCTGTAAAGACCGCGATCCCCCCGTGGGACAACCTGATCACCTTGGGACCTCCCCAATCAATCAGTCGTATTTATTGAGCGCTTACTGTGTGCAGAGCGCTGTACTAAGCGCTTGGGAAGTACAAGTTGGCAACATCTAGAGACGGTCCCTACCCAACAGTGGGCTCACAGTTTAGTGCATAGAACGGTGCTTCGCACATAGTAAGCGCTTAATAAATGCCATTATCATTATTATTATTATTACAACAGCACTTGTCCAGTTTGCTGGGAAGGAAGTTCCCAGTTTTCAGCGGATTCCGACCCTGGATTCGGGGCGAGCGGCCTTCCGGAGGGCCCACCTGCCCTCCGCGAGGGCCGGGAACGTGGAGAAAGATTCCCGGCCCAGCTCGGCTTCGCCCTTCCACCGGGAGAGCGGCCGGGCCTCTGGTCAGCGTCTTCCTCCGGCTAATCTCCCTGTCAGGCTCCGCCGGCGGCTCTCCGACACCTTGGAAAGCGATACCGGCGGCCGTTCCCAAACGGGACCGGCCCGGGTCCCCTCGGAGGCTCGGGAAGATGGACTAAGGCCCCCCTCTTATCTCTGGGGGTCCTCGCTGCCCGTCGGAGGTGTCTGAACTGTTTAATCTCACCCGGTGACAGAGGACGGCCGGGAAGGAAGGTTTCCCCTGCCCCTTCCCACCCTGCCGAGCGGAGTTCCGAAGCGCGGCGGAGAAAATCCCAAAATCGGGAGGCCGCAAGATCCCGGGAGTCACCTCCTTTAGTTCATCCGTTCATTCAGTCAGCCGTATTTATGCTTACTGTGTGCAGAGCACCGTACTAAGCGCTTGGGAAGAACAGATCGGCAACATGTAATAATAATAACAATAATGATGGCATTTATTAAGCGCTGGGGAGGTTACAAGGCGATCAGTTCGTCCCACGGGGGGCTCACAGTCTTCATCCCCATTTTCCGGATGAGGGAACTGAGGCTCAGAGAGGTGAAGTGACTTGCCCAAAGTCACCCAGCTGACAAATGGCTTTGCACACAGTAAGCGCTCAATAAATATGGCTGAATGAATGACTGTATCTATGTTGCCGACTTGTACTTCCCAAGCGCTTAGTGCAGTGCTCTGCACACAGTAAGCGCTCAATAAACACGATTGAATGAATGAATGACCGTCTCTATATGTTGCCGATTTGTACTCCCCAAGCGCTTAATACAGTGCTCTGCACACAGTAAGCGCTCAATAAATACAATTGAATGAATGAATGACCGTCTCTATATGTTGCCGATTTGTACTTCCCAAGCGCTTAGTCCAGTGCTGTGCACACAGTAAGCGCTCAATAAATACGATTGAATGAATGAATGAATGACCGTCTCTATATGTTGCCGATTTGTACTCCCCAAGTGCTTAATACAGTGCTCTGCACACAGTAAGTGCTCAATAAATACGATTGAATGAATGAATGAATGAATGACCGTCTCTATATGTTGCCGATTTGTACTCCCCAAGCGCTTAATACGGTGCTCTGCACACAGTAAGCGCTCAATAAATACGACTGAATGAATGAATGAATGACCAGGAGGCCTTCCCACACTGAGCCCCCTCCTTCCTCTCCCCCTCATCCTCCTCTCCATCCCCCCCGTCTTACCTCCTTCCCTTCCCCACAGCACCTGTATAGATGTCTATATGTTTATACGTATTTATTACTCTATTTATTTTACTTGTACATATCTATTCTATTTATTTTATTTTGTTAATGTGTTTTGTTTTGTTCTCTGTCTCCCCCTTCTAGACTGTGAGCCCACTGTTGGGTAGGGACCGTCTCTATATGTTGCCGATTTGTACTTCCCAAGCGCTTAGTACAGTGCTCTGCACGCAGTAAGCGCTCAATAAATACGATTGAATGAATGAATGAATTGGCGGAGCCGGAATTTGAACCCGTGACCCCCGACTCCAAAGCCCGGGCTCTTTCCACCGAGCCACGAGACGGTCCCTACCCGACGCTGGGCTCACAGTCTAGAAGGGGGAGACTGATGACAACACGGAGCATGTGGACGGGTGTCAAGTCGTCGGAACAAACGGAAATGAAGCTCGAGGCGCATCATTAACAAGATAAAGGGAATAGTAAGTCAATCAATCAATCAATCAATCATATTTATTGAGCGCTTACTGTGTGCAGAGCACTGTACTAAGCACTTGGGAAATACAAGCTGGCAACATATAGAGACGGTCCCTACCCAACAGTGGGCTCATGGTCTAGAAGATAAAAATATTATTATTACAATCAATCAATCAATCAATCAATCAATCAATCGTATTTATTGAGCGCTTACTATGTGCAGAGCAATCAATCAATCATATTTATTGAGCGCTTACTGTGTGCAGAGCACTGTACTAAGCGCTTGGGAAGTCCAAGTTGGCAACACATAGAGACGGTCCCTACTCAACAGTGGGCTCACAGCCTAGAAGGGGGAGACAGAGAACGAAACAAAACACAGTAACAAAATAAAATAAATAGAATAGATATGTACAAGTAAAATAAATAGAGTAATAAATACGTATAAACATATAGACACATATACAGGTGCTGTGGGGAAGGGAAGGAGGTAAGACGGGGGGATGGAGAGGGGGATGAGGGGGAGAGGAAGGAGGGGGCTCAGTGTGGGAAGGCCTCCTGGAGGAGGTGAACTCTCAGTAGGGCCTTGAATCAATCAGTCAATTGTATTTATTCATTCATTCATTCAATCGTATTTATTGAGCGCTTACTGTGTGCAGAGCACTGGACTAAGCGCTTGGGAAGTACAAATCGGCAACATATAGAGACGGTCATTCATTCATTCAATGGTATTTATTGAGCGCTTGCTGTGTGCAGAGCACTGGACTAAGTGCTTGGGAAGCCCAAGTTGGCAACATCTAGAGACGGGCCCTACCCAACAGTGGGCTCACAGTCTAGAAGGGGGAGACAGAGAACAAAACCAAACATACTAACAAAATAAAATAAATAGAATAAATGTGTACAAATAAATAAATAGAGTAATAAATAAGTACAAACATAAATACAGCAACATACACATAGTACAAGTACATATAGTACATACGTACAAGTCAGCAACATATAGATACAGTCATTCATTCAATCATATTTATTGAGCGCTTACTGTGTGCAGAGCACTGTACTAAGCGCTTGGGAATATGTACAGGTAATTTCTATCAACGTCCGCTTGTGCGTCGTGCCCACTTGCGTCGTATGGCGCTCTCCTAAGCGCTCGATGATGGGAACCGACCGATCAGCGGGCGGGCGGTTGGGTGTCTGCGTCTGCTCGTCCCCAGTATCCGATTGTAAGATTCAGCGCTGTACTGAGCGCTTGGGAGAGGAGAATTAAATAGCGTTAGCCCCAAAGGGCCGAAGAGTCCTCACGCTTTCAGTCATTGTCGTATTTATTGAGCGCTTCCTGTGTGCCATTCACCCATTCATCCATTCATTCATTGTTGTATTTATTGAGCGCTTCCTGTGGGCAGAGCACTGTACTAAGCGCTGGGAAGCAGCGCGGCTCGGTGGAAAGAGCCCGGGCTTTGGAGTCGGAGGCCATGGGTTCAAATCCCGGCTCCGCCACTTGTCAGCTGGGTGGCTTTGGGCAGGTCACTTCACTTAGAGAAGCAGCGTGGCTCAGTGGAAAGAGCCTGGGCTTTGGAGTCAGAGGTCATGGGTTCGAATTCTGGCTCCGCCACATGGCTGCTGTGTGACCTTGGGCAAGTCACTTCACTTCTCTGAGCCCCAGTTCCCTCATCTGGAAAATGGGGATTAAGACTGGGAGCCCCACGTGGGACAACCTGATCACTTTGTATCCCCCCCCCCCAGCGCTTAGAACAGTGCTTTGCACATAGTAAGCGCTTAACAAATGCCAACATTATTATTTTATTTATTCTCTGGGCCTCAGTTACCTCATCTGGAAAATGGGGATTAAGACTGTGAGCCTCCCGTGGGACAACCTGATCACCTTGTAACCTCCGCAGTGCTTAGAACAGTGCTTTGCACATAGGAAGCGCTTAATAAATGCCATTATTATTATTATTATTATTATTAATAATAAAATGGGGACAAAGAGTGTGAGCCCCTCATGGGACAACCTGATTACCCCAGTGCTTAGAACAGGGCTTTGCACATAGGAAGCGCTTAACAAATACCAACATTATTACAGATGGGCAACACGTAGAGACGGTCCCTACCCGCCGACGGGCTCACGGTCTCGAAGGGGGAGACGGGCGACAGAACAAAACGTGTAGACGGGGGTCAAGTCGTCAGAATAAATAGAAGTTCATTCATTCATTTATTCGTATTTATTGAGCGCTTACTGTGTGCAGAGCACTGGACTAAGCACTTGGGAAGTCCAAGTTGGCAACATCTAGAGACGGTCCCTACCCGACAGTGGGCTCACAGTCTAGAAGGGGGAGACAGAGAACAAAACCAAACATACTAACAAAATAAAATAAATAGAATAAATGTGTACAAATAAATAAGTAGAGGAATAAATAAGTACAAACATAAATACAGGTGCTGTGGGAGGGGAAGGCGGTAAGGTGGGGAGGATGGGGAGGGGGAGGAGGGGGCTCAGTCTGGGAAGGCCTCCTGGAGGAGGTGTCAAGCTAGATGCACATTATTAACAAAATCAATCGAATAGTAAATATGTGCAAGTGAAATAAATAGAGTGATCAATCTGTACAAACATATAGACAGGGGCAACGTGTAGACGGGTGTCAAGTCGTCGGAATAAATAGAAGCAAACCTAGATGCACATCATTAACAAAATCAATCGAATAGTAAATATGTACAAGTAAAATAGAGTGATCAATCTGTACAAACATATATACAGGGGCAACGTGTAGACGGGTGTCAAGTCGTCAGAATAAATAGAAGTAAAGCTAGATGCACGTTATTAACAAAATCAATCAAATAGTAAATATGTACAGGTAAAATAAATTGAGTTATAAATCTGTACAAACATATATACAGGTGCAACGTGTAGACAGGTGTCAAGTCGTCAGAATAAATAGAAGTAAACCTAGATGCACGTTATTAACAAAATCAATCGAATAGTAAATATGTGCAAGTGAAATAAATAGAGTGATCAATCTGTACAAACATATATACAGGTGCGACGTGTAGACGGGTGTCAAGTCGTCAGAATAAATAGAAGTAAACCTAGATGCACGTTATTAACAAAATCAATCGAATAGTAAATATGTACAAGTAAAATAGAGTGATCAATCTGTACAAACATATATACAGGGGCAACGTGTAGACGGGTGTCAAGTCGTCAGAATAAATAGAAGTAAACCTAGATGCACGTTATTAACAAAATCAATCGAACAGTAAATATGTACAAGTAAAATAGAGTGATCAATCTGTACAAACATATATACAGGTGCAACGTGTAGACGGGTGTCAAGTCGTCAGAATAAATAGAAGTAAAGCTAGAGGAACGTTATTAGCAAAATCAATCGAATAGTAAATATGTACAGGTAAAATAAATTGAGTTATAAATCTGTACAAACATATATACAGGTGCAACGTGTAGAAGGGTGTCAAGTCATCAGAATAAATAGAAGTAAACGAGATGCACATTATTAACAAAATCAATCGAATAGTAATTATGTACAAGTAAAATAGAGTGATAAATCTGTACAAACATGTATATAGGTGCAACGTGTAGACGGGTGTCAAGTCGTCAGAATAAATAGAAGTAAAGCTAGATGCACATTATTAACAAAAGCAATCGAATAGTAAATATGTACAAGTAAAATAGAGTTATAAATCCGTACAAACATATATACAGGTGCAACGTGTAGACGGGTGTCAAGTCGTCAGAATAAATAGAAGTAAACCTAGATGCATGTTATTAACAAAATCAATCGAATAGTAAATATGTACAAGTAAAATAAATTGAGTTATAAATCCGTACAAACATATATACAGGTGCAACGTGTAGACGGGTGTCAAGTCGTCAGAATAAATAGAAGTAAAGCTAGATGCACATTATTAACAAAATCAATCGAATAGTAAATATGTACAAGTAAAATAAATTGAGTTATAAATCCGTACAAACATATGTACAGGTGCAACGTGTAGACGGGTGTCAAGTCGTCAGAATAAATAGAAGGAAACCTAGATGCACGTTATTAACAAAATCAATCGAATAGTAAGTATGTACAGGTAAAATAAATTGAGTTATAAATCCATACAAACATATATACAGGTGCAACGTGTAGACGGGTGTCAAGTCGTCAGAATAAATAGAAGTAAACCTAGGTGCACATTATTAACAAAATCAATCGAATAGTAAATATGTACAAGTAAAATAAATTGTTATAAATCCGTACAAACTTATATACAGGTGCGACGTGTAGACGGGTGTCAAGTCGTCAGAATAAATAGAAGTAAAGCTAGATGCACATTATTAACAAAATCAATCGAATAGTAAATATGTACAAGTAAAATAGAGAGATCAATCTGTACAAATATATATACAGGTGCAACGTGTAGACGGGTGTCAAGTCGTCAGAATAAATAGAAGTAAAGCTAGAGGAACGTTATTAACAAAATCAATCGAATAGTAAATATGTACAAGTAAAATAAATTGAGTTATAAATCTGTACAAACATATATACAGGTGCGACGTGTAGATGGGTGTCAAGTCGTCAGAATAAATAGAAGTAAAGGTAGATGCACATTATTAACAAAATCAATCGAATAGTAAATATGTACAAGTAAAATAGAGAGATCAATCTGTACAAACATATATACAGGTGCAACGTGTAGACGGGTGTCAAGTCATCAGAATAAATAGAAGTAAAGCTAGAGGAACGTTATTAACAAAATCAATCGAATAGTAAATATGTACAAGTAAAATAAATTGAGTTATAAATCCATACAAACATATATACAGGTGCAACGTGTAGACAGATGTCAAGTCGTCAGAATAAATAGAAGTAAACCTAGATGCACATTATTAACAAAATCAATCGAATAGTAAATATGTACAAGTAAAATAGAGTGATAAATCTGTACAAACATGTATACAGGTGCAACGTGTAGGCGGGTGTCAAGTCGTCAGAATAAATAGAAGTAAAGCTAGATGCACATTATTAACAAAATCAATCGAATAGTAAATATGTACAAGTAAAATAAATTGATTTATAAATCCGTACAAACATATATACAGGTGCAACGTGTAGACGGGTGTCAAGTCGTCAGAATAAATAGAAGTAAAGCTAGATGCACGTTATTAACAAAATCAATCGAATAGTAAATATGTACAAGTAAAATAAATTGAGTTATAAATCCGTACAAACATATGTACAGGTGCAACGTGTAGACGGGTGTCAAGTCGTCAGAATAAATAGAAGGAAACCTAGATGCACATTATTAACAAAATCAATCCAATAGTAAATATGTACAAGTAAAATAGAGTGATCAATCTGTATAAACATGTATACAGGTGCAACGTGTAGACGGGTGTCAGGTCATCAGAATAAATAGAAGTAAAGCTAGATGCACATTATTAACAAAATGAATCGAATAGTAAATATGTACAAGTAAAATAAATTGAGTTATAAATCCGTACAAACATATATACAGGTGCAACGTGTAGACAGGTGTCAAGTCGTCAGAATAAATAGAAGTAAACCTAGATGCACATTATTAACAATCAATCGAATAGTAAATATGTACAAGTAAAATAAATTGAGTTATAAATCCATACAAACATATATACAGGTGCAACGTGTAGACGGGTGTCAAGTCGTCAGAATAAATCGAAGTAAAGCTAGACGCACGTCATTACCAAAATCATTAGAATATTAAATAGGTACAAGTGAAATAGAATAATAAATCTGTACAAACATATATGCAGGTGCAACGTGTCGACGGGTGTCAAGTCGTCAGAATAAATCGAAGTGAAGCTAGATGCACATCATTACCAAAATAAATCGAATAGTAAATATGTACAAGTAAAATAAAATTAAGTAAAATAAAATAAAATTGTAAAATAAAAATAAAATGAACCGAGCCAGAGGACTATTTAGACTGTGAGCCCACTATTGGGTAGGGACCGTCTCTATATGTTGCCAACTTGGACTTCCCAAGCGCTTAGTACAGTGCTCTGCACACAGTAAGCGCTCAGTAAATACGATTGATGATGATGATGATGATGTCCGGGCTGCCGCGGGCAGAGTGACGTGGCCAGACACCGCGTCAGACGGCCAGAGCACCGGAGCGGGATTACCAAGCGCTTAGTACAGTGCTCTGCACACAGTAAGCGCTCAATAAATACGATTGATTGATTGATTACGTGGGGGAAACGCTGCCGCGGAGACCGGAGATTTAAAGCCTCGTGACAGAGTAGCGGAAGCGGCGGCATCGACTCAGGGAAAGAATCCGGGCTCCGCTACTCGTCCGCTGTGTGACCTCGGGCGAGTCGCTTCCCCTCTCTGGGCCTCACCTGGAAAATGGAGAGCAAGACCGTGAGCCCCATGTGGGATATGGTCCGTGGCCAACCTGATGACTTTCTCTCCGCCCCGGCGCTTAGTACAGTGCCCGGCACACAGTAAGCGCTCAACAGATGCCGCGGCCAAAGAGTAGCACGGCCCCCGACAACCCCTAGTCAGTGGGACGTCAACAGGAGCTTGGCCTTCTTGGTTTCTGTCTCTGGAAGAGCGAAGGGGAAGCTCGGGAAAAGAATTTCCCTTCCGAATTGCGTTAAAATAATAATAATATAATAATAATAATAAATAATAATAATATAATAATAATAATAGAGAAGCAGCGTGGCTCAGTAGAAAGAGCACGGACTTTGGAGTCAGAGGTCATGGGTTCGAATCCCGACTCCGCCACATAATAATAATAATGTTGGTATTTGTTAAGCGCTTACTATGTGCAAAGCACTGTTCTAAGCGCTGGGGTAGATACAAGGTAATCAGGTTGTCCCACGTGGGGCTCACAGTCTTCATCCCCATTTTACAGATGAGGGAACTGAGGCCCAGAGAAGTGAAGTGACTTGCCCAAAGTCACCCAGCTGACAAGTGGCGGAGCCGGGATTTGAACCCACGACCACTTGACTCCAAAGCCCGGGCTCTTTCCACTGAGCCACGCTGCTTCTCTTCATGCTTCTCACACTGCTGCTGTCACGCTGCTTCTCACACATGTCTGCTGCGTGACCTTGGGCAAGTCACTTAACTTCTCTGAGCCTCAGTGACCTCATCTGGAAAATGAGGATGAAGACTGTGAGCCCCACGGGGGACAACTGATCGCCTTGTATCCCCCCAGCGCTTAGAACAGTGCTTGGCACATAGTAAGCGCTTAACAAATGCCATTATTCATAATAATAATAATAATAATGGCATTTATTAAGTGCTTACTCCGTGCAAAGCTGTTAAAAGAGAGTCGATCCGACTTCTTCCGGGCCGGAGGATTTCTCCCTGGCCTTTCCCTCGCATTTCAAGCCGGCCGCCGTCTTCCCGTCGCTTCCAGGGAGGGGACCCCTGGGGACCGCCAGCCCGAGCCTCCCTTCCGTGGGGAACAGACCTCGACCGACCCCGGCCGTCTCCCCCCTCGATTCAGGAGGAGACGCAGAGTTTTCTCAAACGGTATTTCCATCGGCATCTATTTTGGTCAGCTTGGTATATCCGAAGAATTCCCACCGAGTTGTGCCTCGACTATTTTAAGAAAGGGTCGGAAAAAAAGCAGCAGCGCCGTACTAACTTTAAACCGGACCTTCTCAGGGGAGGCTGAAAACACACCCACACACCGAAACGCACACGGTTACGAAACCTTTGTGCGTTCGAAATAAAATCCCGGCGGCGACCGTTACGAAAAATGGCATCCCCGCTCATCACAGTCGCTCTCCCTTTGGACTCGAGAACTGGACGGTAAACGGCGGAGCTTTTAATAAATGAAATCAAATTAAGCTGGCCCCTTTCACATTTCACACGATTTCACATTTCTTCTTGACTGTGAGCCCACTGTTGATAGGGACCGTCTCTATATGTTGCCAACTTGGACTTCCCAAGCGCTTAGTACAGTGCTCTGCACACAGGAAGCGCTCAGTAAATACGATCGATTGATTTCCCGTATTATATTTATACGTATTTATAGCGTATAAAGAAATAGGATCTTTCCGGGCCCGTCACCGTAAAGAGCAGGGAGAGGAGGTCGGGATTCTGGCAACAAAACCACCACGCCGAGCTCGGCACCCATCTTGGATGGATGGCAGCCCGGATGGAAATTCCCACTGCTGGAATTCTCCTCCGCCGGAGGCAATTCCCTGCTGGTTTCTTAATGTCCCCTAAGGAAAGGGACATTACGGCAAAGGGGACATCTACATTTTTCCCACTCAAATTTCTCCCCTTTCCCTCCTCCTCTTCCTCTGCCTCTCGGCTCGCTCCCTATCCGACGGGATTCGGTATCTGGTCTCCTTCCTACTGGGATTGCGAGCCCGGTTTGGGTCGGGGATCGTCGGATCTGATGATCTTGTCTTTCACATTTCGGATTCCTCTAGCAGGGAATGTGCCTTTGTTATTATTAATAATAATAATAACAATAATAATAATAATGGCATTCATTAAGCGTTTACTATGTACAAAGCACCGTTCTAAACGCTGGGGAGGTTACAAGGTGATCAGGTTGTCCCACATGGGGCTCCCAGTCTTCATCCCCATTTTCCAGATGAGGGAACTGAGGCCCAGAGAAGTGAAATGACTCGCCCAAAGTCATCCAGCTGACAATTGGTGGAGCCGGGATTTGAACCCGTGACCTCGGACTCCAAAGCCCGGGCTCTTTCCACTGAGCCACGCTGCTTCTTTGTTCCTCTGAATGCCTCCCCTGATCCCTATGCCTATGTTAAGCGCTTACAACGTGCCAGAACTGTACTAAGCGCCAGGGTAGACACCAGTTAATCCAGTTGGACACAATCCATGTCCCACATGGTGCTCACAGTCTTAATCTCCATTTTACTCCTTTGCCTTTTATTAATAATGATAATAATAACAATAATAATAATGTTGGTATTTGTCAAGCGCCTACTATGTGCCAAGCACTGTTCTAAACACTGGGGTAATCAAGGTTGTCCCACGTGGGGCTCACAGTCTTCATCCCCATTTTCCAGATGAGGGAGCTGAGGCCCAGAGAAGTGAAGTGACTTGCCCAAAGTCACACAGCTGAGAAGTGGTGGAGCTGGGATTAGAACTCATTCATTCATTCATTCATTCATTCATTCGTTCATTCAATCGTATTTATTGAGAGCTTACTGTGTGCAGAGCACTGGACTAAGCACTTGGGAAGGACAAGTGGGCAACATATAGAGACGGTCATTCATTCGTTCATTCAATCGTATTTATTGAGCGCTTGCTTACTGTGTGCAGAGCACTGTACTAAGCGCTTGGGAAGTACAAGTCGGCAACATATAGTGACAGTCATTCATTCATTCAATCGTATTTATTGAGTGCTTACTGTGTGCAGAGCACTGTACTAGGCGCTTGGGGAGTACAAGTCAGCAACGTATTGAGACGGTCATTCATTCATTCATTCAATCCTTCATTCATTCAGTCGTATTTATTGAGTGCTCACTGTGTGCAGAGCACTGTACTAAGCACTTGGGAAGTCCAAGTTGGCAACATCTAGAGACGGTCCCTACCCAACAGCGGGCTCACGGTCTAGAAGGGGGAGACGGACAACAAAACAATTTATTGGGCTCTTAATTCATTCATTCATTCAATCGTATTTATTGAGCGCTTACTGTGTGCAGAGCACTGGACTAAGCGCTTGGGAAGTCCAAGTCGGCAATATCTAGAGACGGTCCCTACCCAACAGCGGGCTCACAGTCTAGAAGGGGGAGATGGACAACAGAACAATTTATTGAGCGCTTACTGTGTGCAGAGCACTGTTCTAAGCACTTGGAAAGTACAAGCTGGCAACATATAGAGACGGTCATTCATTCATTCAATCGTATTTATTGAGCGCTTACTGTGTGCAGAGCACTGTACTAAGCGCTTGGGAAGTACAAGTCGGCAACATATAGAGACGGTCATTCATTCATTCAGTCGTATTTATTGAGCGCTTACTGTGTGCAGACCCATGACCCCCGACTCCCAATCCCGAGCTCTTTCCACTGAGCCACACTAGCGTCTCTCTAACCCTTTCCATTCCCCGCTCTGGCTCACCCCAGGCCTTAATAATAGTAATAATCAATCAATCAATCAATCAATCGTATTTATTGAGCGCTTACTTTGTGCAGAGCACTGTACTAAGCGCTTGGGAAGTACAAGTTGGCAACATATAGAGACGGTCCCTACTCAACAGTGGGCTCACTGTCTAAATAATACTACTAATAATTATATAATAATATATTATTACATATTATATATAATTATAATATAATAATAATCATAATGGCATTTATGAAGCGCTTACTACGTGCAAAGCACTGTTCTAAGCGCTGTGCAAAGCACCGTTACAGTAAGGTCCGGTAATAAATAATCAAATAAATGACGGTGATCATCAAAGAGCTGGTAATTCCCGCCGGTCGCCCGTCCTGAGGGTTTTCCTCAGGAATGCGAGCCGGCATTCGGGAAACGCTGCGCTGATGAGGACGATGGTGATATGGAGATCATATATTATATCTCCTTATATATTATAAATGTATACATTTTGTATTTAATAAGTGCTTAAAGAGGGAAAGGGGTCGGACGAGAGTGGTGATGAGGAAATTAAAGTTCCCGGGCCCCTGCTAACTGGGGGAGGTGAGGGAGAGGTTTTCCCGGTGTCGTGGGGAGATAAGGGGTTGTCTCCCTATCTTCCTGGGGAAGGACTTTGGATGATAAGAAGAGGAATCGTCTGGGAGTTTCTTAGGTGCTTACTATGCTCCCAACCCTGGGATGATGAGGATGGCATTTGTTAAGTGCTTACTATGTTCCAGACCCTGGGATGGGGATGATGATGATGATCATCATCATCAATCGTATTTATTGAGCGCTTACTATGTGCAGAGTACTGTACACTAAGCGCTTGAATAATAATAATGATAGCATTTATTAAGCACTTACTATGTGCAAAGCACTGTTCTAAGCGCTGGGGAGGTTACAAGTTGTCCCACGGGGGGCTCACAGTCTTTATCCCCATTCTACAGTTGAGGGAACTGAGGCCCAGAGAAGTGACTTGCCCAAAGTCACCCAGCTGACAAGTGGCGGAGCCGGGATTCGAACCCGTGACCTCTGACTCCAAAGCCCGGGCTCTTTCCACTGAGCCACGCTGCTCCTGATGATGCTGCTGATGAGGATGATGGCATTTGTTAAGCGCTAACTATGTTCCAAACCCTGGGATGGTGGTGATGAGGATGAGGATTTATTTATTTATTATTCATTTATTCATTCATTTATTCATCTATTTATTTATTTATTCATTTATTTATTTATTTATTTATTTATTTATTTTACTAGTACATATCTATTCTATTTATTTTATTTTGTTAGTACGTTTGGTTTTGTTCCCTGTCTCCCCCTTTTAGACTGTGAGCCCACTGTTGGGTAGGGACTGTCTCTAGATGTTGCCAGCTTGGACTTCCCAAGCGCTTAGTACAGTGCTCTGCACCCAGTAAGCGCTCAATAAATGCGATTGATTGATTGATTGAGGATGATGGCATTCGTTAAGCGCTAACTATGTTCCAAACCCTGGGATGGGGGTGATGATGACGAGGACGATGCCGTTTGTTAAGCGCTTACTATGCGCGAGGCACTGTTCGAAACGCTGGGGGGGATCCAAGGTGATCAGGTTGTCCCACGGGGGGCTCGCCGTTTTAATGCCCACTTTCCAGGTGAGGGAACTGAGGCCCAGAGAATCAATCAATCCATCGTATTTATTGAGCGCTTGCTGTGTGCAGAGCACTGCACTAAGCGCTTGGGAAGTCCAAGTTGGCAACATATAGAGACGGTCCCTACCCAACGGTGGGCGTGACTTGCCCAAAGTCACCCAGCTGACAACCTGTGCTTCCCAAGCGCTTAGTACAGTGCTCTGCACACAGTAAGCGCTCAATAAATACGATCGCCAACTTGTACTTCCCAAGCGCTTAGTACAGTGCTCTGCACACAGTAAGCGCTCAATAAATACGATTGAATGAATGAATGAATAGTAAGCATTTAATAAATGCCATCATTATTATTATTGGTATTGGTAACTCCTCACCGCGGCAAGTTGTGCAGGACTCCAGCTTGTACTTCCCAAGCGCTTAGTACAGTGCTCTGCACACATTAAGCGCTCAATAAATTGTTGTGTTGTCCGTCTCCCCCTTCTAGACTGTGAGCCCGCTGTCGGGTAGGGACCGGCTCTAGATGTTGCCAACTTGGACTTCCCAAGCGCTCGGTACAGTGCTCTGCACACAGTAAGCGCTCAATAAATACAATGGAATGAATGAATGAATAGTAAGTGTTTAATAAACGCCATCATTATTATTATTGCTATTGGCAACTCCTCACCGTGGCAAGTTGTGCGGGCCGCCAGCTTGTACTTCCCAAGCGCTTAGTACAGTGCTCTGCACACATTAAGCGCTCAATAAATTGTTGTGTTGTCCGTCTCCCCCTTCTAGACTGGGAGCCCGCTGTCGGGTAGGGACCGGCTCTAGATGTTGCCAACTTGGACTTCCCAAGCGCTCGGTACAGTGCTCTGCACACAGTAAGCGCTCAATAAATAGGATTGAATGAATGAATGAATGGGACGGGAATATCCGTGGGAACGAGAACGGTTTGGATAAGTTCACTCGTAGCAGTGGGCTACCAGAGGGCCTCTTTGGGCTACAGAGCGAAAAGTTAGAGAAGCAGCGTGGCTCAGTGGAACGAGCCCGGGCTCTGGAGTCCGAGGTCATGGGTTCAAATCCCGGCTCCGCCGCTGGTCAGCTGGGTGACTTTGGGCGAGTCACCTCACTTCTCTGGGCCTCAGTTCCCTCATCCGGAAAATGGGGATGAAGATTGTGAGCCCCCCGTGGGACAACCTCACCACCTTGTGATCACCCCGGTGCTTAGAACAGTGCTTTGCACATAGTAAGCGCTTAACAAATGCCATCATCATCATCGTTATTATTATTATTATTATTATTATTAGAGGCAGTTAACATTACAGATCCAACCATCAATCTGTCCATCTGTTGTATTTATTGAGCGCTTACTGCGTGCAGAGCACTGAACTAAGCGCTTGGGAGAAGCCGTCAGGATAGGTGTCCAGTAGACCCAATTTCTCCCAGCATCCTGTTGCCTCTTTCACTCACATATCACTGATGATTGATTGATTGATTGATTGATTGATTGATTGATTGATTACTCTGGGACAGATAGGGTGACCAAACAGAGAAGCAGCGTGGCTCGGTGGAAAGAGCCCGGGCTTTGGAGTCAGAGGGCGTGGGTTCGAATTCCGGCTCTGCCACCTGTCTGCTGTGTGGCCTTGGGCGAGTCACTTAGCTTCTCTGGGCCTCAGTGACCTCACCTGGAAAATGGGGACGAGGACTGTAAGCCCCACGTGGGACAGCCTGATCAGCTTGTATCTCCCCCAGCGCTTAGGACAGTGCTTGGCACATAGTAAGCGCCTCACAAATACCATCATTATTATTATTAAAATCGCCTCTCCGCCACCTGTCTGCCGTGTGACCTTGGGCAAGCCACTTCTCTTCCCTGTGCCTCCGTTACCTCACCTGTAAAATGGGATAATAATGATAATAATAATAATAATGATGGCATTTATTAAGCGCTTACTATGTGCAAAGCACCGTTCTAAGCGCTGGGGAGGTTACAAGACGATCAGGTGGTCCCACGGGGGGCTCACAGTCTTCACCCCCATTTTTCAGATGAGGTCACTGAGGCCCAGAGAATAATAATAATAATAATAATGGCATTTATTAAGCGCTTACTATGTGCAAAGCACCATTCTAAGCGCTGGGGAGATTACAAGGTGATCAGGTCGTCCCACGGGGGGCTCGCAGTCTTCATCCCCATTTTCCAGATGAGGTCACTGAGGCCCAGAGAAGAATAATAATAATGATAGCATTTAATAAGTGCTTACTATGTGCAAAGGATTCATTCATTCATTTACTCAGTTGTATTTATTGAGCGCTTACTGTGTGCAGAGCACTGTACTAAGCACCATCCTAAGCGCTGGGGAGGTTACAAGACGATCAGGTTGTCCCACAGGGGGCTCACAGTCTTCACCCCCATTTTCCAGATGAGGTCACTGAGGCCCAGAGCAGTTAAGTGACTTGCCCAAAGTCCCACAGCTGACAAGCGGCGGAGCCGGGATTTGAACCCATGACCCCTGACTCCAAAGCCCGGGCTCGTGGGCCCCATGTGGGACAATGTGATTGCCTTATATCTTCTGCAGCGCTTAGAACAGTGCTTGGCACATAGTAAGCGCTTAACAAATACCCTTATTGGCATTATGGGGTTCACAGTCTAACTTGAAGGGAGACCCGGCATTGCGGGCCCCGTTTTATGGAAGAGGGAACTGAATCCCAACTTGTCCTTCCCAAGCGCTCAGTACAGTGCTCTGCACATAGTAAGCGCTTAACAAATACCTTTATTGGCATTATGGGGTTCACAGTCTAACTTGAAGGGAGACCCGGCATTGCAGGCCTCCGTTTTATGGGAGAGGGAACTGAATCCCAACTTGTCCTTCCCAAGCGCTCAGTACAGTGCTCTGCACATAGTAAGCGCTTAGCAAATACCTTTATTGGCATTATGGGGTTCACAGTCTAACTTGAAGGGAGACCCGGCATTGCAGGCCCCATTTTATGGAAGAGGGAACTGAATCCCAGCTTGTCCTTCCCAGGCGCTCAGTACAGTGCTCTGCACATAGTAAGCGCTTAACAAATACCTTTATTGGCATTATGGGGTTCACAGTCTAACTTGAAGGGAGACCCGGCATTGCAGGCCCCGTTTTATGGAAGAGGGAACTGAATCCCAACTTGTCCTTCCCAAGCGCTCAGTACAGTGCTCTGCACATAGTAAGCGCTTAGCAAATACCTTTATTGGCATTATTGGGTTCACAGTGTAACTTGAAGGGAGACCCGGCATTGCAGGCCCCGTTTTATGGAAGAGGGAACTGAATCCCAACTTGTCCTTCCCAGGCGCTCAGTACAGTGCTCTGCGCACAGTAAGCGCTCAGTAAATCCGGTTGAATACTAATAATGATGGTATTTGTTAAGTGCTGAATGAATGAATGAGTGAAAGAGTGAATGAATGAATGAATCCCAGAGAACTGAAGTGACTCCAGTAGGCAAGTGGGAACAGTTCCCAGTCTTCCAGCAGCGTGGCTCAGTGGAAAGAGCCCGGGCTTTGGAGTCAGAGGTCATGGGTTCGAATCCCGACTCCACCACATGTCTACCGTGTGACCTCGGCCAAGTCACTTCACTTCTCAGAGACTCAATTACCTCATCTGTAAAATGGGGATGACGGCTGTGAGCCCCGTGTGGGACAACCTGATCACCTCGTATTCCCTCCCAGTGCTCAGAACAGTGCTTTGCACGTAGTTTTCTTTTAATTTTGAGAAGCAGCGGGGCCCAGCGGAAAGAGCCCGGGCTTTGGAGTCAGAGGTCATGGGTTCGAATTCCGCCTCCACCACATGTCTGCCGTGTGACCTTGGACAAGTCACTTCACTTCTCAGAGCCTCAGTGACCTCATCTGTAAAATGGGGATGACGGCCGTGAGCCCCATGTGGGACAACCTGATCACCTCGTATTCCCTCCCAGTGCTCAGAACCGTGCTTTGCACGTAGCTTTCTTTTCATTTTGAGAAGCGGCGTGGCTCAGCGGAAAGAGCCCGGGCTTTGGAGTCAGGGGTCGTGGGTTCGAATCCCGCCTCCACCACATGTCTGCCGTGTGACCTTGGGCAAGTCACTTCACTTCTCAGAGCCTCAGTGACCTCATCTGTAAAATGGGGATGACGGCCGTGAGCCCCATGTGGGACAACCTGATCACCTCGTATTCCCTCCCAGTGCTCAGAACCGTGCTTTGCACGTAGCTTTCTTTTCATTTTGAGAAGCAGCGGGGCTCAGCGGAAAGAGCCCGGGCTTTGGAGTCAGGGGTCATGGGTTCGAATTCCGCCTCCACCACATGTCTGCCGTGTGACCTTGGGCAGGTCACTTCACTTCTCAGAGCCTCAGTTACCTCATCTGTAAAATGGGGATGACGGCCGTGAGCCCCATGTGGGACAACCTGATCACCTCGTATTCCCTCCCAGTGCTCAGAACCGTGCTTTGCACGTAGCTTTCTTTTCATTTTGAGAAGCGGCGTGGCTCAGCGGAAAGAGCCCGGGCTTTGGAGTCAGGGGTCGTGGGTTCGAATCCCGCCTCCACCACATGTCTGCCGTGTGACCTTGGGCAAGTCACTTCACTTCTCAGAGCCTCAGTGACCTCATCTGTAAAATGGGGATGACGGCCGTGAGCCCCATGTGGGACAACCTGATCACCTCGTATTCCCTCCCAGTGCTCAGAACCGTGCTTTGCACGTAGCTTTCTTTTCATTTTGAGAAGCAGCGCGGCTCAGCGGAAAGAGCCCGGGCTTTGGAGTCAGAGGTGGTGGGTTCGAATCCCGGCTCCACCAATTGTCAGCTGCGTGACTTTGGGCGAGTCACTTCACTTCTCAGAGCCTCAGTGACCTCATCTGTAAAATGGGGATGAAGACCCCGTGGGACAACCCGATCACCTTGTAACCTCCCCAGCGCTTAGAACGGTGCTTCGCGCATAGTAAGCGCTTAATAAATGCTATCGTTATTATTATTATTCCAGGCCTGGGGTCTTCCCAGCAGGCCGCCCCGCTCTTTGGCGGCTTTCCGCGTTTGGACGCGGGGCTCTCCTCTGGCCCAAACTTTTGCACCGCCATGTGCGGAGATTTTCCCCCCGGCTCCGTCGGACCGGCATCGGGGCCGCTTCCTCGCCCCCCGCGCGGCCAGGCCTTGCCCATGTGGAAGGGCCGACAGGAAGACCGATTCCGTGACTTCCGGGAATCCCGATCCCGTCGCTCGCCATCCGGACGGGAAGGGGATCGGGCCTCGTTTGTTCCGCCGGACGACCCGGGCTGCTCCCTCTGTCCGGACACACCGCGTCGGGGGCCACCGCTTATCTCCCCGCCGGGCGACCCGGTCGCTGACCCTTGGGTGGTCCTCCCTCCCGGCTGATCATCATCATCAATCGTATTTATTGAGCGCTTACTATGTGCAGGGCACTGTACTAAGCGCTTGGGAAGTACAAATTGGCAACATATAGAGACAGTCCCTGCCCAACGGTGGGCTCACAGTCTAAAAGGGGGAGAAAGAGAACAAAACCAAACATACTAACAAAATAAAATAAATAGAATAGATATGTACAAATAAATAAATAAATAAATAAATAGAGTAATAAATATGTACAAACATATATATATATATATATATACAGGTGCTGTGGGGAAGGGAAGGAGGTATTTATTAAGCGCTTACTATGTGCCAAGCACTGCTCCAAGCGCTGATTGATCGCGTGTAGGCCCTGGCGATCTTCCCTCCCTCCCTTCCCCACAGCACCTGTATATATGTATATATGTTTGTCCATATTTTTTTGACTCTATTTATTTATTTAATTTATTTGTACATATCTATTCTATTTATTTTATTTTGTTAGTATGTTTGGTCTCTGTCTCCCCCTTTGAGACTGCGAGCCCACCGTTGGGTAGGGACCGTCTCTAGATGTTGCCAATTTGGACTTCCCAAGCGCTTAGTACAGCGCTCAATAAATACGATTGATGATGATGATGATTAGAGCGCGGCTGACCGGCCCTTCCGGCGTCCGGAGCGGGTCCCCGTCGCCGCCGTCGCCTTCCGCCGGCCCCCGCGTCCCCCACGGCTCGGCCTGGGTCGGACGAAAAGGCAGAGGCCCTCGGGTCTCCCCGATGACACAGTAGATCAATCAATCAATCAATCAATCGTATTTATTGAGCGCTCACCGTGTGCAGAGCACTGGACCAAGCGCGCAACGTCTAGAGACGGTCCCTACCCAACAGCGGGCTCACAGTCTGGACGGGGGAGACGGACGACAAAACCAAACATAAGAACAAAATCCAATAAATAGAATAGATAGGTACAAGTCAAATAAATAAATAGAGTAATAAATACGTGAAGGAATCCGAGGCCTGATTTCCTCAGATCATCATCATCAATCGTATTTATTGAGCGCTTGCTACGTGCAGAGCACTGGACTAAGCGCTTGGGAAGTACAAATTGGCAACTTGATTTGTTCCCGGAAAAGTTCGGTCAAGAGGGGCGGGCGGAGCGGGGAGGCCCGGACCGTGGGCGCCGGGGTTCGGCCCCCAATCCCGGCCAAGACTCCGGAACCGAGCGGCCGGCGGGAAGGGGGAGTCCAGTACAGCCCGCTTGAGACGGGAGAGGGCCGGCAGGAGCCGAGAAGGGCCCCGTCGGACTTGTTTTTCCCCTCGGAGCCGTGTTGCCCTGTTTGGTTTCATTCATTCTTTTAGACTGTGAGCCCACTGTTGGGTAGGGACCGTCTCTATATGTTGCCAATTTGGACTTCCCAAGCGCTTAGTCCAGTGCTCTGCACATAGTAAGCGCTCAATAAATACAATTGATGATTCATTCAGCCATTCAGTCGCATTTATTGAGCGCTTTTTTAGACTGTGGGCCCACTGTTGGGTAGGGACTGTCTCTATATGTTGCCAATTTGGACTTCCCAAGCGCTTAGTCCAGTGCTCTGCACATAGTAAGCGCTCAATAAATACGATTGATGATTCATTCATCCATTCAGTCGCATTTATTGAGCGCTTTTTTAGACTGTGAGCCCACTGTTGGGTAGGGACCGTCTCTATATGTTGCCAATTTGGACTTCCCAAGCGCTTAGTCCAGTGCTCTGCACATAGTAAGCGCTCAATAAATACGATTGGTGATTCATTCATCCATTCAGTCGCATTTATTGAGCGCTTTTTTAGACTGTGAGCCCACTGTTGGGTAGGGACTGTCTCTAGATGCTGCCAATTTGGACTTCCCAAGCGCTTAGTCCAGTGCTCTGCACATAGTAAGCGCTCGATAAATACGATTGATGATTCATTCATCCATTCAGTCACATTTATTGAGCGCTTTTTTAGACTGTGGGCCCACTGTTGGGTAGGGATTGTCTCTATATGTTGCCAATTTGGACTTCCCAAGCGCTTAGTCCAGTGCTCTGCACATAGTAAGCGCTCAATAAATACGATTGATGGTTCATTCATCCATTCAGTCGCATTTATTGAGCGCTTTTTTAGACTGTGGGCCCACTGTTGGGTAGGGACTGTCTCTAGATGTTGCCAATTTGGACTTCCCAAGCACTTAGTCCAGTGCTCTGCACATAGTAAGCGCTCAATAAATACGATTGATGATTCATTCAGCCATTCAGCTGCATTTATTGAGCGCTTTTTTAGACTGTGGGCCCACTGTTGGGTAGGGACTGTCTCCAGATGTTGCCAATTTGTACTTCCCAAGCGCTTAGTCCAGTGCTCTGCACATAGTAAGCGCTCAATAAATACGATTGATGATTCATTCATCCATTGTCGCATTTATTGAGCGCTTTTTTAGACTGTGGGCCCACTGTTGGGTAGGGACCGTCTCTAGATGTTGCCAATTTGGACTTCCCAAGCGCTTAGTCCAGTGCTCTGCACATAGTAAGCGCTCAATAAATACGATTGATGATTCATTCATCCATTGTCGCATTTATTGAGCGCTTTTTTAGACTGTGGGCCCACTGTTGGGTAGGGACTGTCTCTATATGCTGCCAATTTGTACTTCCCAAGCTCTTAGTCCAGTGCTCTGCACATAGTAAGCGCTCAATAGATACGATTGATGATTCATTCATCCATTCAGCCGCATTTATTGAGCGCTTTTTTAGACTGTGGGCCCACTGTTGGGTAGGGACTGTCTCTATATGTTGCCAATTTGGACTTCCCAAGCGCTTAGTACAGTGCTCTGCACATAGTAAGCGCTCAATAAATACGATTGATGATTCATTCAGCCATTCAGTCGCATTTATTGAGCGCTTTTTTAGACTGTGGGCCCACTGTTGGGTAGGGACCGTCTCTATATGTTGCCAATTTGGACTTCCCAAGCGCTTAGTCCAGTGCTCTGCACATAGTAAGCGCTCGATAAATACGATTGATGATTCATTCAGCCATTCAGTCGCATTTATTGAGCGCTTTTTTAGACTGTGGGCCCACTGTTGGGTAGGGACTGTCTCTATATGCTGCTAATTTGTACTTCCCAAGCTCTTAGTCCAGTGCTCTGCACATAGTAAGCGCTCAATAAATACGATTGATGATTCATTCAGCCATTCAGTTGCATTTATTGAGCGCTTTTTTAGACTGTGGGCCCACTGTTGGGTAGGGACTGTATATGTTGCCAACTTGTACTTCCCAAGCGCTTAGTCCAGTGCTCTGCACATAGTAAGCGCTCAATAAATACGATTGATGATTCATTCAGCCATTCAGTCGCATTTATTGAGCGCTTTTTTAGACTGTGGGCCCACTGTTGGGTAGGGACTGTCTCTAGATGCTGCCAATTTGGACTTCCCAAGCGCTTAGTCCAGTGCTCTGCACATAGTAAGCGCTCAATAAATACGATTGATGATTCATTCATCCATTCAGCCGCATTTATTGAGCGCTTTTTTAGACTGTGGGCCCACTGTTGGGTAGGGACTGTCTCTATATGTTGCCAATTTGTACTTCCCAAGCGCTTAGTCCAGTGCTCTGCACATAGTAAGCGCTCAATAAATACGATTGATGATTCATTCAGCCATTCAGTCGCATTTATTGAGTGCTTTTTTAGACTGTGGGCCCACTGTTGGGTAAGGACTGTCTCTAGATGCTACCAATTTGTACTTCCCAAGCGCTTAGTCCAGTGCTCTGCACATAGTAAGCGCTCAATAAATACAATTGATGATTCATTCATCCATTCAGTCGCATTTATTGAGCGCTTTTTTAGACTGTGGACCCACTGGTGGGTAGGGATTGTCTCTATATGTTGCCAATTTGGACTTCCCAAGCGCTTAGTCCAGTGCTCTGCACATAGTAAGCGCTCAATAAATACGATTGATGATTCATTCGGTCGCATTTATTGAGCGCTTTTTTAGACTGTGGGCCCACTGTTGGGTAGGGACTGTCTCTAGATGCTGCCAATTTGTACTTCCCAAGCGCTTAGTCCAGTGCTCTGCACATAGTAAGCGCTCAATAAATACGATTGATGATTCATTCATCCATTCAGTCGCATTTATTGAGCGCTTTTTTAGACTGTGGGCCCACTGTTGGGTAGGGACCGTCTCTAGATGTTGCCAATTTGTACTTCCCAAGCGCTTAGTCCAGTGCTCTGCACATAGTAAGCGCTCAATAAATACGATTGATGATTCATTCAGCCATTCAGTCGCATTTATTGAGCGCTTTTTTAGACTGTGGGCCCACTGTTGGGTAGGGACTGTCTCTAGATGCTGCCAATTTGGACTTCCCAAGCGCTTAGTCCAGTGCTCTGCACATAGTAAGCGCTCAATAAATACGATTGATGATTCATTCATTCATTCAGTCGCATTTATTGTGTGCTTTTTTAGCCTGTGGGCCCACTGTTGGGCAAGGACTGTCTCTAGATGTTGCCAATTTGGACTTCCCAAGCGCTTAGTCCAGTGCTCTGCACATAGTAAGCGCTCAATAAATACGATTGATGATTCATTCAGCCATTCAGTCGCATTTATTGAGCGCTTTTTTAGACTGTGGGCCCACTGTTGGGTAGGGACCGTCTCTAGATGCTGCCAATTTGGACTTCCCAAGCGCTTAGTCCAGTGCTCTGCACATAGTAAGCGCTCAATAAATACGATTGATGATTCATTCAGCCATTCAGTCGCATTTATTGAGCGCTTTTTTAGACTGTGGGCCCACTGTTGGGTAGGGACCGTCTCTAGATGTTGCCAATTTGTACTTCCCAAGCGCTTAATCCAGTGCTCTGCACATAGTAAGTGCTCAATAAATACGATTGATGATTCATTCAGCCATTCAGTCGCATTTATTGAGCGCTTTTTTAGACTGTGGGCCCACTGTTGGGTAGGGACTGTCTCTAGATGTTGCCAATTTGGACTTCCCAAGCGCTTAGTCCAGTGCTCTGCACATAGTAAGCGTTCGATAAATACGATTGATGATTCATTCATCCATTCAGTCGCATTTATTGAGCGCTTTTTTAGACTGTGGGCCCACTGTTGGGTAGGGACTGTCTCTATATGTTGCCAATTTGGACTTCCCAAGCGCTTAGTCCAGTGCTCTGCACATAGTAAGCGCTCAATAAATACGATTGATGATTCATTCATCCATTCAGTCGCATTTATTGAGCGCTTTTTTAGACTGTGAGCCCACTGTTGGGTAGGGACCGTCTCTATATGTTGCCAATTTGGACTTCCCAAGCGCTTAGTCCAGTGCTCTGCACATAGTAAGCGCTCAATAAATACGATTGGTGATTCATTCATCCATTCAGTCGCATTTATTGAGCGCTTTTTTAGACTGTGAGCCCACTGTTGGGTAGGGACTGTCTCTATATGCTGCCAATTTGGACTTCCCAAGCGCTTAGTCCAGTGCTCTGCACATAGTAAGCGCTCGATAAATACGATTGATGATTCATTCATCCATTCAGTCACATTTATTGAGCGCTTTTTTAGACTGTGGGCCCACTGTTGGGTAGGGATTGTCTCTATATGTTGCCAATTTGGACTTCCCAAGCGCTTAGTCCAGTGCTCTGCACATAGTAAGCGCTCAATAAATACGATTGATGGTTCATTCATCCATTCAGTCGCATTTATTGAGCGCTTTTTTAGACTGTGGGCCCACTGTTGGGTAGGGACTGTCTCTAGATGTTGCCAATTTGGACTTCCCAAGCACTTAGTCCAGTGCTCTGCACATAGTAAGCGCTCAATAAATACGATTGATGATTCATTCAGCCATTCAGCTGCATTTATTGAGCGCTTTTTTAGACTGTGGGCCCACTGTTGGGTAGGGACTGTCTCTAGATGCTGCCAATTTGGACTTCCCGAGCGCTTAGTCCAGTGCTCTGCACATAGTAAGCGCTCAATAAATACGATTGATGATTCATTCAGCCATTCAGTCGCATTTATTGAGCGCTTTTTTAGACTGTGGGCCCACTGTTGGGTAGGGACTGTCTCTAGATGCTGCCAATTTGGACTTCCCGAGCGCTTAGTCCAGTGCTCTGCACATAGTAAGCGCTCGATAAATACGATTGATGATTCATTCATCCATTCAGTCGCATTTATTGAGCGCTTTTTTAGACTGTGGGCCCACTGTTGGGTAGGGACCGTCTCTAGATGCTGCCAATTTGTACTTCCCAAGCGCTTAGTCCAGTGCTGTGCACATAGTAAGCGCTCAATAAATACGATTGGTGGTTCATTCATCCATTCAGTCGCATTTATTGAGCGCTTTTTTAGACTGTGGGCCCACTGTTGGGTAGGGACTGTCTCTAGATGCTGCCAATTTGTACTTTCCAAGCGCTTAGTCCAGTGCTCTGCGCATAGTAAGCGCTCAATAAATACGATTGATGATTCATTCAGCCATTCAGTCGCATTTATTGAGCGCTTTTTTAGACTGTGGGCCCACTGTTGGGTAGGGACTGTCTCTATATGTTGCCAATTTGTACTTCCCAAGCGCTTAGTCCAGTGCTCTGCACATAGTAAGCGCTCAATAAATACGATTGATGATTCATTCAGCCATTCAGTCGCATTTATTGAGTGCTTTTTTAGACTGTGGGCCCACTGTTGGGTAGGGACTGTCTCTAGATGCTGCCAATTTGGACTTCCCAAGCGCTTAGTCCAGTGCTCTGCACATTGTAAGCGCTCGATAAATGCGATTGATGATTCATTCAGCCATTCAGTCGCATTTATTGAGCGCTTACTGTGTGCAGAGCACTGTACTGAGCGCTTGGGAAGGACAGGTTGGCGACATTTAGAGACGGTCCCCACCCGACAGCGGGCTCAAAGTTTCGATGGCCTGTGCTAGACGCCGAAGTGAAGGCGGTTACGATCAAACAGGGAAGCCCAGCGGAGAGCCGCAACTCCGCCATAATCGAGAGGGAACAACTATATAATAATAATAATAATAATAATAATAATGGCATTTATTAAACGCTTACTATGCGCAGAGCACTGTTCTAAGCGCTGGGGAGCCAGCTTGTACTTCCCAAGCGCTCAGTACAGTGCTCTGCACACAGTAAGCGCTCAATAAATATGATTGAATGAATCCCCCCTTACCTCCGTCCCCTCCCCACAGCACCTATATATATGTTGGTATGTATTTATTACTGTATTTGTGCATATTTATTCTATTTATTTTATTTTGTTAATATGTTTTGTTCCCTGTCTCCCCCTTCTAGACTGTGAGCCCGCTGTCGGGTAGGGACCGTCTCTATATGTTGCCGACTTGGACTTCCCAAGCGCTTAGTACAGTGCTCTGCACACAGGAAGCGCTCAATAAATACGATTGAATGAATGAATAAATACGATTGATTGATTGATTGATTGGGGAGGTCACAAGGTGATCAGCGTGTCCCACTGGGGGCTCGCAGTCTTCATCCCCATTTAACAGATGAGGTCACTGAGGCCCGGAGAAGTGAAGCGGCTCGCCCACGGTCCCCCAGCTGACAGTTGGCGGAGCCGGGATTTGAACCCACGACCTCTGACTCCAAAGCCCGGGCTCTTTCCGCTGAGCCACGCTGCTTCTCTAGATAATAATAATTGTGATTGTGGTGTTTGTGAAGCGCTTGCTACGTGCTAGGCACTGTACTAAGCGCTGGTGCGGATACGAGCAAATCGGATTATTACTAATGATAATTATAATGGCAGTTGTCAAGCGCTTACTACGTGCTAGGCACTGTACTGAGCGCTGGTGCGGATACAAGCAAATCGGATTATTAATAATGATCATTATAATGGTAGTTGTCGAGTGCTTACTACGTGCTAGGCACTGTACTGAGCGCTGGTGCGGATACAAGCAAATCGGATTATTACTAATGATAATTATAATGGCAGTTGTCGAGTGCTTACTATGTGCTAGGCACTGTACTAAGCGCTGGTGTGGATACAAGCAAATCGGATTATTAATAATGATAATTATAATGGCAATTGTCGAGTGCTTACTACGTGCTAGGCACTGTACTAAGCGCTGGTGCAGGTACAAGCAAATTGGATTATTAATAATGATAATTATAATGGCAGTTGTCAAGCGCTTACTACGTGCTAGGCACTGTACTGAGCGCTGGTGCAGATACAAGCAAATCGGATTATTAATAATGATAATGGCAGTTGTCGAGTGCTTACTACGTGCTAGGCACTGTACTGAGCGCTGGTGTGGGTACAAGCAAATCGGATTATTAATAATGATAATTATAATGGCAGTTGTCGAGTGCCTACTACGTGCAAGGCACTGTACTGAGCGCTGGTGCGGATACAAGCAAATCGGATTATTGATAGTGATAATTATAATGGCAGTTGTCGAGCGCTTACTACGTGCTAGGCACTTTACTAAGCGCTGGTGCGGATACAAGCAAATCGGATTATTAATAATGATCATGATAATGGCAGTTGTAGAGCGCTTACTTCGTGGTAGGCACTGTACTAAGCGCTGGTGCGGATACAAGCAAATCGGGTTATTAATAATGATAATTATAATGGCAGTTGAGTGCTTACTACGTGCTAGGCACTGTACTAAGCGCTGGTGCGGATACAAGCAAATCGGGTTATTAATAATGATAATTATAATGGCAGTTGTCAAGTGCTTACTACGTGCTAGGCAGTGTACTGAGCGCTGGTGCGGATACAAGCAAATCAGATTATTAATAATGATGATAATTATAATGACAGTTGTCAAGTGCGTACTATGTGCTAGGCACTGTACTAAGCGCTGGTGCGGATACAAGCAAATCGGATTATTATTAATGATAATTATAATGGCAGTTGTTGAGTGTTTGCTACGTGCTAGGCACTGTACTGAGCGCTGGTGTGGATACGAGCAAATCAGATTATTAATAATGATAATTATAATGGCAGTTGTCAAGTGCTTACTACGTGCTAGGCACTGTACTAAGCGCTGGTGTGGGTACAAGCAAGTCGGATTATTAATAATGATAATTATAATGGCAGTTGTCAAGTGCTTACTACGTGCTAGGCACTGTACTGAGCGCTGGTGCGGATACAAGCAAATCAGATTATTAATAATGATAATTATAATGGCAGTTGTCGAGTGCTTACTACATGCTAGGCACTGTACTAAGCGCTTGGGTGGATACGGGCAAATCGGGTTGGATACGATCCCTGTCCCACTTGGGGCTCACAGTCTCAATCCCCATTTTCCAGATGAGGGAACTGAGGCCCAGAAAAGTGAAGCGATTTGCCCAAGGTCACACAGCAGACAAGTGGAGGAGGCAGGATTCGAACCCGTGACCGCCTGGCCTCCCGGCCCGGGCCGGATCCACTAAGCCAAAAGCGATCCTGTAAATTAAACCTCATTCTCTGGGAATGTTGAGCCCGGTGGGGGTTGATCAGGGAATGCCCCTGAAAGGAAGTGGTTGTTTCCAAAGCCTTAAAAGAATCAGAATGGTGTTTGTAAAGCGCTTCCCATGTGCGCCAGGCACTGTACTGAGCGCCGGGGCCAGGAAATGGAGGAGAAAAAGGGCGGCCGTTGGACCCGGGAGGGAAGTGACCGTTGAGAGGCTGAAGATTCGAGAGTGAGAGGTGTGAAAGGGGAATAGGATGCTGGATGAAAGGACTTTCACATGATTATTAATTGTATTGTAATGAATTATTATCATTATCAATAATATCATCATTAATTATTAATTATCATTCAATTTATTATTGTTATTATTTATTAATCATCCATTCATTATTAATCATCATTAATCATTATTATCAATAAATTATCAATTATAAATTATTGATTATAAATTATTAACAAATTATTAATTGTCACCAATAAATCATTATCTATCATTAATTTATTATTATTAATTAATAATTATTAATTATTGTCGTTGTTAATAATAATAATAGTGATGGCATTCCCCCGGGCCTGGAATGCCCCCAATCCCTCTGCCCCTCCGCCAAGCTCGCTCTCTTCCTCCCTTCAAGGCCCTGCTGAGAGCTCACCTCCTCCAGGAGGCCTTCCCAGACTGAGCCCCTTCCTTCCTCTCCCCCTCGTCCCCCTCTCCATCCCCCCCATCTTACCTCCTTCCCTTCCCCACAGCACCTGGATATATGGTTGTACATATTTATTACTCTATTTATTTATTCATTTTACTTGTACATATCTATCCTATTTATTTTATTTTGTTGGTATGTTTGGTTCTGTTCTCTGTCTCCCCCTTTTAGACTGTGAGCCCACTGTTGGGTAGGGACTGTCTCTATGTGTTGCCAATTTGTACTTCCCAAGCGCTTAGTACAGTGCTCTGCACATAGTAAGCACTCAATAAATACGATTGATTGATTGATTGATTGATAAAGCCTCCTCCAGGAGGCCTTCCCTGACTGAGCCCCTTCCTTCCTCTCCCCCTCGTCCCCCTCTCCATCCCTCCGTCTTCCCTCCTTCCCTTCCCCACAGCACCTGTATATGTGTATATATGTTTGTACATATTTATTACTCTATTTATTTATTCATTTTACTTGTGCATATCTATTCTATTTATTTTATTTTGTTAGTATGTTTGGTTTTGTTCTCTGTCTCCCCTTCTAGACTGTGAGCCCACTGTTGGGTAGGGACTGTCTCTAGATGTTGCCAACTTGTACTTCCCAAGCGCTTAGTACAGTGCTCTGCACACAGTAAGCGCTCAATAAATACAATTGATTGATTGATTGATTGATTGATTGATTGATTTAAGGGCCCCACTTTTGGGCTCACGGCCTACACAGCAGGGAGAGCAGGTAGTGAATCTCCAGAGAGAAGCAGTGTGGCTTTGGAGTCCGAGGTCATGGGTTCAAATCCCAGCTCCACCAACTGTGTGACTTTGGGCAAGTCACTTCCCTTCTCTGGGCCTCGGTTCCCTCATCCGGAAAATGGGGATGAAGATTGTGACAGCCTGATCACCTTGTAGCCCCCCCAGCGCTTACAACAGTGCTCTGCACATAGTAAGCACTTAACAAATACCATTATTATTATTATTATCATTATTATTATTATTTACAGATGAAGAAACTGAGGCCCGGAGAAGTTAAGCAACTCGCCCAAGGTCACCCGGCAGGGCAAGCGGGAGGGTGGGATTAGAACTCAGGGCCTGCGACGTCTAATCCCGGCTTTGCTGTTGTCGGTGTCGTTGTTGTCGTGCCGTCGTCACAAAGCCAGGTCTCCTTTCACAAGGGGTTTGTATCTGTGAAAAAACAAGCACAAAAACGCCCACGTTCTTAAGCTGTTTAATTTACTATGTTTAATTTCACGTAGTTAATTTATGTTTAATTAACTATTAGCATTAGTATAATTTTTATACTATAGAGTAATATAAATATACTATAAATAATAATAGATAATTATCTAGGCCTGAGTTCCCTCATCTGTAAAATGGGGATGAAGACTGTAAGCCCCCCCGTGGGACAACCTCATCACCTTGTAACCTCCCCAGCGCTTAGAACAGTGCTTTGCACATAGTAAGCGCTTAATAAATGCCATTATATATATATAATAATTATTTTAAATGTATTGTAAATAATGATAGGTAATTATTATAGTTAGATTATCATTATCTATTGACAATAATTATTATATAATATAATAATAATTAGATTATTATTATCTGTTATAATAATAGATGCAGCGTGGCTCAGTGGAAGGAGCCCGGGCTTTGGAGTCATGGGTTCAAATCCTGGCTCGGCCACTTGTCAGCTGGGTGACTTTGGGCAAGTCACTCACTTCTCTGGGCCTCAGTTCCCTCATCTGGAAAATGGGGATGACAACTGTGAGCCCCCCGTGGGACAACCTGATCGCCTTGTAACCTCCCCAGCGCTTAGAACAGTGCTTGGCACATAGTAAACGCTTAATAAATGCTATCATTATTATTATTATTAATAGTATAATAATTAGTATTAGTATAATTTATGTAACTATATTAACTAATTAAATTAAGCTGTTTGAATGTGGTATTTGTTATAGGCTTACTATCTAATAATAATAATAATAATAATGGTATTGTGGCTCAGTGGAAAGAGCCCGGGCTTGGGAGTCAGAGGTCATGGGTTCGAATCCCGGCTCCACCACTTGTCAGCTATGTGACTTTGAGACAAGTCACTTCACTTCTCTGGGCCTCAGTTGCCTCATCTGGAAAATAGGAATGAAGACTGTGAGCCCCCCGTGGGACAACCTGATCATCATGTAACCTCCCCAGTGCTTAGAACAGTGCTTTGCACAGAGTAAATGCTTAATAAATGCCATCATTATTATTATTATTAATAGTATAGTAATTAGTATTAGTATAATTTATGTAACTATATTAACTTAACTAATTAAATTAAGCTGTTTGAATGTGGTATTTGTTATAGGCTTACTATCTTATAATGATAATAAGAATAATAATGGTATTGTGGCTCAGTGGAAAGAGCCCGGGCTTGGGAGTCCGAGGTCATGGGTTCGAATTCTGGCTCCACCACTTGTCAGCTGTGTGACCTTGGGCAAGTCACTTCACTTCTCCGGGCCTCAGTTCCCTCAGCTGGAAAATGGGGCCTAAGACTGTGAGCCCCACGGGGGACAACCTTGATCACCTTGTAGCCCCTCCAGCGCTTAGAACAGTGCTCTGCACATAGTAAATGCTTAATAAATGCTATCATTATGATGATTATTATTATTAATAGTATAACAATTAGTATTGGTATAATTTATGCAACTATATTAACTAATTGAATTAAGCTGTTTGCTATCATTATTATTATTAATAGTATAATAATTAATATTAGTATACTTTATGTAACTATATGATAATAAATAATAATGATGGTATTTGTTAAGCACTTACTATGTGCAAAGCACTGTTCTAAGCGCTGGGGGGGATACAGGGTGATCAGGTTGTCCCACGAGGGGCTCACAGTCTTAATCCCCATTTTACAGGTGAGGGAACTGAGGCCCAGAGAAGTGAAGTGGCTTGCCCCAGGTCACACCGCTGACAAGTGGCGGAGGTGGGATTCGAACCCCTGACCTCCAGACTCCCAAGCCCGGGCTCTTTCCACTGAGCCACGCTGCTTCTCTAAACTATATTAACTTCACTAATTAAATTAAGCTGTTTAAATGTGGTGTCTGTTATAGGCTTACTATCTAATAATAATAATAATAATAATAATAATAATAATAATAATGGTATTTGGTAAGCGCTTACTATCTGCCAAACACTGTACTGTAGCTAGGGTAGATAAAGACCCTCCCGCTCAGGGGGCTCGCAGTCTAAGCAGGAGGGAGGACAGGTATCTTATCCCCATTTCTACAGATGAGGAAACTGAGGGCCAGCAGAGTCAAGTGACTTGTCCAAGGTCACCCGGCAGGCGACCGGGACTAGAACCCAGGCCTCCGGCCGCCCGGAATCCCACTCTTTCCTCCAGGCCGGGCGGCTTCTCTCCATTTTTTCCGCTGCCCCTTAGATGGTGACTCCCTTGAAGGGAAGGAGACCCGGTCGGATTCCATCGGCCCTAATTCCATCTCGCGGCGCTTAGTACAGGGCCCTACCCACAGTAAATGCTTAATAAATACGATTACTCGGAGCATGAGCCCCACGGCGGAACGGATTCGTGTGGTCGGACGGCTATTCCCCAATTCCCGAAGGGTCCAAGTGAAAACACGCATTATGGCAGAACCGTGAATAATAATAATAATAATAATAATAATAATAATAATAATGATGGTATTTGTTAAGCGCTTACTGTGTGCCAAGCACTCTTCTAGGCGCTGAGGGGGATACAAGGTGATCAGGTTGGCCCCCGGTGGGGCTCCCAGTCTTCATCCCCATTTTTCAGGTGAGGGAACTGAGGCCCAGAGAAGCAGCGTGGCTCAGTGGAAAGAGCCCGGGCTTTGGAGTCCGAGGTCATGGGTTCAAATCCCAGCCCTGCCACTTGTCAGCTGTGTGACTTTGGGCGAGTCACTTCACTTCTCTGGGCCTCAGTTCCCTCATCTGGAAAATGGGGATGAAGACTGGGAGACCCACGTGGGACAACCTGATCACCTTGGAACCTCCCCAGCGCTTAGAACAGTGCTTGGCACATAGTAAGCGCTTAATAAATGCCATCATTACTATTATTATTATTATTATGAAACGACTCGCCCAAAGTCACACAGCCGATAAGTGGCGGGATTTGAACCCGTGGGCGAGGGGTCGGTGCTGTGCACACTGTAAGCGCTCAAGAAGAGAAGCAGCGTGGATCGGTGGAAAGAGCCCGGGCTTTGGAGTCAGAGGTCGTGGGTTCGAATCCTGGCTCTGCCAATTGCCAGCTGTGGGACTTTGGGCAAGTCACTTCACTTCTCTGGGCCTCAGTTCCCTCATCTGGAAAATGGGGGTTAAGACTGTGAGCCCCACGTGGGACGACCTGATCACCTTGTGACCTCCCCGGCGCTTAGGACAGTGCTTTGCACATAGTAAGCGCTTAACAAACACCATTATTATTATTAGAACAGGGCTTTGCACATAGTAAGCGCTTAATAAATGCCATCATTATTTATTATTATAAGAAAGACGACTGAATGAATAGACGAGACCGAGGCTCAGCGAGGAGGTCGGTGTGTCACCACAGTCTGTGAGATGAGGGGGGAACAGTCAGGCGTTATCAAGCGCTCAGTCCAGTGCTCCGCGCACAGTAAGCGCTCAATAAATACGATTGAATGAATGAATGATCAGCGCCGTTTTCCGGATGTGGAAACAGAGGCACAGATCAGCCGAGCCAGTGGCCCAAGGTCACACAGCAGAGAAGTGGCGGAGCCAGGATGGTAAATCAAGAGACGGGGCAAGTAGAGGGGTGAGCGGGAGCGAAGGGTGGCTCCGTGGAAAGAGCCCGGGCTTTGGAGTCAGAGGTTGTGGGTTCAAATCCTGGCTCTGTCAGCTGGGCAAGTCACTTCACTTCTCTGTGCCTCAGTTGCCTCACCTGGAAAATGGTGGTGAAGACTGGGAGGCCCCCGTGGGACGACCTGATCACCCTGTGACCTCCCCAGCGCTTAGAACGGTGCTTGGCACGTAGTAGGCGCTTAATAAATGCCATTATTATTATTATTATTGCTATTATCTGAACGCTGGCAAAACCCTAGGTTGGAAATCCCTCCGTTTGGAGAGGGCCTCTTGGCATCCTGGCCCGCAGCAAGTGGTATCTCGCCTACACACTGGGAAAAAACCTGAGCCCCCCACGGCCCCAGTCATCCCAACTCACCTCAATCAATCAACCAGTCAATCTCCGTGGTATTTATTGAGCGCTTACTGCGCGCAGAGCACGGGCTGAGACCCGTGAGAGACCCCAATAATAATAATAATAATTATAACAATACAACGGAATTAGCGAGCGTACACCTTCTAGACTGTTTTCCCGCTGTCGGGTAGGGACCGCCTCTAGATGTTGCCAACTCGGACTTCCCAAGCGCTTAGTACAGTGCTCTGCACCCAGTAAGCGCTCAATAAATACGACTGAATGAATGAATGAGTGGCTCTTAATCTCCCACCCAACACAAAGTCTCGTCCGACCGCCAGTGCTTCAGTGAACTGATGATGATGATGATGGCATTCATTCATTCAATCGCATTTATTGAGCGCTTACTATGTGCAGAGCACTGGACTAAGCGCTTGGGAAGTACAGGTCGGCAACATATAGAGACGGTCCCTACCCGACAGCGGGCTCCCAGTCTAGAAGCGCTTATTATTAAGCGCTTACTATGTGCCAAGCACTATTCTAAGCGCTGGGGAGGTTACAAGGCGATCAGGTTGTCCCTCAGGGGCCTCACAGTCTTCATCCCCATTTTCCAGATGAGGGAACTGAGGCCCAGAGAACTTGTGACTTGTCCAAGGTCACACAGCAGACAATAATAATAATGATGGCATTTATTAAGCACTTACTATGTGCCAAGCACTGTTCTAAGGGCTGGGGAGGTTACAAGTTGATCAGGTTGTCCCTCGGGGGCCTCACAGTCTTCATCCCCATTTTCTAGATGAGGGAACTGAGGCCCAGAGAACTTCAGTGACTTGTCCGAGGTCACACAGCAGACAGTAATAATAATAATAATAATGATGGCATTTATTAAGCGCTTACTCTGTGCAAAGCACTGTTCTAAGCCCTGGGGAGGTTACAGGGTGATCAGGTTGTCCCTCCTGGGGCTCACAGTCTCAATCCCCATTTTCCAGATGAGGGAACTGAGGCCCAGAGAAGTGAAGTGACTCGCCCAAAGTCACACGGTTGACAGCTGGCGGAGCCGGGATTGGAACCCGTGACCTCTGACTCCAAAGCCCGGGCTCTTTCCACTGAGCCACGCTGCTTGGTCCCTACCCAACAACGGGTTCACGGTCTAGAAGCGCTTATTATTAAGCGCTTACTATGTGCAAAGCACTGTTCTAAGCGCTGGGGAGGTTACAAGGCGATTAGGTTGTCCCACAGTCTTCATCCCCGTTTTCCAGATGAGGGGACTGAGGCCCAGAGAAGTGAAGTGACTTGTCCAAGGTCACACAGCAGACAATAATAATAGTAATAATGGCATTTATTAAGTGCTCACTATGTGCAAAGCTGGGGAGGTTACAAGGTTGTCCCGTGGGGGACTCACAGTCTTCATCCCCGTTTTCCAGATGAGGGGACTGAGGCCCAGAGAAGTGAAGTGACTTGTCCAAGGTCACACAGCAGACAATAATAACAGTAATAATGGCATTTATTAAGTGCTCACTATGTGCAAAGCTGGGGAGGTTACAAGGTTGTCCCATGGGGGACTCACAGTCTTCATCCCCATTTTCCAGACGAGGGGACTGAGGCCCAGAGAAGTGAAGTGACTTGTCCAAGGTCACACAGCAGACAAGCGGCGGAGCCGGGATTAGAACCCGCGCCCTCCGACCCCCGAGCCCGGCCTCTTTCCGCCGAGCCACGCTGCTGCTCCAACATTCATTCGTTCAACCGTATTTATTCATTCAATCATATTCACTGAGCGCTTACCGTATGCAGAGCACTGTACTAAGCGCCTGGGAAGTACAATTCAGCAATATTCACTCGTTCATTCATTCGATCGAACTTATTGAGCGCTTCCTGTGTGCGGAGCACCGTACCAAGCGCTTGGGAAGTACGATTCAGCAATCTTCACTCATTCATTCGATTGTACTTACTGAGCGCTTACCGTGTGCACTGTACTAAGCAACCTTTAGAGACGGTCCCTCCCCAACCACGGGCTCACGGTCTCGAAGGGGGAGACGGACGACAAACCATCTAATCCTCACGAGGGACGCCAACGCAAACCTCTTTATTAGTGTTTAGAAAGCGGGCAAACAACTGATTTAAATAATTGGTGAATTAAGATCGAATAAAAAACATTTATACAGAAGGGCCGGGCATTGATAGTTTCGGGATAAATATTTGCGGGAGGAACTTGGCGTCGGGCCGGGCCCCGAGCCGTGGGATTTCTGGGATGAGCTGGGGTGGGCCGGACCGGGATGGAGCGGATGGGATTCACCACCGGAATCCCTTTAAGTAATAATTAGAATATTATTACATTATTAGAAAATAGAATAGAGAATATTATTAGTAAAATGGAGCAGCAGCGTGACTCACTGGAAAGAGCCCGGCTTTGGGAGTCCGAGGTCGTGGGTTCAAATCCCGGCTCCGCCGCCTGTCAGCTGGGCGACTTTGGGCGAGTCGCTCAACTTCGACTTGTTTTGTCTTGTCGTCCGTCTCCCCCTTCTAGACCGTGAGCCCGCTGTTGGGTAGGGACCGTCTCTAGATGTTGCCGATTTGTGCCTCCCAAGCGCTCAGTACAGTGCTCTGCACACAGTAAGCGCTCGATAAATACGACTGAATGGATGAATGAATGAATGAACGTCTCGGTGCCTCATCTGGAAAATGGGGATGAAGATCGTGGAGAAGCAGCGTGGCTCGGTGGAAAGAGCCCGGGCTTTGGAGCCAGAGGTCAGGGGTTCAAATCCCGGCTCCGCCACTTATCAGCTGTGTGACTTTGGGCAAGTCACTTCACTTCTCTGGGCCTCAGTGACCTCATCTGTAAAATGGGGATTAATACTGTGAGCCCCCTGTGGGACAACCTGATCACCTTGTAATCTTCCCCAGCGCTTAGAACAGTGCTTTGCACATAGTAAGCGCTTAATAAATACCATTATTATTATTATTATAAATCCCAGCTCCGCCAGTTGTCAGCTGTATGACTTTGGTCAAATCACTTCTCTGGGCCTCAGTGACCTCATCTGGAAAATGGGGATGAAGACCGTGAGCCCCCCGTGGGACAACCTGATCAGCTTGTAACCTCCCCAGCACTTAGAACAGTGCTTTGCACATAGTAAGCGCTTAATAAATACCATTATTATTATTATTATAAATCCCAGCTCCGCCAGTTGTCAGCTGTATGACTTTGGTCAAATCACTTCACTTCTCTGGGCCTCAGTGACCTCATCTGGAAAATGGGGATGAAGACCGTGAGCCCCCCGTGGGACAACCTGATCAGCTTGTAACCTCCCCAGCACTTAGAACAGTGCTTTGCACATAGTAAGCGCTTAATAAATACCATTATTATTATTATTATAAATCCCAGCTCCGCCAGTTGTCAGCTGTATGACTTTGGTCAAATCACTTCACTTCTCTGGGCCTCAGTGACCTCATCTGGAAAATGGGGATGAAGACCGTGAGCCCCCCGTGGGACAACCTGATCAGCTTGTAACCTCCCCAGCACTTAGAACAGTGCTTTGCACATAGTAAGCGCTTAATAAATACCATTATTATTATTATTATAAATCCCAGCTCCGCCAGTTGTCAGCTGTATGACTTTGGTCAAATCACTTCTCTGGGCCTCAGTGACCTCATCTGGAAAATGGGGATGAAGACCGTGAGCCCCCCGTGGGACAACCTGATCACCTTGTAACCTCCCCGGCGCTTAGGACAGTGCTTTGCACATAGTAAGCGCTTAATAAATACCATTATTATTATTATTATAAATCCCAGCTCCGCCAGTTGTCAGCTGTATGACTTTGGTCAAATCACTTCACTTCTCTGGGCCTCAGTGACCTCATCTGGAAAATGGGGATGAAGACCGTGAGCCCCCCGTGGGACAACCTGATCAGCTTGTAACCTCCCCAGCACTTAGAACAGTGCTTTGCACATAGTAAGCGCTTAATAAATACCATTATTATTATTATTATAAATCCCAGCTCCGCCAGTTGTCAGCTGTATGACTTTGGTCAAATCACTTCTCTGGGCCTCAGTGACCTCATCTGGAAAATGGGGATGAAGACCGTGAGCCCCCCGTGGGACAACCTGATCACCTTGTAACCTCCCCGGCGCTTAGGACAGTGCTTTGCACATAGTAAGCGCTTAATAAATACCATTATTATTATTATAAACCCCAGCTCCGCCAGTTGTCAGCTGTATGACTTTGGTCAAATCACTTCACTTCTCTGGGCCTCAGTGACCTCATCTGGAAAACGGGGGTGAAGACCGTGAGCCCCCCGTGGGACAACCTGATCACCTTGTAACCTCCCTGGCGCTTAGGACAGTGCTTTGCACATAGTAAGCGCTTAATAAATACAATTATTATTATTATAAATCCCAGCTCCGCCAGTTGTCAGCTGTATGACTTTGGTCAAATCACTTCACTTCTCTGGGCCTCAGTGACCTCATCTGGAAAATGGGGATGAAGACCGTGAGCCCCCCGTGGGACAACCTGATCACCTTGTAACCTCCCTGGCGTTTAGGACAGTGCTTTGCACATAGTAAGCGCTTAATACATGCCAGTATAATTATTATTAATAATAAATCATTCATTCATTCAATCATATTTATTGAGCGCTTCCTGTGTGCAGAGCACTGTACTAAGCGCTTGGGAAGTACAAATTGGCGACAGAGACGGTCCCTACCCAACAACGGTCCCCCTTCTAGACTGTGAGCCCGCTGTTGGGTAGGGACCCTCTCTAGATGTTGCCAACTTGGACTTCCCAAGCGCTTAGTACAGTGCTGTGCACACAGTAAGCGCTCAATAAATACGAATGAATGAATGAATGAATGAATGAGCAGCAGGCTCACAGTCTAGCTTGTCTATCACAGTCTAGGAAACGATAGTATTTGTTAAGCACTTACTATGTGCCAAGCACTGTAGTAAACACTGGGGTAGATACGAGATGATCGGGTCTCACATGGGGCTCACAGACTAAGTAGGGGGAGGCGAACAGGTATTGAATCCCCATTGTGCAGATGAGGCAACTGAGGTACAGAGGAGTGAAGTGACTTGCCCAAGGTCACACAGCAAGTAGGCTTTTCCTCAGCTCCCCCTCCCTTCCGCATCACCCTCCCCCGTCCCACAGAACGTATGTATCTATGCATATAATAATAATAATAATAATAATAATGATGGCATTTGTTAAGCGCTTACTATGTGCAAAGCACTGTTCTAAGCGCTGGGGGAGATGCAAGGTGATCAGGTGGTCCCCCGCGGGGCTCACATTCTTCATCCCCATGCTACAGATGAGGTCACTGAGGCTCAGAGAAGTGAAGTGACTCGCCCAAGGTCACACAGCAGGCACGCGGCGGAGCCGGGATTCGAACCCACGACCCCCGACTCCCAAGCCCGGGCTCTTTCCACTGAGCCACGCTGCTTCTCTCCGTCTATAATTCTGTTTATATTGATGCCCGTTTACGTGTATCGATGTCCGTCTCCCCCCTCTAGACCGTGAGCCCGATGCGGGCAGGGGTGGTCTCGCTTTATTGCTGCACTGGACTTTCCAAGCGCTCAGTACAGCGCTCTGCACACGGTGAGCGCTCAGTCGATACGATTGAATGAATGGAAGGGCGTGGAATTAGAACCCAGGGCCTCCGATTCCCAGGCCCGGGTTCTTTCCGCTTGGCTCCGCTCCGTCTCCGGCAGCGGGATCCGGGATGCTTTAGGGCAGAAAGGGACTTTTTCTCCAGGAAAATTATTTTCGGAAAACTTTCCTGGTCTCCAAACTCCCCCTCCATTCCAGCGGTGTCAGTCGGGTGACCCGGAGGCTTCGACCTTCGCGGACGACAGTGTGACAGTGGGATTTGTTAAATCCTTGCCGCCGGCCAAGCCTTTGGGAAGGGACAAGATCATCAGAGAAGCAGCGTGGCTCAGTGGAAAGAGCCCGGGCTTTGGAGTCCGAGGTCATGGGTTCGAATTCCGCTCCACCAACTGTTAGCTGTGTGACTTCGGGCGAGTCACTTCACTTCTCTGGGCCTCCGTGCCTTCATCTGGAAAATGGGGATGAAGACTCGTGGCTCAGTGGCAAGAGCATGGGCTTTGGGGTCTGAGGTCATGGGTTCAAATCCCAGCTCCGCCAATTATCAGCTGTGTGACTCTGGGCAAGTCACTTCACTTCTCTGGGCCTCAGTTACCTCAAGCGCTTAGTACAGTGCTCTGCACATGGTAAGCGCTCAATAAATACGATTGATGATGACTGGGAGCCCCCTGTGGGACAACCCCAGCGCTCAGAACAGTGCTTTGCACATAGTAAGCGCTTAATAAATGCCATCATTATTATGATTATTATTATCATCGGGTCGGAAATATATTCTCTGGTCCCCCGTGGGCCTGAGGCCGGTTGGGTATCGAACCACCGCTTGACAGTTGAGGAAACTGAGGCGCCGAGCGGTCAAGGGGTCGGCCCCAGGTCGCGCGGCAGGTAAGTGGCAGAGCCGGCATTTGAACTCGGGACCCAGGGCCGAGGCCTTCCTTTTAGAGAACGCCGCTTTCCCCCAACTCCAAATGGCGCCCGTCCGAGCTGGATCTCAGCTTCCGAGGGACGTCCGAGGCGTCGGGGGTGAGGAATTTTAGCCGCCACTCAGCCTATCCGTCTGCCTGTCTCCCCCCCTGTAGACTGTGAGCCCAATGTGGGCAGGGATGGTCTCGCTTTATTGCTGCATTGGACTTTCCAAGCGCTTAGTACAGTGCTCTGCGCACGGTCAGCGCTCGGTTGATATGACTGAATGAATGAATGAACGAAAGGATGCAGAATTAGGACTGTTGGCGACTGGCTATCCCTCCGATAATAATAATAATGGCATTTAATAAGCGCTTACTAGGTGCAAAGCACTGTTCTCAGCGCTGGGGAGGTTACGAGGTGATTAGGTTGTCCCTGGTGGGGCTCACAGTCTTAATCCCCATTTTACAGATGAGGGAACTGAGGCCCAGAGAAGTGAAGTGACTTGCCCAAAGTCACACAGCTGACAGTTGGCAGAGCCGGGATTTGAACCCATGACCTCTGACTCCAAAGCCCGGGCTCTTTCCTACTGAGCCGCACTGCTCATTCATTCATTCATTCACTCAATCATATTTATTGAGCGCTTACCGTGTGCAGATCACTGGACTAAGCGCTTGGGAAGTACAATCAATCAATCGTATTTATTGAGTGCTTACCGTGTGCAGAGCACTGGACTAAGTGCTTGGGAAGTACGATCAATCACTCAATCGTATTTATTGAGCGCTTACCGTGTGCAGAGCACTGGACTAAGCGCTTGGGAAGTCCAAGTTGGCAACATCTAGAGACGGTCCCTACCCAACAGCGGGCTCACGGTCTAGAAGGGGGAGACGGACGACAAAACATATGAACAAAATAAAATAAATAGAATGAATATGTGCAAGTAAAATAGAGTAATAAATCTGTACAAATATATATACACATATACAGGTGCTGTGGGGAGGGGAAGGAGGGAAGATGGGGGGGATGGGGAAGACCGAGAACCTATCTCTCCGTCGCCGCCGGGACCATTCACTCATTCATTCATTCATTCATTCAGTTGTATTTATTGAGCGCTTACTGTGCGCAGAGCACTGGACTAAGCGCTTGGGAACGTCAAGTCGGCCACACATCCCGGGCGAGCCGGCTGGAATTATCCCCATAAGCCGCCCCGAACCTCCCACTTGGTTGAGAAGATTCGTCTTCTATCAATCAATCAATCAATCAATCGTATTTATTGAGCGCTTACTACGTGCAGAGCACTGTGCTAAGCGCTTGGGAAGTACAAATTGGCAACACATAGAGACAGTCCCTACCCAACAGTGGGCTCACAGTCTAGAAAGGGGAGATAGACGACAAAATGCTACATATTAACAAAATACAATAAATGGGATAGAAATGTACAAGTAAAATTAATAAATAAATAGGGTAAACCCGAGGCGCGGGACGGGAGGAGAACGTAAAGCGGGGCGGCGAAGCGGCTTCGTCCCCCCTTTCCGTGGCCCTCGGCCGCGTGACGTGGGCCGGCATCATCGTAAAAATCAATGAACAAAAGCAAACAAGGCCTCGTTGGGAAGAGCGCTGCACGGGGCCAAATCCCCGGACCAAAGTTGAGGTTTTATGGAAGGTTTCTGTAAACGCTTCGGCCGGGTGTTTGCCGTTCGGTGACAGTAAAACTGATTATTTTCATGACCGTGTTTCTCCGTTCCGTGCCAACGATGTTCTCAGCCCCGAGGGCCGGGGATTCGGCTCCGGCCCGTGGGGGGAAGGGGGTCCAGAGCCCCTTTCCCTGCTCCGCCTCGGGCTTCCAAACTTCTCAGCGCGCCTGGTCACCGGAAGGCCTGGCTTCATTCATTCGTTCATTGTCGTATTTATCGAGCGCTTACTGTGTGCGGAGCACTGGACTAAACGCTTGGGAAGTCCAAGTTGGCAACACATGGAGACGGTCCCTACCCAACGGCGGGCTCACGGTCTAGAAGGGGGAGACAGAGAACAAAACCAAACTTATTAACAAAATCAAATAAATAAAATAAATATGTACAAATAAAATAAGTAAATAGAGTAATAGATATGTACACACGTATATACAGGTGCTGTGGGGAGGGGAAGGAGGTTCATTCATTCATTCATTCATTCATTCAGTGGTATTTACCGAGTGCCTACTGTGTGCAGAGCACTGTACTAAGCGCTTGGGAAGTCCAAGTTACATCTAGAGAATGGTCCCTACCCAACGGCGGGCTCACGGTCTAGAAGGGGGAGACAGAGAACAAAACCAAACATATTAACAAAATCAAATAAATAGAATAAATATGTACAAATAAAATAAGTAGAGTAATAGATATGTACACACATATCTACAGGTGCTGTGGAGAGGGGAAGGAGGTTCATTCATTCATTCATTCATTCATTCAGTGGTATTTACCGAGTGCTTACTGTGTGCAGAGCACTGTACTAAGCGCTTGGGAAGTCCAAGTTGGCAACATCTAGAGACGGCCCCTACCCAACTGCAGGCTCACAGTCTAGAAGGGGGAGACGGACAACAAAACATATGAACAAAATCAAATAAATAGAATAAATATGTACAAGTAAGATAAGTAAATAAATAGAGTAATAAATACATACAAACATATATACAGGTGCTGTGGGGAGGGGAAGGAGATTCACTCATTCATTCATTCAGTGGTATTTATCGACGCTTACTGTGTGCAGAGCACTGGACTAAGCGCTTGGGAAGTCCAAGTTGGCAACATCTAGAGAATAGTCCCTACCCAATGGCGGGCTCACAGTCTAGAAGGGGGAGACAGAGACCAAAGCAAAACATACGAACAAAATCAAATAAATAGAATAAATATGTACAAGTAAAATAAGTAAATAAATAGAGTAATAAATACATACAAACATATATACAGGTGCTGTGGGGAGGGGAAGGAGATTCACTCATTCATTCATTCAGTGGTATTTATCGATGCTTACTGTGTGCAGAGCACTGGACTAAGCGCTTGGGAAGTCCCAAGTTGGCAACACATAGAGACGGTCCCTACCCAACGGCAGGCTCACGGTCTAGAAGGGGGAGACAGAGAACGGAACAAAACATATTAACAAAATAAAATAGAGTAGATATGTACAAGTAAAATAAGTAAATAAATAGAGTAATAAATACATACAAACATATATACAGGTGCTGTGGGGAGGGGAAGGAGGTTCATTCATTCATTCATTCAGTGGTATTTATCGACGCTTACTGTGTGCAGAGCACTGGACTAAGCGCTTGGGAAGTCCCAAGTTGGCAACACATAGAGCCGGTCCCTACCCAACGGCGGGCTCACGGTCTAGAAGGGGGAGACAGAGACCAAAACAAAACATATGAACAAAATCAAATAAATAGAATAAATATGTACAAGTAAAATAAGTAAATAAATAGAGTAATAAATACGTACAAACATATATACAGGTGCTGTGGGGAGGGGAAGGAGGTTCATTCATTCATTCATTCATTCAATGGTATTTATCGAGCGCTTACTGTGTGCAGAGCACTGGACTAAGCGCTTGGGAAGTCCCAAGTTGGCAACACATAGAGACGGCCCCTCCCCAACTGCGGACTCACGGTCTAGAAGAGGGAGACAGAGAACAAAACCAAACATATTAACAAAATCAAATAAATAGAATAAATATGGACAAATAAAATAAGTAAATAGAGTAATAGATATGTACACACATATATACAGGTGCTGTGGGGAGAGAAGGAGGTTCATTCATTCATTCATTCAATCGTATTTATTGAGTGCTTACTGTGTGCAGAGCACTGGACTAAGCGCTTGGGAAGTCCAAGTTGGCAACATCTAGAGACGGCCCCTACCCAACGGTGGGCTCATGGTCTAGGAGGGGGAGACAGAGAACAAAACAAAACATATTAACAAAATAAAATAAAGAGTATAAATATGTACAAATAAAATAAATAAATAAATAGAGGAATAAGTCCGTACAAACACATATACATATATACAGGTGCTGTGTGGAGGGGAAGGAGGTTCATTCATTCATTCATTCATTCATTCATTCATTCAATCGTATTTATTGAGCGCTTACTGTGTGCAGAGCACTGTACTAAGCGCTTGGGAAGTCCAAGTTGGCAACATCTAGAGACGGTCCCTACCCGACGGCGGGCTCACAGTCGAGAAGGGGGAGACAGAGAACAAAACCAAACGTGTAGACAGGTGTCAAGTCGTCAGAACAAATAGAATTAAAGCTAAATGCACATTATTAAGAAAATAAATAGAATAGTAAATATGTACGAGTAAAATAGAGTGATAAATCAGTACAAACATATATACAGGTGCGGTTGGGAGGTGAAGGAGAGCTCGATTGAGCGCTTACTGTGTGCAGAGCGCTGTACTAAGCGCTTGGGAAGTCCAAGTCGGCAACACCTAGAGACGTTCCCTACCCGACAGCGGGCTCACGGTCTAGAAGGGGGAGACGGACAACGAAACAAAACATATTGTGGGCAGGGAACGCGTCTACCAAATCGGCTATATTACATTCCCCCAAGCGCTTAGTACAGCGCTCTGCACACAGTAAGCACTCAATAAACTGTGAGCCCACTGTTGGGTAGGGACCTTCTCTATATGTTGCCAACTTGGACTTCCTAAGCGCTTAGTACAGTGCTCTGCGCACTGCAAGCGCTCATTAAACTGTAAGCCCACTGTTGGGTAGGGACCTTCTCTATACATTGCCAACTTGGACTTCCCAAGCGCTTAGCACAGTGCTCTGCACACAGTAAGCGCTCAATAAATACGATTGAATGAATGAATGAATGAATGAATCCCCTTCTAGACTGTGAGCCCGCTGTTGGGTAGGGACCGTCTCTATACATTGCCAACTTGGACTTCCAAGCGCTTAGCACAGTGCTCTGCACACAGTAAGCGCTCAATAAATACGATTGAATGAATGAATAAAAGCGATTGAATGAATGAATGAATGAATGAATGAATGAAGGAGCCTATAGTCTGGACTCCCCCCCCAGTCTCTCTACCCAGTGCTTTGCACATAGCAAGTGCTTAATGAATGCTATTATTATCATTATTATTACTCTCTCTTACACAGTAAGCGCTCAATAAATAATAATGATAATGGAATTTATTAAGCGCTTACTATGTGCAAAGCACTGTTCTAAGCGCTGGGGAGTTTTACAAGGTGATCAGGTTGTCCCCCGGGGGGCTCACAGTCTTAATCCCCATTTTCCAGATGAGGGAACTGAGGCCCAGAGACGTGAAGTGACTCGCCCAAAGTCCCACAGCCGACAAGTGGCGGAGCCGGGATTTGAACCCGTGACCTCTGACTCCAAAGCCCGGGCTCTTGCCACTGAGCCACGCTGCTTCCCCGAAACATTGTTCTAAGCGCTGGGGGAGGTTACAAGGTGATGAGGTTGTCCCGCGGGGGGCTCACAGTCTTCATCCCCATTTTACAGATGAGGGAACTGAGGCCCAGAGAAGTGAAGTCACACAGCCGACAAATACAATTGTTTGATTGAGGCGTTGGAGGAGGTGGAGGGGATGGTTTGGCTGGGGGCTGCGGAGGGGTGACGGAGGAGTTGGGTGGCACTTCCTTGCTCCTTCAATCAATCAATCAATCGTATTTATTGAGCGCTTACTGTGTGCAGAGCACTGTACTAAGCGCTTGGGAAGTCCAAGTTGGCAACATCTAGAGACGGTCCCTGCCCAACAGCGGGCTCACATTCATTCATTCATTCGATTCAGTCGTATTTATTGAGCGCTTACTGTGTGCGGAGCACTGTACTGAGCGCTTGGGAAGTACGAGTTGGAAACATCTAGAGACGGTCTCTACTCAACAACAGTGAGCTCACAGTCTAGAGGGGGAGACAGACATTAATACAAGTAGATAAAACAATAAATTACAGATATATACAGATAGATACATATGTGCCATGGGGAGTCATTCATTCAATCGTATTTATTGAGCGCTTACTGAGTGCGGAGCACTGTACTGAGCGCTTGGGAAGTACAAGTTGGAAACATCTAGAGACGGTCCCTACCCAACAACGAGCTCACGGTCTAGAGGGGGAGACAGACATTAATACAAGTAGATAAGACAATAAATTACAGATAGCTACAGATAGATGCATATGTGCTGTGGGTAGTCATTCATTCAATCGTATTTATTGAGCGCTTACTGAGTGCGGAGCACTGTACTGAGCGCTTGGGAAGTACAAGTTGGAAACATCTAGAGACGGTCTCTACTCAACAACAGTGAGCTCACAGTCTAGAGGGGGAGACAGACATTAATACAAGTAGATAAAACAATAAATTACAGATATATACAGATAGATACATATGTGCCATGGGGAGTCATTCATTCAATCGTATTTATTGAGCGCTTACTGAGTGCGGAGCACTGTACTGAGCGCTTGGGAAGTACAAGTTGGAAACATCTAGAGACGGTCCCTACCCAACAACGAGCTCACGGTCTAGAGGGGGAGACAGACATTAATACAAGTAGATAAGACAAGAAATTACAGATATGTACAGATAGATACATATGTGCTGTGGGGAGTCATTCATTCAATCGTATTTATTGAGCGCTTACTGTGTGCGGAGCACTGTACTGAGCGCTTGGGAAGTACAAGTTGGAAACATCTAGAGACGGTCCCTACCCAACAACGAGCTCACGGTCTAGAGGGGGAGACAGACATTAATACAAGTAGATAAGACAAGAAATTACAGATATATACAGATAGATACATATGTGCTGTGGGGAGTCATTCATTCAATCGTATTTATTGAGTGCTTACCGAGCGCAGAGCACTGTACTAAGTGCTTGGGCAGTACAGGTCAGCCTAGAAGGGGGAGACAGGGAATGAAACAAAACATATTAACAAAATAAAATAAATAGAATAGATATGTACAAGTAAAATAAATACATAGAGTAATAAATCCGTACAAACATATATACATATATATTCTATTCTATTCTATTTATTTTATTTTGTTAGTATGTTTGGTTTTGTCTCCCCCTTTTAGACTGTGAGCCCACTGTTGGGTAGGGACTGTCTCTATATGTTGCCAATTTGTACTTCCCAAGCGCTTAGTACAGTGCTGTGCACACAGTAAGCGCTCAATAAATACAATTGATGATGATGATGGGGCAGGGACTGCGTGGCTCAATGGAAAGATCCCGGGCTTTGGAGTCAGAGGTCATGGGTTCAAATCCCAGCTCCACCAATTGCCAGCTGTGTGACTTTGGGCAAGTCACTTCGCTTCTCGGTGCCTCAGTTCCCTCATCTGTCAAATGGGGGTGGAGACTGGGAGCCCCCCCCGGGACAACCTGATCACCTTGTAACCTCCCCGGCGCTTAGAACAGTGCTTTGCACATAGTAAGCGCTTAATAAATGCCATCATTACTATTATTATTATTATATACAGGTGCTGTGGGGAAGGGAAGGAGGTAGGGCGGGGGGAGAATCAATCAATCAATCAATCAGTCATATTTATTGAGCGCTTACTGTGTGCAGAGCACTGTACTAAGCGCTTGGGAAGTACGGCTACAGGAGAGCGTGAACTTCAGGCCCGTTGTAACGACTGGTCACTTTCTGCTTTGTCGTTCATCAAACGGTCCTGGCCTGTCCCCTCCGGACGCTGCTGTTGTAAGGAGGATGCAGCAGTAGCTGGGCATCGCCACCCAAAGCCGGGATTTCCCCAGGTAGCAAGGCAGCTTCTCCCGGCCGGCTACCCTGGAAACCCATCCGGTCCGAAGCCAGCTCCCGAAACCGCCCCCCAGGCCACCCGGGCGGCGAGGCCTAGTGGATGGATGATGATGGTGACGATGATGATGGCATTTATTAAGCGCTTACTATGTGCAAAGCACCGTTCTAAGCGCTGGGGAGGCTACAAGGTGATCAGGTTGTCCCACGCGGGGCTCACAGTCTTCATCCCCATTTTCCAGATGAGGTCGCGGAGGCCCAGAGAAGGGAAGCGACTTGCCCAATGTCACACAGCTGACAGTTGGCGGAGCCGGGATTTGAACCCGTGACCTCTGACTTCAAAGCCCGGGCTCTTTCCACTGAGCCACGCATTGTTCTAAGCGCTGGGGAGGATACAAGGTGACCAGGTTGTCCCACGGGGGGCTCACAGTCTTCATCCCCATTGTCTAGATGAGGTCACTGAGGCCCAGAGAAGGGAAGTGACTTGCCCAAAGTCACACAGCTGACAGTTGGCGGAGCCGGGATTTGAACCCATGACCTCTGACTCCAAAGCCCGGGCTTTTTCCACTGAGCCACGCTGCTTCTCTGACTTGCCCAACTTGCCCGACTTGCCCAAAGTCACACAGCTGACAGTTGGCGGAGAGGGGATTTGAACCCGTGACCTCTGACTCCAAAGCCCGGCCTCTTTCCACTGAGCCACGCATTGTTCTAAGCGCTGGAGAGTTTACAAGATGATCGGGTTGTCCCACGGGGGGCTCACAGTCTTAATCCCTATTTTACAGATGAGGTAACTGAGGTACAGAGAAGTGAAGCGACTTGCCCAAAGTCACCCAGCTAACAGTTGGCGGAGCGGGGATTTGAACCCATGACCTCTGACTCCAAAGCCTGGGCTCTTTCCACTGAGCCATGCATTGTTCTAAGCGCTGGGGAGGTTACAAGGTGATCAGGTTGTCCCACGGGGGGCTCACAGTCTTAATCCCCATTTTACAGATGAGGTCACTGAGGCACAGAGAAGTGAAGTGACTTGCCCAAAGTCACACAGCTGACAGTTGGTGGAGTGAGGATTTGAACCCGTGACCTCTGACTCCAAAGCCCGGCCTCTTTCCACTGAGCCATGCACTGTTCTAAGCGCTGGGGAGAATACAAGGTGACCAGGTTGTCCCACCGGGGGCTCACAGTCTTAATCCATTTACAGATGAGGTCACTGAGGCACAGAGAAGTGAAATGACTTGCCCAGTGTCACCCAGCTGACAGTTGGCGGAGCCGGGATTTGAACCCGTGACCTCTGACTCCAAAGCCCGGGCTCTTTCCACTGAGCCACACATTGTTCTAAGCGCTGGGGGAGGATACAAGGTGACCAGGTTGTCCCACGGGGGGCTCACAGTCTTCATCCCCATTTTCCAGATGAGGTCACTGAGGCACAGAGAAGTGAAGCGACTTGCCCAAAGTCACACAGCTGACAGTTGGTGGAGCAGGGATTTGAACCTGTGACCTCTGACTCCAAAGCCCAGGCTCTTTCCACTGAGCCACTCATTGTTCTAAGCGCTGGGGAGGTTACAAGGTGATCAGGTTGTCCCACGGGGGGCTCACAGTCTTAATCCCCATTTTACAGATGAGGTCACTGAGGTACAGAGAAGTGAAGCGACTTGCCCAAAGTCACAAAGCTGACAGTTGGCAGAGTGGGGATTTGAACCCATGACCTCTGACTCCAAAGCCCGGGCTCTTTCCACTGAGCCACACATTGTTCTAAGCGCTGGGGAGGTTACAAGGTGATCAGGTTGCCCCACGGGGGGTCACAGTCTTAATCCTCATTTTACCGATGAGGTAACTGAGGCCCAGAGAAGTGCAGTGATTTACCCAAAGTCACACAGCTGACAAGTTGCAGAGCTGGGATTTGAACCCATGACCTCTGACTCCAAAGCCCGGGCTCTTTCCACTGAGCCACGCTGCCTGGATGACCACCTTGGAGTCAGATGGTCATGGGTTCTAATCCCGGCTCTGCCACTTGTCCGCTGTCCACTTCTCTGTGCCTCAGTGACCTCATCTGTAAAATGGGGATTAAGGCTATGAGCCCCACGTGGGACGGGGAATGTGTCCAACCCGATTTGCTTGTCTCCACCCCAGTGCTTAGTACGGTGCCTGGCATTCATTCATTCAGTCAGTCGTATTTACTGAGCGCTTACTGTGTGCAGAGCACTGGACTAAGCGCTTGGGAAGTACAAGTTGGCAACAGCTACTCTTCTATTGATTTTGTTAATGACGTGCATCTAGATTTATTTCTATATATTCTGATGACTTGACACCTGTCCACATGTTTTGTTTTGTTGTCCGTCTCCCCCTTCTAGACCGTGAGCCCACTGTTGGGTAGGGACCGGCTCTATATGTTGCCGACTTGTACTTCCCAAGCGCTTAGTCCAGTGCTCTGCACACAGTAAGCGCTCAATAGATACGATTGAATGAATGAATGAGAGAGTGGGAGAGCAACGGAGAGGACAGGAGAGAGGGAAAAGAGCGGGGGAGAGAGATGAGAAAGAGAGAGGGGAGGAGAGAAAGAGGAGAGGGAGAAAGGGGGAAGAGGAAGGGAGGGACAGAAAGAAATAGTGAAAGGAAAAGAGAAGGATAGAGTGGGAGAAAGGGAAAAGAGAGAGGGAAGGAGAGAAAACGGGAGGGAAACGGAGAGGTAAAGAAAGAGAAGGATAGAGAGGGCGAAAGGGAAAAGAGAGAGGGAAGGGGAGAAAATGGGAGGGAAATGCAGAGGTAAAGAAAGAGAGAAGGATAGAGAGGGAGAAAGGGAAAAGAGAGAGGGAAGGAGAGAAAATGGGAGGAAAACGCAGAAGTAAAGAAAGAGAGAAGGATAGAGAGGGAGAAAGGGAAAAGAGAGGGAAGGAGAGAAAACGGGAGGGAAACGCAGAGGTAAAGAAAGTGAGAAGGGTAGAGAGGGAGAAAGGGAAAAGAGAGAGGGAAGGGGGGAAACGCAGAGGTAAAGAAAGAGAAGGGAGGGGAGAGAGAGGGAGAAAGGGAAAAGAGAGGGAAGGAGAGAAAACGGGAGGGAAACACAGAGGTAAAGAAAGAAGGATAGAGAGGGCGAAAGGGAAAAGAGAGAGGGAAAGGGAGAAAACGGGAGGGAAACGCAGAGGTAAAGAAAGAGGAAGATAGGGCGAAAGGGAAAAGAGAGAGGGAAGGAGAGAAAACGGGAGGGAAATGCAGAGGTAAAGAGAGAAGGATAGAGAGGGCGAAAGGGAAAATAGAGGGAAGGAGAGAAAACGGGAGGGAAACGCAGAGGTAAAGAGAGAGAAGGGAGGGGAGAGAGAGAGGGAGAAAGGTAAAAGAGAGGGAAGGAGAGAAAATGGGAGGGAAATGCAGAGGTAAAGAGAGAAGGATAGAGAGGGCGAAAGGGAAAAGAGAAGGAAGGAGAGAAAATGGGAGGGAAACGCAGAGGTAAAGAAAGAGAGAAGGGAGGGGAGAGAGAGAGGGAGAAAGGTAAAAGAGAGGGAAGGAGAGAAAACGGGAGGGAAACGCAGAAGTAAAGAGAGAAGGATAGAGAGGGCGAAAGGGAAAAGAGAGGGAAGGAGAGAAAACGGGAGGGAAATGCAGAGGTAAAGAAAGAGAGAAGGGAGGGGAGAGAGAGGGAGAAAGGGAAAAGAGAGAAGGAGAGAAAACGGGAGGGAAGCGCAGAGGTAAAGAAAGAGAAGGATAGAGAGAGTGAAAGGGAAAAGAGAGGGAAGGAGAGAAAACGGGAGGGAAACGTGGAAGTAAAGAAAGAGAAGGATAGAGAGGGAGAAAGAGAAAAGAGAGGGAAGGAGAGAAAACAGAATGGAAATTCAGAGGTAAAAAAAGAGAGAAGGATAGAGAGGGCAAAAGGGGAAAGAGAGAGGGAAGGAGAGTAAAGGGGAGGGAAACTCAGAGGTAAAGAAAGAGAAAAGGGAGGGGAGAGAGAGAAAGAGATTGCGATTCTCGGAAGTTTTCCGGCCACTCCGAAACCTCCTCAGATTCCAGGCTGCCGGCCGGGCCTGGAGGAGTCTGGCCAGAAAGGCTGGGATCCGGTAACTGGGGCTTCGGGGGTGGCCACTGTGTGGACTGGGCTGTAGCTGTAAATGGGATTGCTGCCAGCGCGGGCTCGCACCCTGTCCCGCTCCCTGCCCCGAGCCCACTTCAGAGGGCCGGATCATGGCAATCTCGCGGGTCCCGCCGTAGCAGACACAACATATTGAAAGTTTTACGATCCCATATTTACGCCGGCAGAAAACATTTGCCCTCGTCTTTAAACAGGCCATGTCATCTATTTATTTTCATTCTCTGATCTTTCTGTTTTGTAGCCGGATTGGAGAATCGGTCCCATTTAGCCAGAAGTAAATATTATGATGAGGACGTTGGACGGCTCGGAGGGAGCCGGAGGAGAGCGCAGAAGGATCTTCGGTTGGCGTTGTCAATTGCACAACGTCCCGGGACAACAATAAATTAAAGAGATTTCTTGGAGATGCTGGCAGCGGGGAGATAAATACTTCACAGCTAGAAGTCGGGCCGAGTTGCGTGGGTGGCCCCGCCCCCGCGGCCCCCCAAATCTGCCCCCCCGCCCCCCCTAGGCGACCCCCCCATAGCCAAGAGATGGCCGGGGTGGGGCGGGGGGCCCCGGGCTGGTGGTCTCACGGTCAATCCCCATTTTACAGATGAGGGAACTGAGGCCCAGAGAAGTGAAGTGTCTTGCCCAAAGTCACACAGCTGACAACTGAGCCCGTTGTCGAATGGGGACCGTCTCTCTATGTTGCCAACTTGTCCTTCCCAAGCACTTAGTACAGCGCTCTGCACACAGTAAGCGCTCAATAAGTACGGTTGAGTGAATGAATTGGCAGAGCTGGGATTTGAACCCATGACCTCTGACTCCAAAGCCCTCGCTCTTTCCACTGAGCCACGCTGCTTCTCTGGATGAATGAATGGACTTCCAGATCTTGGCCAAGCGCTTAGTACAGTGCTGTGCGCACAGTAAATGTTCAATAAATATTGATTGATCGATCAATAAAGATTACCTCCTTCCCTTCCCCACAGCACCTGTATATATGTATATATGGTTGTACATATTTATTACTCTATTTATTTACTTATTTATTTATTTTACTTGTACATTTCTATCCTGTTTATTTTATTTTGTTGGTCTGTTTGGTTCTGTTCTCTGTCTCCCCCTTTTAGACTGTGAGCCCACTGTTGGGTGGGGACTGTCTCTATGTGTTGCCAATTTGTACTTCCCAAGCGCTTAGTACAGTGCTCTGCACATAGTAAGCACTCAATAAATACGATTGATTGATTGATTGATTGATTGGTCCTGGAGAAACGCCGTCCGGACCGAGCTGGGTGGGAATCCTCCCTCCATCTTCCCCGATCTTGGCCGATGAGGAAACTGAGGCACGGAGCAGGGAAGCAACAAACCCAAGGTCACACAACAGGCAAGCGGCAGAGCTGGGATTGGAACCCAGTCCTCATTCATTCATTCACTCAATCGTATTTATTGAGCGCTTACTGTGTGCAGAGCACTGTACTGAGCGCTTGGGAAGGACAAGTTGGCAACATACAGAGACGGTCCCTGCCCGACAGGACTCCCGGGCCCGGCCTCTTCGAGGCCTACCTTCGGAATTAGAGGAAACCGTGAACTCCTTAATAATAATACTAATAATGATGGCATTTATTAAGCGCTTACTATGTGCAAAGCACTGTTCTAAGCGCTGGGGAGGTTACAGGGTGATCAGGTTGTCCCACGTGGGGCTCACAGACTTAATCCCCATTTTCCAGATGAGGTCACTGAGGCCCAGAGAAGTGAAGCGACTCGCCCAAAGTCACCCAGCTGACAACTGGCGGAGCAGGGATTTGAACCCATGACCTCTGACTCCAAAGCCCGGGCACTTTCCAGTGAGCCACGCTGCTTCTCTAAGACATAATAATAATGATAATGACATTTATTAAGCGCTTACTATGTGCAAAGCACTGTTCTAAGCGCTGGGGTAGATACAAAGTAATCAAGCTGTCCCACGTGGGGCTCACAGACTTAATCCCCATTTTCCAGATGAGGTCACTGAGGCCCAGAGAAGTGAAGGGGCTCGCCCAAACTCACCCGGCTGACAATCGGCGGAGCCGGGATTCGAACCCATGACCTCCGACTCCAAAGCCCGGGCTCTTTCCACTGAGCCCCGCTGCTTCTCCATTGAATCCCCATTTTGCAGATGAAGGAACTGCAGAGAGAAGTGAAGTGACTGGGCCAAGGTCACCCAGCAGACGCGTGGGGGAGCGGGGATTAGAACCCAGGTCCTCCGACACCTAGGCCTGGGCCCCTTCAGCTAATCTTCTAGACTGTGAGCCCGCTGTCGGGTAAGGACCGTCTCTATACGTTGCCGACTTGTCCTTCCCAAGCGCTTAGTACAGTGCTCTGCACACAGTAAGCGCTCAGTAAATACGATGGAATGAATGAATCCACACTGCTTCTCTCTGAATATTGTTGATTGGATGACTGGTGGTTGGATGGATGGATTGCTCAGGTGAATGAAGCAGAGACTTGGAGAATAATAATTATGAGAAGCAGCGGGGCTCAGTGGAAAGAGCCCGGGCTTTGGAGTCAGAGGTCACGGGTTCAAATCCCGGCTCCGCCGATTGTCAGCCGGGTGACTTTGGGCGAGCCGCTTCACTTCTCTGGGCCTCGGTTCCCTCATCTGGAAAATGGGGATTAAGACTGTGAGCCCCTTGTATGGAGAGAAGCAGCGTGGCTCGGTGGTAAGAGCCCGGGCTTTGGAGTCAGAGGTCACGGGTTCAAATCCCGGCTCCGCCGATTGTCAGCCGGGTGACTTTGGGCGAGCCACTTCACTTCTCTGGGCCTCGGTTCCCTCATCTGGAAAATGGGGGGGAAGACTGTGAGCCCCAGGTGGGACAACCTGATCACTTTGTAACCTCCCCGGTGCTTAGAACAGTGCTTGGCACATAGTAAGCGCTTCATAAATGCCATTATTATTATTATTATTCTTAGAACAATTCTTGGCACATAGCTTAATAATGGTAATAGTAGTAGTGGTAGTGGTAGTAGTGGTAGTAGTAGTAATAATAATAATAATAATGGCATTTATTAAGCGCTTACTATGTGCAAAGCACTGTTCTAAGCGCTGGGTGGGATACAAGGTGATGAGGTGGTCCCACGTGGGGCTCACAGTCTTCATCCCCATTTTACAGATGAGGGAACTGAGGCCCAGAGAAGTTAAGTGACTTGCCCAAAGTCACACAGCTGACAAGTGGTGGAGCCGGGATTTGAACCCATGACCTCTGACTCCAAAGCCCGGGCTCTTTCCCACTGAGCCACACTGCTTCTCTAGTAGCAGTAGTGGTGGTAGTGGTGGTGGTAGTAGTAGTAGTAGTAGTAGTAGTGGTAGTAGTAGTAGTAGTAGTAGTAGTACTACTACTACTACTACTACTACTACTACTACTACTACTACTAGTGGTGTGAGCCCCAGGCCCCATCCCACATAGGATTTGCAATCCTAATCCCCATTTTCCAGATGAGGTCACTGAGGCCCAGAGAAGTGAAGGGACTTCCCCAAAGTCGGGGCGGAGCCGGGATTAGAACCCAGATCCTTCCGATTCCCAAGCCCAGGCTCTACCTAAGACTCTGCTGTGTCGGCCTCTCCGAAAGGCTCCGGTACGGCGCTTAGCGCAGAGTAAGCGCTCCAGGATTACGGCCGATTGACGGGCTGTGAGCCCGTTGTCGGGTAGGGCCCGTCTCTATACGTTGCCGACTTGGACTTCCCAAGCGCTCAGCACAGTGCCCGGCACCCGGGAAGCGCTCAGTAAATACGATCGAACGAATAGGCCGCTCTGCTTCGGGCACACAGGTCGAAGCGTGGCTCAGTGGAAAGAGCCCGGGGTTGGGAGTCAGAGGTCACGGGTTCTAATCCCGGCTCCGCCAAGCTGGGTGACCTTGGGCAAGTCACTTCGCTTCTGTGGGCCTCAGTTCCCTACTCTGTCAAATGGGGATGCGGGACAACCTGATCACCTCGTATCTCCCCCAGCGCGTCGAACGGTGCCCGGAACATAGTAAGCGCTTCACAAATGCCATTATTATTATTATTATGATGGTTATTCTAGCGTTTCACACGGAGAGGAGCCCCGCAGGAATCCGCTCCATTATGTCCTCCATCGGATTGTGCTCGGAGACGGATTTATCCGTCCTTCCCTCCCAGCCTCGCTTGTTTTCAAACTCCCAGAAGAGGGAGAACGTAAAGAGCTTTCCAGGGCTGGAAGGGAGAGGAGGGATTTTTCCAGCCGGCCTCCGAAAGGGCCGATTGTAAAGTCACTCGGCTTTTATTGCCGGCGCAGCCCTACGGGACGGACCGTGCCTCTTATCTGGTCCGAGGGATTTCTTGCCGGGCGATTTCCAAGTGAGTTATAATCCGTAATAAACGGTGACGTCAGTCTCTTTGAGCGCGTACGGTCATTAAAGGTTCGGGGAGCTGGTCTCTCCCGCTTCCCGAATCCCCGGCCTCCGGATTTCCTCCCCGCGGCCTCTCCGTATCCCGTCCCGGCCTCGAAGCCGGCCTCCGGATTCCCTTACGGCGTCGGCCCTTCTGGGAGAGGGAACCGGTGGAAGAGCCCGGGCTTGGGAGTCAGAGGTCGTGGGTTCTAATCCCGGCTCGGCCCCTCGTCCGGGCCTCGGTTTCTTCATCTGCAGGATCGTCGGCGGAAAATATGCCAATCCCTGTGGCTCCCATCCGCTTCTACTGGGAGTCTCATATCTCCCCCTTCTAGACTGTTTTCCCGCTGTTGGGTAGGGACCGTCTCTAGATGTTGCCAACTTGTCCTTCCCAAGCGCTTAGTACAGTGCTCTGCACACAGTAAGCGCTCAATAAATACGATGGAATGAATGAGCCCGCCTTCTAGACTGTGAGCCCACTGTCGGGTAGGGACCGTCTCTATATGTTGCCAACTTGTCCTTCCCAAGCGCTTAGTACAGTGCTCTGCACGCAGTAAGCGCTCAATAAATACGATTGACTGAATGAATGAATGAATACCCCCTATTTACCAGAGAAGCAGCGTGGTTCAGTGGAAAGAGCGCCGGCTTTGGAGTCAGAGGTCATGGGTTCAAATCCCGGCTCCCCCAGTTGTCAGCTGTGTGACTTTGGGCAAGTCACTTCTCTGTGCCTCAGTTACTTCATCTGTAAAATGGGGATGAAGACTGTGAGCCCCCCGCGGGACAACCTGCTCGCCTTGTAACCTCCCCGGCGCTCAGAACGGTGCTTTGCACATAGTAAGCGCTTAATAAAATGCTATCATTAATTAATTCATTACCCCAATGTTGGAAACATACTAAGCCCTTGACGGTAATAATAACTGATAATAATAATAACGAGGGAGAGAGAAGCGGTGTGGCCTAGTGGAAAGAGCCCGGGCCTGGGAGTTAGAGGCTGTGGGTTCTAATCCTGCTTGTCTGCCGTGTGACCTTGGGCAAGCCACTTCACTTCTCTGGGCCTCAGTTTCCTCAGCTGGAAAATGGGGATGAAGACTGGGAGCCCCACGGGGGATGACCTACTGAACTGGTGTCTGCCCAGAGCTTGGAGTAGGCGCTTGGCACCTAGTAAGCACTTAACGAATGCCACCGTTATCGTTATATGTTGCCAACTTGTACTTCCCAAGCGCTTAGTACAGTGCTTTGCACACAGTAAGCTCTCAATAAATATGATTTAATGATTGAATGAATGATGGTGATGCCCCAGTTGGCACTTATGGTCGCATTGGCAACAATTCCCTGGAGCGCGGGCGGTCGGCCGACGTCGATGAGACGCCGGAGCCGTGGGATTTTCCGGAGGGCCCGTCCGTCTCCCCCGTCTAGACCGTCGTTGGGTAGGGACCGTCTCTATAGGTTGCCGACTTGGACTTCCCAAGCGCTTAGTACAGTGCTCTGCACACGGTCAGCGCTCAATAAATACGATTGAATGAGCGAATGATAGCGAAACGTCTCAACGGCTCCCGGGTGGCGTTCTCATCAGAAGTACCGGGGTAGAGACGGGATAATCGGGCTAAATAATCCTAATAATGAGGGTATTTGATAAGCGCTTACTAGGTGCCAAGAACCGTTCTAAACGCTCGGGGGGAGACAAGGCGATCCGGTTGTCCCCCGTGGGGCTCCCAGTCTTCATCCCCATTTTGCAGATGAGGTCACCGAGGCCCAGAGAAGTGACGGCTGACAAGTGGCGGAGCCAGGATTGGAACCCGTGACCTCCGGCTCCCAAGCCCCGGCTCTTTCCACGGAGCCACGCCGAGTCCCGCGTGGGGATTCAAAGACTGTGAGCCCGTCGTTGGGTAGGGACCGTCTCTATATGTTGCCGACTTGTAATGATAATAATAATAATGATAATGGCATTTATTAAGCGCTTACTATGTGCAAAGCACTGTTCTAAGCTCTGGGGAGGTTCCAAGGCGATCAGGTGGTCCCACGGGGGGCTCCCCGTCTTCACCTCCATTTTCCAGACGAGGTCACTGAGGCCCAGAGAAGTGACGCGACTTGTCCGAGGTCACCCAGCTCAACGAGCGGCCGAACCGGGATTAGAACCCACGACCTCTGACTCCCAAGCCCGGGCTCTTCCCGCTAGGCCTTGCTGTCTTTCGCTCTGTCTCTTCCCCATCCACCAAGCGGAGAGAGAAGCGTTCAGTACAGGCTCCCTGCTCAGTTACGCGGGGGCGAGCCGGGAAGCGAGGACCCCGTATGTATTTATTACTCTATTCGTTAGTACGCATTTATTACTCTATTTATTTATTTGACTTGTACATATTTATTCTATTCATTTGATTTTGTTACTATGTCCTGTCTTGTCGTCCGTCTCCCCCTTCTAGACCGTGAGCCCGCTGTCGGGTAGGGACCTTATCTAAATGTTGCCGACTTGGACTTCCCAAGCGCTCAGTACAGTGCTCTGCACACAGGAAGCGCTCAATAAATGTGATTTGAAGATCAGGGAGAGGAAGGGGATTCATTCACTCTAGAAGCCCCGACATATGGGTTCGAAAGGGGCTTCCAACCTGTATATATGTATATATGTTTGTACATATTTAGTACTCATTTATTTATTTATTTATCCTGTACATATATATTCTATTTATTTTATTTTGTCAGTATGTTTGGTTTTGTTGTCTGTCTCCCCCTTCTAGACTGTGAGCCCGCTGTTGGGTAGGGACCATCTCTAGATGTTGCCGATTTGGACTTCCCGAGCGTCTAGTCCAGTGCTCAGCACACAGTAAGCGCTCAATAAATACGATCGATTGATTGATTGATTCCAACGTTTTGCAGAGGAAACCATTGGCGGAGAGGCCCGCCTTACCTCCTTCCCCTCCGCGCAGCACCTGTATATATGTTTGTTCGGATTGATTACTCTATTTATTGATTTTATTTGTACATACTTATTCTATTTATTTTATTTTGTTAATATGTTCTGTCTTGTCGTCCGTCTCCCCCTTCTAGACCGTGAGCCCGCTGTCGGGTAGGGACCGCCTCTAGATGTTGCCGACTTGGACTTCCCAAGCGCTCAGTACAGTGCTCTAGAGGCACACAGGAAGCGCTCAATAAATGCGATTTGAAGATCGGGGAGGGGAAGGGGATTCATTCACTCGAGAAGCCCCGACATATCGGTCCGAAAGGGGCTTCCAACCTGTATATATGTATATATGTTTGTACATATTTAGTACTCTATTTATTTATTTATTTCTTTATCTTGTACATATATATTCTATTTATTTTATTTTGTCAGTATGTTTGGTTTTGTTGTCTGTCTCCCCCTTCTAGACTGTGAGCCCGCTGTTGGGTAGGGACCGTCTCTAGATGTTGCCGACTTGGACTTCCCAAGCGTCTAGTCCAGTGCTCAGCACACAGTAAGCGCTCAATAAATACGATTGATTGATTGATTGATTGATTCCAACATTTTGCAGAGGAAACTGTTGGCGGAGAGGCCCGCCTTACCTCCTTCCCCTCCGCGCAGCACCTGTATATATGTTTGTACGGATTGATTACTCTATTTATTGATTTTATTTGTACATACTTATTCTATTTATTTTATTTTGTTACTGTGTTCTGTCTTGTCGTCCGTCTCCCCCTTCTAGACCGTGAGCCCACTGTCGGGTAGGGACCTTATCTAAATGTTGCCGACTTGGACTTCCCAAGCGCTCAGTACAGTGCTCTGCACACAGGAAGCGCTCAATAAATGCGATTTGAAGATCGGGGAGAGGAAGGGGATTCATTCACTCGAGAAGCCCCGACATTTCGGTCCGAAAGGGGCTTCCAACGTTTTGCGGAGGAAACCGTTGGCGGAGAGGCCCGCCTTACCTCCTTCCCCTCCGCACAGCACCTGTATATATGTATATATGTTTATACAGATTTATTACTCTATTTATTTGACTTGTACATATTTATTCTAGTTATTTTATTTTGTTACAATGTTTTGTTTTGTCGTCCGTCTCCCCCTTCCAGACCGTGAGCCCGCTGTCGGGTAGGGACCGTCTCTAGATGTTGCCGACTTGGACTTCCCAAGTGCTCAGTACAGTGCTCTGCACCCAGTAAGCGCTCAATAAATGCGATTTGAAGATCGGGGAGGGGAAGGGGATTCATTCACTCGAGAAGCCCCGACATATAATAATAATAATGATGGCATTTGTTAAGCGCTTACTATGTGCAGAGCACTGTTCTGAGCGCTGGGAGGGATACAAGGTGATCAAGTTGTCCCACGTGGGGCTCACAGTCTTCATCCCCATTTTACGGATGAGGGAACTGAGGCTCAGAGAAGTTCAGTGACTTGCCCAAGGTCACACAGCAGACATGTGGCGGAGCTGGGATTCGAACCCATGACCTCTGACTCCAAAGCCCGGGCTTTTTCCAATGAGCCACGCTGCTTCTCCTAGCCACGCTGCTTCTCCTATGGAAGACATATTGGTAGACAGTATAGTCTCCTATGGTAGACAGTATAGTCTCCTATAGGAGACAGTATAGTCTCCTATAGTAGACATATTGGTCCGAAAGGGGTTTCCAACGTTTTGCGGAGGAAACTGTTGGCGGAGAGGCCCGCCTTACCTCCTTCCCCTCCGCACAGCGCCTGTATATATGTATATATGTTTGTACGGATTGATTACTCTATTTATTGATTTTATTTGTACATACTTATTCTATTTATTTTATTTTGTTAATATGTTCTGTCTTGTCGTCCGTCTCCCCCTTCCAGACCGTGAGCCCGCTGTCGGGTAGGGACCGTCTCTAGATGTTGCCGACTTGGACTTCCCAAGCGCTCAGTACAGTGCTCTTGCACACAGGAAGTGCTCAGTAAATGCGATTTGAAGATCCGGGAGGGGAAAGGGATTCATTCACTAGAAAAGCCCCGACATTTCGGACCGAAAGGGGCTTCCAGCCTGTATATATGTATATATGTTTGTACAGATTTATTACTCTATTTATTTATCTTGTACATATATATTCTATTTATTTTATTTTGTCAGTATGTTTGGTTTTGTTGTCTGTCTCCCCCTTCTAGACTGTGAGCCCGCTGTTGGGTAGGGACCGTCTCTATATGTTGCCAACTTGGACTTCCCAAGCGCTTAGTACAGTGCTCTGCACACAGTAAGCGCTCAATAAATACGATTGATTGATTGATTGATTGATTCCAACGTTTTGCAGAGGAAACTGTTGGCGGAGAGGCCCGCCTTACCTCCTTCCCCTCTGCGCAGCACCTGTATATATGTTTGTTCGGATTGATTACTCTATTTATTGATTTTATTTGTACATATTCTATTTATTTTATTTTGTTAATATGTTCTGTCTTGTCGTCCGTCTCCCCGTTCTAGACCAGGAGCCCGCTGTCGGGTAGGGACCGTCTCTAGATGTTGCCGACTTGGACTTCCCAAGCGCTCAGTCCAGTGCTCCGCACCCAGTAAGCGCTCAATAAATATGAATGAATGAATCGGGACCCCGTGGGTCCTCCCTTGGCCGCTGCCTTCCATGCGGCGGAGAGGCTTCAACGGCTCCGGATCTTGGAATTTTTCCCTGCCGGTCGTTTCCACTGGGAACAAAGCGACCTCCCCCCGAGCCTCCCCCCGGTCTCCTGGCCCGACTCCCCTCTCCCCTCCGCGGGCAGGTCGGACGGTCCTTGGTCCCACCCCGGGGGTGGCCGGGGAATTAGTAATTATTATGGTATTTGTTGGGCGCTTACTATGTGCCAAGCACTGTTCTAAGCATTGGCGGAGACACAGAGCGATCAGGTTGTCCCACGGGGGGCCCACGGTCTGAATTCCCATATTCCAGATAGGGTCACTGAGGCACAGAGAAGGAAGCAGCGGGGCTCAGTGGAAAGAGCCCGGGCTCGGGAGTCCGAGGACGTGGGTTCTAATCCCACCTCTGTGGGACTTTGGGCAAGTCGCTTCACTTCTCTGGGCCTCAGTGACCTCACTTACTCCGTGCCAAGCACTGTTCTAAGCACCAGGTTAGATACGAGGTCGTCAGGTGGTCCCACGTGGGGCTCAGAGTCTTCATCCCCATTTTCCAGATAAGGCAACTAAGGCCCAGAAAATAGTGCTAATAATCATGGTATTTGTTAAGCGCTTACTCTGTGCCAAGCACTGTTCTAAGCACCGGGGTAGATACAAGGTCGTCAGGCGGTCCCACATGGGGCTCAGAGTCTTCATCCCCATTTTCCAGGTGGAGCAACTAAGGCCCAGAAAATAATGCTAATAATCGTGGTATTTGTTAAGCGCTTACTGTGTGCCAAGCACTGTTCTAAGCGCCGGGGTAGCTACAAGGTCGTCAGGTGGTCCCACGTGGGGTGCAGAGTCTTCATCCCCATTTTCCAGATGGGGCAACTAAGGCCCAGAAAATAATGCTAATAATCACGGTATTTGTTAAGCGATTACTGTGTGCCAAGCACTGTTCTAAGCGCCGGGGTAGATACGAGGTCATCAGGTGGTCCCACGTGGGGCTCAGAGTCTTCATCCCCATTTTCCAGATGGGGCAACTAAGGCCCAGAAAATAATACTAATAATCATGGTATTTGTTAAGCGCTTACTGTGTACCAAGCACTGTTCTAAGCACCAGGGTAGATACAAGGTCGTCAGGCGGTGTCCCACGTGGGGCGCAGAGTCTTAATCCCCATTTTACAGATGAGGTGACTGAGCCACAGAGAATAATAATAATAATAATGATGATATTTTTAAGCACTTACTCTGTGCCAAGCACTGTTCTAAGCGCCGGGGTAGATACAAGGTCGTCAGGTGGTCTCAAGTGGCGCTCACAGTCTTAATCCCCATTTTCCAGATGGGGCAACTAAGGCCCAGAAAATAATACTAATAATCATGGTATTTGTTAAGCGCTTACTATATGCCAAGCACTGTTCTAGGCACCAGGGTAGATACAAGGTCGTCAGGCAGTCCCACGTGGGGCGCAGAGTCTTCATCCCCATTTTCCAGATGGGGCAACTAAGGCCCAGAAAATAATACTAATAATCATGGTATTTGTTAAGCGCTTACTATGTGCCAAGCACTGTTCTAAGCACCGGGGTAGATACAAGGTCGTCAGGTGGTCCCACGTGGGGCTCAGAGTCTTCATCCCCATTTTCCAGATGGGGCAACTAAGGCCCAGAAAATAATACTAATAATCATGGTATTTGTTAAGCGCTTACTATGTGCCAAGCACTGTTCTAAGCACCGGGGTAGATACAAGGTCATCAGGTGGTCCCACGTGGGGCTCAGAGTCTTCATCCCCATTTTCCAGATGGGGCAACTAAGGTCCAGAAAATAATGCTAATAATCATGGTATTTGTTAAGCGCTTACTCTGTGCCAAGCACTGTTCTAAGCGCCAGGGTAGATACAAGGTCATCAGGCAGTCCCACGTGGGGCTCAGAGTCTTAATCCCCATTTTGCAGATGAGGTGACCGAGGCACAGAGAATAATAATAAAAATACTAATAATCATGGTATTTTTAAGCGCTTACTCTGTGCCAAGCACTGTTCTAAGCGGTGGGGGAGATACAAGGTGATCAGATGGTCCCACGTGGGGCTCACAGTCTTAATCCCCATTTTACAGATGAGATGACTGAGGCACAGAGAATAATAATAATAATGGTATTTTTAAGCGCTTACTCTGTGCCAAGCACTGTTCTAAGCGCTGGGGGAGATACAAGGTGATCAGATGGTCCCACGTGGGGCTCACAGTCTTAATCCCCATTTTACAGATGAGGTGACTGAGGCACAGAGAATAATAATAATAATGGTATTTTTAAGCGCTTACTCTGTGCCAAGCACTGTTCTAAGCGCTGGGGGAGATACAAGGTGGGGCTCAGGGTCTTAATTCCCATTTTACAGATGAGGTGCCTGAGGCACAGAGAATAATAATAAAAATACTAATAATAATGGTATTTTTAAGCACTTACTCTGTGCCAAGCACTGTTTTAAGCACTGGGGCAGATCCAAGGTCATCAGGCTGTCCCACGTGGGGCTCAGAGTCTTAATCCCCATTTTACAGCTGAGATGACTGAGCCACAGAGAATAATAATAATAATAATGGTATTTTTTAAGCGCTTACTTTGTGCCAAGCACTGTTCTAAGCACTGGGATAGATACGGGGTAATCAGGCGGTCCCACGTGGGGCTGAGAGTCTTAATCCCCATTTTACAGATGAGGTGACTGAGGCACAGAGAAGAATAATAATAATAATGGTATTTTTTAAGCGCTTACTCTGTGCCAAGCACTGTTCTAAGCGCCGGGGGAGATACAAGCTAATCAGGCGGTCCCACGTGGGGCTCAGGGTCTTAATCCCCATTTTACAGATGAGGGAATATAGCTACAATCCTATTTATTCTGATCCAATCGTATTTATTGAGCGCTTACCGTGTGCAGAGCACTGTACTGAGCGCTTACGGTATCGACACCTGTCTACTCGTTCTGTTTTGTCGTCTGTCTCCCCCGTCCCACGGAAAAGCAGCGTGGCTCGGCGGAAAGAGCCCGGGCTTTGGAGTCAGAGGTCGTGGGTTCAAGTCCCGGCTCCGCCAGCTGTCAGCTCCGGGCAAGTCACTTCACTTCTCTGGGCCTCAGTGATCTCATCTGGAAAATGGGGATGGAAACCGCGAGCCCCGCCGTGGGACAACCTTGGAACCTCCCCAGCGCTTAGAACAGTGCTTTGCATTCATTCATTCATTCATTCATTCAATCGTATTTATTGAGTACTTACTGTGTGCAGAGCACTAAGCGCTTCACAAATGCCATTATTATTATTATTATTATTAGATGAGGTGACTGAGGCACAGAGAATAATAATAATAATGGTATTTTTTAAGCGCTTACTCTGTGCCAAGCACTGTTCTAAGCGCCGGGGGAGATACAAGCTACTCAGGCGGTCCCACGTGGGGCTCAGTGTCTTAATCCCCATTTTACAGATGAGGGAATATTATTATTATTATTAGAAGCAGCGTGGCTCAGTGGAAAGAGCCCGGGCTTTGGAGTCAGGGGTCATGGGTTCGAATCCCGGCTCTGCCAATTGTCAGCTGTGCGACTTTGGGCAAGTCACTTCACTTCTCTGGGCCTCAGTTCCCTCATCTGGAAAATGGGGATTAAGACTGTGAGCCCCCCGTGGGACAACCTGATCTCCTTGTAACCTCCCCAGCGCTTAGAACAGTGCTTTGCACATAGTAAGCGCTTAATAAATGCCATTATCATTATTATTATTATTATTATTGTTCTAGACCGTGAGCCTGTAGTTGGGTAGGGACCGTCTCCATCTGTTGCCGAATTGGACTTTCCTAAGCGCTTAGTACAGCGCCCCGCACCGAGGTCACCCAGCTGACGAGCGGCGGAGCCGGGATTAGAACCCACGACCACCGGCTCCCAATCCCGGGCCCTTCCCGCCGAGCCCCGCCGCTTCTCCGGGAAGTTGGGCCCGGCTTCCCGGCCCGCCAGGCGTTGGCCATAATAGGTATGGAGGGCCCGGGGCAGGCCGACGGGAATGATTTGCAAGGGCGTCCCAAGCAGGTCAGGGATTTATGGGCCGTCCTCCCTTCCCGGCGCGGGGGAGAGGGAAGAGCGGGAAAATCCGGGAGGGGGAAGTGGGAGAGGCGCTAACTCAACCAGGCTGGAGTCGGGGCCGGATCTCGGAGCGGCCTGTGGGCACCACCGGTCGGGCGCCGGCGACATCCTTCGTTCGTTCAGTCGTATTTATTGAGCGCTCACGGTGTGCAGGGCACTGCACTGAGCGCTTGGGAAGGACTAGCTATTCTATTTATTTTATTCCGTTAATATGTTTGGTTTTGTTCTCCGTCTCCCCCTTCTCGACTGTGAGCCCACTGTCGGGTAGGGACCGTCTCTAGATGGTGCCAACTTGGACTCCCCAAGCGCTTAGTACAGTGCTCTGCACACAGTAAGCGCTCAATAAATACGATTGATTGATTGATTGACTATTCTATTCATTTTATTTTGTTAATATGTTTGGTTTTGTTCTCTGTCTCCTCCTTCTAGACTGTGAGCCCACTGTTGGGTAGGGACCGTCTCTAGATGTTGCCAACTTGTACTCCCCAAGCGCTTAGTACAGTGCTCTGCACACAGTAAGCGCTCAATAAATACGATTGATTGATTGATTGACTGTTCTATTTATTTTATTTTGTTAATATGTTTGGTTTTGTTCTCTGTCTCCTCCTTCTAGACTTTGAGCCCACTGTCGGGTAGGGACCGTCTCTATATGTTGCCAACTTGTACTTCCCAAGCGCTTAGTACAGTACTCTGCACACAGTAAGCGCTCAATAAATATGATTGATTGATTGATTGATTGATTGACTATATTCTATTTATTTTACTTTGTTAGTATGTTTGGTTTTGTTCTCTGTCTCCCCCTTCTCGACTGTGAGCCCACTATCATGTAGGGACCGTCTCTAGATGTTGCCAACTTGGACTTCCCAAGCGCTTAGTACAGTGCCCTGCCCACAGTAAGCATTCAATAAATACGACTGATCGATTGATTGATTGACAAGTCGGCGACGTATAGAGACGACAGCGGGCTCACGGCCTGGAAGGGGGAGACGGACGACAAAACGAAACATGTGGACGGCTGTCAAGTCGTCAGAATAGATGGAATGAAAGCGAAATGCACATTATTAACATAATAAATAGAATAGCCAATATGTCCGAGTAAAATAAATAGAGGAATAAATCCGTACAAACTTATATCCCGGTGCTGTGGGGAGGGGAAGGAGTTAGGGCCGCGGGGATGGGGAGGAGGAGAGGGAAAAGGGGGCTCAGTCTGGGAATCACTGTCACCTGACATCGGAGAAGCAGCGTGGCATACTAATAATAATAATAATAATAATAATAATGATGGCATTTATTAAGCGCTTACTATGTGCCAAGCACTGTTCTAAGCACTGGGGGGATACAAGGTGATCAGGTTGTCTCACGGGGGGCTCACAGTCAATCCCCACTTTCCAGATGAGGGAACTGAGGCCCAGAGAAGTGAAGTGACTCGCCCAAAGTCACCCAGCTGACAGTTGGCAGAGCCGGGATTTGAACCCATGACCACTGACTCCAAAGCCCGGGCTCTTTTAGACTGTGAGCCCACTTTTTAGACTGTGAGCCCACTTTTAGACTGTGAGCCCACTGTTGGGTAGGGACTGTCTCTATGTGTTGCCAATTTGTACTTCCCAAGCGCTTAGTACAGTGCTCTGCACATAGTAAGCGCTCAATAAATACGATTGATTGATTGATTGATTTTCCACTGAGCCACGCTGCTTCTCGGTGGCGTAGTGGCTAGAGCCCGGGCCTGGGTGTTGGAAGGTCATGGGTTCTAATTCCGGCTCCGTTGCTTCTCTGGTGCGTGACCTCGGACAAATCACTTGGCTTCTCCGGGCCTCGGTTCCCTCATCTGGAAAATGGGGATGAAGACCGGGAGCCCCACGTGGAACAACCTGATCACCTTGTATCCCTCCAGCGCTTAGAACAGTGCTTTGCACATAGTAAGTGCTTAACAGATGCCATCATTACTACTATTATTATTATCATCATCTAACCCGGCGCTTAGTACAGTACCCGGCGCTTAATGAATACCACAGTTATTATCAGACTGCCACGAAGACTTTCCATTCCGCGTGGCTCAGTGGAGAGAGCCCGGGTCTGGGGCCCAGAAGGTCGTGGGTTCTAATCCCGGCTCCGGCACTCGTCTGCTGGGTGACCTTGGGCGAGTCACTTCCCTTCTCTGGGCCTCAGGTGCCTCGTCTGGAAAATGGGGGTTAAGAGGGGGAGCCTCATGGGGGACAGGGACACCGTGTCCATCCTGACTCACTCGTGTCCACCGCAGCGCTTAGACGGGATGTTGCCGACTTGTACTTCCCAAGCGCTTAGTACAGTGCTCTGCACATGGTAAGCGCTCAATAAATGTGATCGAATGGATGAATGGCACATAGTAGACGCTTAGCAAGTACCGTTCCGGGCCCTTTCCCTCCCAATTCCCCCAGAGCCTTCGCTCTTCCCTCTCGGGGTCTGGGTGAATTCGGCCGCCGGAGGACATGGCAGCGGTAGCCCCAGGTGAAGGGAAGAGGGGGCGGGTTAAGCGCTTAGTACAGTGCTCTGCACACAGAAAGTGCTCCATTTATTACTCTATTTATTTTACTTGTACATATTTAGTCTATTTATTTTATCTTGTTAATATGTTTTGTTCCGTTGTCTGTCTCCCCCTTCTAGACTGTGAGCCCGCTGTTGGGTAGGGACCCGTCTCTAGATGTTGCCGACTTGTACTTCCCAAGCGCTTAGTACAGCGCTCTGCACACAGTAAGTGCTCAATAAATACGATTGAATAAATGAATGAATGAATGACCGTCTCTATATGTTGCCGACTTGTACTTTCCAAGCGCTTAGTACAGTGCTCTGCACACAGTAAGTGCTCAATAAATACGATTGAATGAATGAATGAATGACCGTCTCTATATGTTGCCAACTTGTACTTCCCAAGCGCTTAGTACAGTGCTCTGCACACAGTAAGCGCTCAATAAATACGGATTGAATGAATGAATGAATGACCGTCTCTATATGTTGCCGATTTGTACTTCCCAAGCGCTTAGTACAGTGCTCTGCACACAGTAAGTGCTCAATAAATGTGATTGAATGAATGAATGACCGTCTCTATATGTTGCCCACTTGTACTTCCCAAGCGCTTAGTACAGTGCTCCGCACACAGTAAGCGTTCAGTAAATATGATTGAATGAATGAATGACCGTCTCTATATGTTGCCAGCTTGTACTTCCCAAGCGCTTAGTACAGTGCTCCGCACACAGTAAGCGCTCAATAAATATGATTGAATGAATGAATGAATGAATGACTGTGAGCCCCCCGTGGGACCACCTGATCACCTTGTAACCTCCCCAGCGCTTAGAACAGTGTACTGCACATAGTAAGCGCTTAATAAATGCCATCATTATTATTATTATCCACGAGGTTGGCCTGCCTTACACATAGTAGGGTTTAATATTATTATTATTATTATTATTGTTATCATTATTATTTCTCTGTGTCTGATAACACCAATAAACCTCCCTGCTGTCAACTGAGAAACAGCGTGGCTCAGTGGAAAAGAGCCTGGGCTTTAGAGTCAGAGGTTATGGGTTCAAATTCTGGCTCCACCAATTGTCAGCTGTGTGACTTTGGGCGAGTCACTTCACTTCTCTGGGCCTCAGTGACCTCATCTGGAAAATGGGGATGAAGACTGGGAGCCCCCTGTGGGACAACCTGATCACCTTCTGACCTCCCCAGCTCTTAGAACAGTGCTCTGCACACAGTAAGCGCCCAATAAATGCGATTGAATGAATGAATGCTTTGCACATAGTAAGCGCTTAATAAATGCCATCATTAATATTATTATTATTATTATTATCCACGAGGTTGGCCTGCTTTGCACATAGTAGGGCTTAATAAATGCCATTATTGTTATTATTATTATTATTATTATTTCCCTGTGTCTAACTAATAACACCAATAAACCTCCCCACTGCCAACTGAGAAACAGCGTGGCTCAGTGGAAAGAGCCCGGGCTTGGGAGTCAGAGGTCATGGGTTCAAATCCTAGCTCCGCCAATTGTCAGCTGTGTGACTTTGGGCAGGTCACTTCGCTTCTCTGTGCCTCAGTTACCTCATCTGGAAAATGGGGATGAAGACTGGGAGCCCTCCGTGGGACAACCTGATCACCTTGTATCCCCCCCAGCACTTAGAACAGTGCTCTGCACATAGTAAGCGCTTAAGAAATGCCATCATTATTATTATTAATATTATTATCCCGGTGCTTAGAACAGTGCACAGTAAGCGCTTAACAAATACGATTATTATTGTTATTATTAATTAGGCTTGTCTGCATCCCTCCGCTCTTTGAAATCTGAATGAAGTTTCCTTCACCGGGAAAGATTTCCTAAATTTACCCGCCCTCCTGCGACCCCACCACCCGCTCCTCCGCCTCAGTCGATTCTTGCGCTTATCGGATCCCGATCCCGATTGTCCGTCCGTAATTTTTCCCCCTTTCGACCGCGTACTTTCCGGGGGCAGGATAAATTAATGAATTCAATCGCATTTATTGAGCGCTTACTGTGTGCAGAGCACTGTACTAAGCGCATGGGAAGTACAAGTTGGCAACATATAAAGGCGGTCATTCATTCATTCAGTCGTATTGAGCGCTTACTATGTGCAGAGCACTGGACTAAGCGCTTGGGAAGTCCAAGTGGGCAACATATAGAGGCGGTCATTCATTCATTCAGTCGTATTGAGCGCTGTGTGCAGAGCACTGTACTAAGCACTTGGGAAATACAAGTGGGCAACATATAGAGATGGTCATTCATTCAATCGTATTTATTGAGCGCTTACTGTGTGCAGAGCACTGTACTAAGCGCTTGGGAAGCACAAATCGGCAACATATAGAGACGGTCCCTATTCATTCATTCATTCAGTCGTATTTATTGAGTGCTTACTGTGTACAGAGCACTGTACTAAGCGCTTGGGAAGTACAAGTTGGCAACATATAGAGGCGGTCATTCATTCAGTTGTATTTGTTGAGTGCTTACTGTGTGCAGAGCACTGTACTAAGCGCTTGGGAAATACAAGTGGGCAACATATAGAGATGGTCATTCATTCAATCGTATTTATTGAGCGCTTACTCTATGCAGATCACTGTACTAAGCGCTTGGGAAGTACAAATCGGCAACATATAGAGACGGTCCCTATTCATTCATTCATTCAGTCGTATTTATTGGGCGCTTACTGTGTGCAGAGCACTGGACTAAGCGCTTGGGAAGTACAAGTTGGCAACATATAGAGGCGGTCATTCATTCATTCAGTCGTATTTGTTGAGCGCTTACTGTGTGCAGAGCACTGTACTAAGCGCTTGGGAAATACAAGTGGGCAACATATAGAGATGGTCATTCATTCATTCAATTGTATTTATTGAGCACTGACTGTGTGCAGAGCACTGCACTAAGCGCTTGGGAAATACAAGTGGGCAACATAAAAAGATGGTCATTCATTCATTCAATCGTATTTATTGAGCACTTACTGTGTGCAGAGCACTGTACTAAGCTCTTGGGAGGTACAAATCGGCAACATATAGAGACGGTCCCTATTCATTCATTCATTCAATCGTATTTATTGGGCGCATCCTGTGTGCAGAGCACTGTACTAAGTGCTTGGGAAGTACAAGTTGGCAACATATAGAGGCGGTCATTCATTCATTCAGTCGTATTTATTGAGCGCTTACTGTGTGCAGAGCACTGTACTAAGCACTTGGGAAATACAAGTGGGCAACATATAGAGATGGTCATTCATTCATTCAATCGTATTTATTGAGTGCTTACTGTGTGCAGAGCACTGTACTAAGCGCTTGGGAAATACAAGTGGGCAACATAAAAAGATGGTCATTCATTCATTCAATCGTATTTATTGAGCGCTTACTGTGTGCAGAGCACTGTACTAAGCGCTTGGGAAGTACAAATCGGCAACATATAGAGATGGTCCCTATTCATTCATTCATTCGTTAAATCGTATTTATTGGGCGCTTACTGTGTGCAGAGCACTGTACTGAGCGCTTGGGAAGTCCAAGTTGGCAACATCTAGAGACGGTCCCTACCCAGCAGTGGGCTCACAGTCTAGAAGGGGGAGACAGACGACAGAACAAAACATATTAACAAGATGAAATAAATAGACTAAATATATACAAGTAAAATAGAGTGATAAATGGAGCGCTTACTGTGTGCAGAGCACTGTACTAAGCGCTTAACCCGTCCCCTCTTCCCTTCACCTGGGGCTACTGCTGCCATGTCCTCCGGCGGCCGAATTCACCCAGACCCCGAGAGGGAAGAGCGAAGGCTGTGGGGAAATTGGGAGGGAAAGGGACCGGAACGGTACTTGCTAAGCGTCTACTATGTGCCATTCATCCATTCGATCACATTTATTGAGCGCTTACCGTGTGCAGGGCACTGTACTAAGCGCTTGGGAAGTACAAGTCGGCAACATGGTACAAGGATCCGTCCACTTGAAACGGGGCCGTTGAAGCCCTGGCTGTTCGCCCCCGTCTCCCCCATCTGTACACGCCGTGTGGAAAGGAAATTCAATTCAGCTGTATCGTCCTCTTCCGAGCGCTTAGTCCAGTGCTCGGCGCGTAGTGTGCGCCCCGGAAATGCCGTTGAAGGACTGTAATTGGTGGTAATCCCAGCCCTGAATGGAGGGCGATGCTCTCGTCTCCCAAGTCCACTTAGGGAAGCAGTGTGGCCGAGTGGAAAGAGCCTCAGAGTCAGAGGTCCTGGGTTCTAATCCCGGCCCAGCCACTCGTCCGCTGTGTGATTTGGGGCAAGCCACTCGACTTCGCTGGGCCTCGGTTCTCTCATCTGGAAAATGGGGATGAAGATTGTGAGCCCCACGTGGGACAACCTGATCACCTTGTATCCCCCTCAGCACTTACAACGGTGCTTGGCACATAGTAAGCGCTTAACAAATACCATCATTATTACTCTCTGGGCCTCAGTTACCTCATCTGTACAGATGAAGACTGTGACCCCCATGTGGGATAAGGATTTTGTCCAACCTGATTATCTTGTTTCCACCCTGGTGCTTAGTACAGTGCCTGGCACCTAGTAAGCGCTTAAAAATGTCATCGTTATTATTCACTGGGCCTCAGTTGCCTCATCTGTAAAGATGAAGACTGTGACCCCCATGTGGGATAAGGATTTGGTCCAACGTGATTATCTTGTTTCCACCCCGGTGCTTAGTACAGTGCCTGGCACATAGTAAGCGCTTAAAAATGTCATCGTTATTATTCACTGTGCCTCAGTTACCTTATCTGTACAGATGAAGACTGTGACCTCCATGTGGGATAAGGATTTGGTCCAACCTGATTATCTTGTTTCCGCCCCGGTGCTTAGTACAGTGCCTGGCACCTAGTAAGCGCTTAACAAATACAGTTTAGACAAAAGAAAACCCAAACGGGACACCTTCCCAAGCACCTCAGAAATGGAGGGGGAAACCCTGTCTTCCTTCTGAGATTTCTCTGAAATCGGTCGCCGATATCTAGTGAGCGCCCACCGTGCGCAGCAGCGTGACTCAGTGGAAAGAGCCCGGGCTTGGGAGTCAGCGGTCACGGGTTCTAATCCCGGCTCCACCACTTGTCAGCTGGGTGACTTTGGGCGAGTCGCTTCACTTCTCCAGGCCTCAGTTCCCTCATCTGGAAAATGGGGACAACCTTCATTACCTTGTATCTCCCCCAGCGCTCAGAACAGCACTTGGCACGTAGTAAGCGCTTATCACTTTTCCGGGCCTCAGTTCCATCATCTGGAAAATGGGGACGACCTTCATTACCTTGTATCCCCCCCAGCGCTCAGAACAGCAGTTGGCACGTAGTAAGCGCTTATCACTTCTCCGGGCCTCAGTTCCCTCATCGGGAAAATGGGGACAACCTTCATTACCTTGTATCTCCCCCCAGCGCTCAGAACAGCGCTTGGCACGGAGTAAGGGCTTATCACTTGTCCAGGCCTCAGTTCCCTCATCTGGAAAATGGGGACGACCTTCATTACCTTGTATCCCCCCCCCGCCAGCGCTCAGAACAGCGCTTGGCACATAATAAGCGCTTATCACTTCTCCGGGCCTCAGTTCCCTCATCGGGAAACCAGAACAGCGCTTGGCACGGAGTAAGGGCTTATCACTTCTCCAGGCCTCAGTTCCCTCTTCTGGAAAATGGGGACAACCTTCACTACCTTGTATCCCCCCCAGCGCTCAGAACAGCACCTGGCACAGAGTAAGCGCTTATCACTTCTCCGGGCCTCAGTTCCCTCTTCTGGAAAATGGGGACAACCCTCATTACCTTGTATCCCCCCCCGCCAGCGCTCAGAAGAGTGCTTGGCACATAATAAGCGCTTATCACTTCTCCGGGCCTCAGTTCCCTCATCGGGAAACCAGAACAGCGCTTGGCACGGAGTAAGGGCTTATCACTTTTCCAGGCCTCAGTTCCCTCTTCTGGAAAATGGGGAAAAACCTTCATTACCTTGTATCCCCCCCAGCGCTCAGAACAGCGCCTGGCACGGAGTAAGCGCTTATCACTTCTCCGGGCCTCAGTTCCCTCATCTGGAAAATGGGGACGACCTTCATTACCTTGTATCCCCCCCACCAGCGCGCAGAACAGCGCTTGGCACGTAGTAAGCGCTTATCACTTCTCCGGGCCTCAGTTCCCTCATCGGGAAACCAGAACAGTGCTTGGCACGGAGTAAGGGCTTATCACTTCCCCAGGCCTCAGTTCCCTCATCTGGAAAATGGGGACGACCCTCATTACCTTGTATCCCCCCCCGCCAGCGCTCAAAACAGCGCTTGGCACATAATAAGCTCTTATCACTTCTCCGGGCCTCAGTTCCCTCATCGGGAAATCAGAACAGCGCTTGGCACGGAGTAAGGGCTTATCGCTTCTCCGGGCCTTAGTTCCCTCATCGGGAAAATGGGGACAACCTTCATTACCTTGTATCCCCCCCCGCCAGCGCTCAGAACAGCGCTTGGCACGGAGTAAGCGCTTATCACTTCTCCGGGCCTCAGTTCCCTCATCGGGAAATCAGAACAGCGCTTGGCACGGAGTAAGGGCTTATCGCTTCTCCGGGCCTCAGTTCCCTCATCTGGAAAATGGGGACAAACCTTCATTACCTTCTATCCCGCCCCCCCCCCCCCCCCCCCCCCCCCCACTGCCCAGCGCTCAGAACAGCGCTTGGCACATAATAAGCGCTTATCACTTCTCCGGGCCTCAGTTCCCTCATCGGGAAACCAGAACAGCGCTTGGCACGGAGTAAGGGCTTATCACTTCCCCGGGCCTCAGTTCCCTCATCTGGAAAATGGGGACGACCCTCATTACCTTGTATCCCCCCCAGTGCTCAGAACAGCGCTTGGCATATGGTAAGGGCTTATCACTTCTCCGGGCCTCAGTTCCCTCATCGGGAAACCAGAACAGCGCTTGGCACGGAGTAAGGGCTTATCACTTCTCCGGGCCTCAGTTCCCTCATCTGGAAAATGGGGACGACCTTCATTACCTTGTATCCCCCCCACCAGCGCGCAGAAGAGCGCTTGGCACGTAGTAAGCGCTTATCACTTCTCCGGGCCTCAGTTCCCTCATCGGGAAACCAGAACAGCGCTTGGCACGGAGTAAGGGCTTATCACTTCTCCAGGCCTCAGTTCCCTCTTCTGGAAAATGGGGAAAAACCTTCGTTACCTTGTATCCCCCCCAGCGCTCAGAACAGTGCCTGGCACAGAGTAAGCGCTTATCACTTCTCCGGGCCTCAGTTCCCTCTTCTGGAAAATGGGGACAACCCTCATTACCTTGTATCCCCCCCAGCGCTCAGAACAGTGCTTGGCACATAATAAGCGCTTATCACTTCTCCGGACCTCAGTTCCCTCATCGGGAAACCAGAACAGCGCTTGGCACGGAGTAAGGGCTTATCACTTCTCCAGGCCTCAGTTCCCTCTTCTGGAAAATGGAGACAACCTTCATTACCTTGTATCCCCCCCAGCGCTCAGAACAGCGCTTGGCACGTAGTAAGCGCTTAAGAAACACCGACGTTGTTATTATCATTACACTGGAAGCGCTCCGAAGCCAGTCGGAGAGCCGATTCCAGGATCCCGGCCAAAGCCGGCGTCCGCTGGCCCACACCGGCTCTTTTTGCGGAGAAACTTCCCCCCGTCTAGCCGAGGGAGGTCACGGAGACCCTTCCACTTTTCTTCTGGCTTCAGTTGCCAATAACTTCCACCCCCCGGAAAAAAATCCTCCTTTGGAGCGCACATGCCCTGGATTTGTTCTCAACCCACGGGCTTCCCGATAGAATCTCTCTCTCGACTTTGTTTGAACTTTTGTCCGGAACAAAGCTTTCCCCCTCCAGAAATCCCACAAATCTTTTTTTCCCCCTCACCTGCGCCTCCGCCTTGAAGAAAATTCAAGAGCGTCGCGGTCCGGTCGGATTTAGTGAGCGCTTACCCTGTGCGGAGCGCTGCGCCGCGGGCCGTGAGGGGGACCCGGAGCCTGAGAAGTAGTTGTCGTCGTCGTCGGGGTAGCATTTGGTGAGCGCTTACTATTAGTCGTCGTCGTCATCGGGGTAGTAACACTAATGATCGTGGTATTTGGTAAGCGCCTACTACGTGCCCGGCGCCGTTTTAGGCGCTGGAGTTGGTACCGGCCAGTCGGGTCGGACACAGTCCCCGTCCCACGTGGGGGCTCCCGCTCTCAATCCCCGCTTTACAGATGAGGCAACTGAGGCACAGAGGAGTTGGATCCATTCCATCGTATTTCTGGAGCGCTTATTGTGTGCTGAGCACTGTACTGGGCGCTTGGGAAGGACAAGTCGGCAACATTTAGAGACGGTCAACAACGGGCTCACGGTCTAGAAGGGGGAGACGGGCGACAAAACAGAGCATGGAGACTTGCCCGGGGTCACGCAACATTCACTCATTCATTCATTCGTATTTATAGAGCGCTTACTGTGTGCGGAGCACTGTACTAAGCGCTTGGGAAGTCCAAGTTGGCAGCATATAGAGACAGTCCCTCCCCAACAGCGGGCTCGCAGCCTAGAAGGGGGAGACAGACAACGAAACAAAACGCATGAACAAAGTCAAATAAATAGAAGAAATACGTACAAATAAAATAAATCCGGGCCTACCAAGGCTAAGGAAAAGGAGGAGAGGAGAGGAGGAAAGGGACATTTCTGAAAATTCATCCCGGGGCCTGTTGATGGATGGGAATGCCCCAAGGAATTAAACTGCTCTCCGATGGAATTAGTAGTGGAATTATCGATCTTTTTTTCCTCTTGAGAAAACCGTAACCCCTCCGCCTCTATAATTCCCAAATGCAGATTAGTTGATGCCGAGGACCGAGGGGAGGCCCGGTGTGGAAATGTAAAACATTTCTCCTTTTCAAAAAACATGAGAAATGCATTTGCTCTATCGTCGGTCACTGTATAATAATAATAATAATAATAATAATGGCATTTATTAAGCGCTTACTATGTGCAAAGCACCGTTCTAAGCACTGGGGAGTTTACAAGGTAATCAGGTTGTCCCATGGAGGGCTCACAGTCTTCATCCCCCTTGTACAGATGAGGGAACTGAGGCCCAGAGAAGTGAAGTGACTTGCCCAAAGTCACCCAGCTGACAATTGGCAGAGCCGGGATTTGAACCCATGACCTCTGACTCCAAAGCCCGGGCTCTTTCTGCTGCTTCTCTATAAGAGAACTAGGTGGTTTTTTTTCATGTTTGAAAAAAGACTATTTTGGAAATTGCTTTTCTAAAATAAACGCTTTCAAAAAGCATATTTGTTGTTTTGTTTTAAGCTCTGGAAAGATTTGGGGGAAGGAAACAGGACGGCAGCTTTGGCCTTGTAAAAAAACAACAAAAAAACTAAATGACGATTTGTTCAGTCATGTTTATTGAGCGCTTCCTGTGTGCAGAGCACTGTACTAATCAATCGATCGTATTTATTGAGCGCTTCCTGTGTGCAGAGCACTGTACTAAGCGCTTGGGAAGTACAAGTCGGCAGCATATAGAGACGGTCCCTACCCAACAACGGGCTCACGGTCTAGAAGGGGGAGACAGACGGCAAAATAAAACATGGAGACTTGCCCAGGGTCACGTGACAGGCAAGCGGCGGAGCCGGGATTAGAACCCATGACCCGGGCCCGGGCTCTTTCCACTGAGCCGCGCTGCTTCTCGAAACGTGGAGTCCCCGGAGCCAGAAGTCGTTGTAATAATAGTGCTATTTATAGTGGTACTATAAGTAGTAGTAAAGTAGGAATAATGGAAGTGGCGGTACAACAGTAGTAATGGTAGTAGTAATAGTAATAATGATAATAACAATGATGGTATTTGTTAAGCGCTTACTATGTGCAAAGCACTGTTCTAAGCGCTGGGGTTGATACAAGGTAGTGGGAGCAGCATTTACTGAGCACCCATTGATGATAGCATTTATTCAATCAATCAATCGTATTTATTGAGCGCTTACTGTGTGCAGAGCACTGTACTAAGCGCTTGGGAAGTACAAGTTGGCAACATATAGAGACTGTTCTAAGCACTGGGGTTGATACAAGGTAGTAGTAGAAGCAGCGTTCATTGAGCACCCATTGATGATAGCATTTATTAAGCGCTTACTATGTGCAAAGCACTGTTCTAAGCGCCGGGGAGGTTTCAAGGTGATCAGGTTGTCCCTTGGGGGGCTTGCGGTCTTCCTCCCCATTTTCATATGAGGTCACTGAAGCACAGAGAATGATAATAATAATAATATTTGTTAAGCAATTACTATGTGCAAAGCACTGTTCTAAGCGCCGGGGAGGTTCCAGTGTGATCGGGTCGTCCCACAGTGGGCTCGCGGTCTTCATCCCCATTTTACAGATGAGGTCACTGAGGCACAGAGAATAATAATAATAATATTTGTTAAGCGCTTACTATGTGCAAAGCACCGTTCTTAGCGCTGGGGTGGTTCCAAGGTGATCAGGTTGTCCCACGGGGGGCTCCCAGACTTCATCCCCATTTTCCAGGTGAGGTAACTGAGGCACAGAGAATAATAATAATGATATTTGTTAAGCACTTATGTGCGAAGCACTGTTCTAAGCGCTGGGGTGGTTCCAAGGTGATCAGGTTGTTCCACGGGGGGCTCATGGTTTTCATCCCCATTTTACAGATGAGGTCACTGAGGCACAGAGAATAATAATAATAATAATATTTGTTAAGCTATTACTATGTGCAAAGCACCGTTCTTAGCTGCTGGGGTGGTTCCAAGGTGATCAGGTTGTCCCACGGAGGGCTCACAGTCTTCATCCCCGTTTTACAGATGAGGTCACTGAGGCCCAGAGAAGTGAAGTGACTTGCCCAAAGTCACACAGCTGGCAGAGCCAGGATTCGAACCCGTGACCTCTGACTCCAAAGCCCGGGCTCTTCCCGCTGAGCCACGCTGCTTCATCCTTTCGGGGAGTGGAGTTAAAAGGGTGACCAGGGTGAAACGTTGAGCGATAAGCAAGGGGGACCCAACGGCCTGGGATAGCGGCTAGAGCCCAGGCCTCGGAGTCAGGAGGTCATGGGTTCGAATCCCGGCTCTGCCACTTGTTCATTCATTCAATCGTATTTATTGAGCGCTTACTGTGCGCAGAGCACTGGACTGAGCGCTTGGGAAGTACAGGTCGGCGACATTTAGGGATGGTCCCGACCCAACAGCGGGCTCACCGTCTAGAAGGGGGAGACAGACGACAAAACAAAACATATTCACGAAATAAAATGAATATTTTTCCTGTATATATGTTTGTACATATTTATTACTCTACTTATTTTACTTGTACATATCTATTCTATTTATTTTATTTTGTTAGTATGTTTGGTTTTGTTCTCTGTCTCCCCCTTTTAGGCTGTGAGCCCACTGTCGGGTAGGGAATGTCTCTAGATGTTGCCGACTTGTTCTTCCCAAGCGCTTAGTCCAGTGCTCTGCACACAGTAAGCGCTCAATAAATACGATTGATTGATTGATTGAATAGAATAAATATGTACAAATAAAATAAATAAATAAAGTTGTCTGCTGCGAGACCTTGGGCAAGTCACTTAACGCCTCCGGGCTTCTGTTACGTCATCTGTAAAAGGAGATTGAGTCTGTGAGCCCCTCGTGGGACCGGGACTGTGTCCAACCCGACTCGCCAGCGCTTAGGACAGTGCCTGCACGTAGTAGGCGCTTAACAAATACCATATGATTATTACGATTATTATAGCGAGGGCGGAATGAAGACAGTTCGCTGGGACAATCTCAGTGAGTCCCGAGTCCACAAGTGCTGCCTGATGGAAAGATCCCAGGAGCCAGAGGACTTCAGCTCCAATCCCGCCTCCGTCTCTTTCCTCTGTGGGACCTCGGGCAAGTCGCTTCACTTCTCTGGGCCTCAGTTCCCTCATCTGCGAAATGGGGATTCAGTATCCATTCTCCTGCCTACTTAGGCCGTGAGCCCATAAGGGCCCTGGCGATTTCTTTCCACCAGGCCGCACTTGTGGGCTCGGGACTCACTGAGACTGTCCCAGCAAACTGTCTTCATTCCGCCCTCGTTATAATAATTGTAATAATCATATGGTATTTGTTAAGCGCTTACTACGTGCAGGCACCATCCTAAGCGCTGGCGAGTCGGGTTGGACACAGTCCCTGTCCCACGAGGGGCTCACAGACTCAATCCCGTTTTACAGATGACGTAACAGAAGCCCGGAGGCGTAAAGTGACTTTCCCAAGGTCTCGCAGCAGACAAGTTTATTTATTTATTTTATTTGTACATATTTATTCTATTTATTTTATTTCGTGAATATGTTTTGTTTTGTCGTCTGTCTCCCCCTTCTAGATGGTGAGCCCGCTGTTGGGTAGGGACCGTCTCTATATGTCCACAAAATCCACAACGATTCTGGACTGTGAGCCCGTCGTCGGGTAGGGGACCATCTCGATATGTTGCCGACTTGGACTTCCCAAGCGCTTAGTCCGGTGCTCCGCACACCGTAAGCGCTCAATAAATACAATCGAATGAAGGAACGAATTTAGCAGTCCACGAAATCCACAACGATTCTGGACTGTGAGCCCGTCGTCAGGTAGGGGACCGTCTCCATATGTTGCCGACTTGGACTTCCCAAGCGCTTAGACCGGTGCTCCGCACACTGTAAGCGCTCAATAAATATGATGGAATGAAGGAATGAACTTGGCGGTCCACAAAATCCACAACGAGTAGCATTGTTGTTGTCATTGTTGTCATAATTGCTTCTGGCCCTCAGCCCTGCAGAGTCACATCCAGGCTTCGGCCTTCGGGCTTCGAGCACAGCGATGCGCAGGCCCATTCATTCAATCGTATTTATTGAGCGCTTACTGTGTGCAGAGCACTGTACTAAGCGCTTGGGATATACAAGCTGGCAACATCTAGAGACGGTCCCTACCCAAAAGCGGGCTCACAGTCTTGAAGGGGGAGACAGACAACAAAACAGTTTAGTGGGCTCTTAATTCATTCATTCATTCAATCGTATTTATTGAGCGCTTACTGTGTGCAGAGCACTGTACTAAGCACTTGGGAAGTCCAAGTTGGCAACATATAGAGACGGTCCTTACCCAACAGCGGGCTCATAGTCTAGAAGGAGGAGGCAGACAACAAAACAATTTATTGAGCGCTTAATGTGTGCAGAGCACTGTACTAAGCACTTGGGAAATACAAGCTGGCAACATATAGAGACGGTCCCTACCCAACAGCGGGCTCACGGTCTAGAAGATAAAAATATTATTATTACAATCAATCAATCATATTTATTGAGCGCTTACTGTGTGCAGAGCACTGTACTAAGTGCTTGGGAAGTACAGGTTGGCGACATATAGAGACAGTCCCTACCCAACAGTGGGCTCACAGTCTAAAAGGGGGAGACAGAGAACAAAACCAAACATACTAACAAAATAAAATAGAGTAGATATGTATAAGTAAAATAAATAAATAAATAAATAGAGTAATAAATATGTACAAACGTATATACATATTACAAGAGCCACAGTGGAGAGGGGCAGCCTTGGGGAGGACGCTCGTGGATCGATCCATCAGGAGGATTTATTGAGTGCTTACTGTGTGCAGAGCACTGTACTAAGTGTTTGGGGAGAGGACAGTATAATAGAGTTGGTTCACATGTTCCTTGCCCACGGTGAGCTTACGGTCTTGAGGAAAATCGTAGCCGTTTGGATGGAAAGGACGGGGCGGATTTCGTGAACGTGGAACCCACGGGATTTGGTGACGGATGGAATACGTGGGGTGAAGGAGAGAGATGAATCAAGTCTATGAGCCCCATGCGGGTCGGAGACTTTGTGTGACCTAATTCATTCATTCAATCGTATTTATTGAGCGCTTACTGTGTGCAGAGCATTGTACTAAGTGTCTGGGGAGAGGACAGTATAATAGAGTTTGTTCGCATGTTCCTTGCCCACGGTGAGCTTACGGTCTTGAGGAAAATTGTAGCCGTTTGGATGGAAAGGACGGGGTGGATTTCGTGAACGTGAAACCCGTGGGATTTGGTGACGGATGGAATATGTGGGGTGAAGGAGAGAGATGAATCAAGTCTGTGAGCCCCATGTGGGTCGGAGACTTTGTGTGACCTAATTCATTCATTCATTTATTCAATCATATTTATTGAGCGCTTACTGTGTGCAGAGCACTGGACTAAGTGTCTGGGGAGAGGACAGTGTAATAGAGTTGGTTTGCATGTTCCTTGCCCACAGTGAGCTTACGGTCTTGAGGAAAATCGTAGCCGTTTGGATGGAAAGGATGGGGCGGATTTCGTGAACGTGGAACCCGTGGGATTTGGTGACGGATGGACTACGTGGGGTGAAGGAGAGAGATTAATCAAGTCTGTGAGCCCCGTGCGGGTCGGAGACTGTGTGACCTAATTGACTTACCCCAGTGCTTCAAACAGTGTTCGGCGCCTACTAAGTGGCTAACAAATGCCGTAAGGATCCAAAAAGGGGAATGCCAAGTTTGCAGGCTTTTTGAGTCCGGGAGGAGGCCGTCCACAATGATGGCCAACTCTGAGGGAGCTCAGGATTTAGGTGACAAGATGGGGTGGGTTTTGGAGGTGGTCGGTTTGAGCCCATGGCAGGATATCCAGGAGAAGCAATGTTGCCTAGTGGTTAGAGCACAGGTCTGAGAATCAGAAGGACCTGGGTTCTACTCCCGGCCCTGCTACATGTCTGACTTGGGGCAGGGCGCGTAACTTCCCCGGGCCTCATTTGCCTCGGTTTCCTCATCTCGTCTTCTAGACCGTGAGCCCACTGTTGAGTAGGGACCGTCTCTAGATGTGGCCAACTTGGACTGCCCAAGCGCTTAGTACAGTGCCCCGCACACAGTAAGTGCTCAGTAAATATGAACGAATGAATGGCGGTTGGCACACACGCTCCCCCGGGGACCGCGAACCTCGGCCGTATTGGAGAGGTGCACTCTCCCTTGGTGTCCCACCGACCGGTGGCGGGATCCGGGGCCCCCCGGCCTGGGGGATCCTCCTCCGGGGAAGCGCGAACGTCGGATTCGCGTCGGCCCCGCTGGAGATGATTGGAGCGGTAGCAGAAAGCTGACCCCAGGAATCAATCAATCAATCGTATTTATTGAGCGCTTACTGTGTGCAGAGCACTGTACTAAGCGCTTGGGAAGTCCAAGTTGGCAACATATAGAGACAGTCCCTACCCAGCAGTGGGCTCACAGTCTAAAAGGGGGAAGCCGGATCACCCAGATGTCCGTCGGGCTGACGTGCAGAAACCAACAGATTTATGGCCCATGCGCCCATCGCTCCCAGACAAATCCCGGCTCCGAGGGCTTCTGGAATGGCCACGCTCCCTGCTGCCATCGCTGCAGACTCGCCATCCCGACAACTCTCTCTCCCTCACACAGTCTCAGCTGTTCCTTCCCCAAAACGGCGCTTCTGCCCGGCCAGGGGCTTCCATTCATTCATTCAGTCGTATTGATTGAGCGCTTACTGTGTGCAGGGCACTGAACTAAGCGCTTGGGAAGTCCCAAGTCGGCAACCTATAGAGACGGCCCCTACCCAACCGCGGGCTCCCAGTCTAGAAGGGGGAGACGGACGACAAAACAAAACATGTGGACGGGTGGCAAGTCATCAGAATAAACAGAAATAAAGCTAGATGCACACCGCCATCCCGCCCTGCCGCCGACACCACCCCCACAAAGGCTTCCCAGGGTCATTTGATGATGATGATGATGATGATAGCATTTATTAAGCGCCTACTATGTACTAGGCCTTCCCAGACTGAGCCCCCTCCTTCCTCTCCCCCTCCTCCCCCTCTGCATCCCCCCGCCTTACCTCCTTCCCTTCCCCGCAGCACCTGCATATGTGTATATATGCTTGTACCTATTTATTACTCTATTTATTTATTTATTTTATTTGTTCATATTTATTCTATTTATTTTATTTTGTTAATATGTTTGGTTTTGTTCTCTGTCTCCCCCTTCTAGACTGTGAGCCCACGGTTGGGTAGGGACCGTCTCTAGATGTTGCCAACTTGGACTTCCCAAGCGCTTAGTACAGTGCTCTGCACACCGTAAGTGCTCAATAAATACGATTGAATGAATGAATGCAAAGCACTGTTCTAAGCGTTGGGGAGGTTGCAAGGTGATCAGGTTGTCCCACGGGAGGCTCACAGTCTTCATCCCCATTTGACAGACGAGGGAACTGAGGCCCAGAGAAGTGAAGTGACTTGCCCAGAGTCACCCAGCTGACAGGTGGCGGAGCCGGGATTTGAACCCACGACCTCGGACTCCAAAGCCCGGGCTCTTGCCACTGAGCCACGCTGCTTCTCTAATAGTCATTTGAGAAGCGGCGGTGACCCAGGAGTCCGGGAGCCTGGGGCTGAGGTCAGGGAGCAGCCACGCTTTTCCTCCTCCTGGTTCATGGGTCACGAGGGATTCTCAAAGGGAATCCCTGAGAAGCATTCGTTCATTCATTCAATGGTATTTATTGAGCGCTTACTGTGTGCAGAGCACTGTGCTAAGCGCTTGGGAAGTCCAAGTTGGCAACATATAGAGACGGTCCTTACCCAACAGCGGGCTCAGAAGGAAGAAGCAGCGTGGCTCAGTAGGAAAGAGCCCGGGGTTTGGAGTCCGAGGTCGTGGGTTCAAATCCCGGCCCCGCCGCTTGTCAGCTGGGTGACTTTGGGCGAGTCACTTCACTTCTCTGGGCCTCAGTTTCCTCATCTGGAAAATGGGGATGAAGACTGGGAGCCCCCCATGGGACAATCTGATCACCTCGTAACCTCCCCAACGCATCATTATTATTATACGATTCTATAGTATATAGTATATTGTACACTATAATAATAATAATAATGATGGCATTTGTTCAGCGCTTACTCTGTGCCAAGCACTGTTCTAAATACCATCATTATTATTATTATACTATTCTACAGCATATTCTATACTATAATAATAATAATGATGGCATTTGTTCAGCGCTTACTATGTGCCAAGCACTGTTCTAAATACCATCATCATTATTATTATTCTATTCTATAGTATATTGTATACTATAATAATAATAATGATGGCATTATCATTGTACTATTCTATAGTATATTGTATACTATAGTAATAATAATGTTGGCATTCGTTAAGCGCTTATTATGTGCCAAGCACAGTTCTAAATACCATCATCATTATTATTATACTATTCTATAGTATATTGGATACTATGATAATAATAATGATGGCATTATTATTGTACTATTCTATAGCATATTGCATACTATAATAATAATAATTATGGCATTCGTTAAGTGCTTACTATATGCCAAGCACTGTTCTGAATACCATCATTATTATTATACTATTCTGTAGTATATTATATGCCTTAATAATAAAAATGATGGCATTTGTTAAGCGCTTACTATGTGCCAAGCACTGTTCTAAATACCATCATCATTATTATTATACTATTCCATAGTATATTGTATACTAGGATAATAGTAATGATGGCATTATTATTATGCTATTCTGTAGTATATTGTCTTTCATAATGATAGACACTTAGTGGCACTTAGTGGCCACTTAGTGCCACTAAATGGCAATGATAGACATAATGATGGCATTCGTTAAGCGCTTACTATGTGCCAAGCACTGTTCTAAGCGCCGGGAGTCAGCGCTCAACAAATACCGTCATTATTATTATTATTATTCTGAGTTGCTTTCCCCACAACTGTTTCCCCAACGATTCCCTGGCTCATCCCGACGTCAGGCGGCGGGCGGGACGGAGGCCTCCGAAGTCGGAGCCGTCCAGTGGCCCAGGCTTTCGGCTTCATCGGAGAGGAACGGATCCACCCGGAGGGCTTCGGATGGACCAGGAGAGGAAGGGGAGACCAGAGGAAAGGGGGTTTACCGCTTTCCACCCAAAAATGGGGTTATTCTGGTCTTTGCCAGACGAGAATCTGAACTCTAGATGCCTCTTTTGGGGGACATCGAGGCTGGCCTGGAGACTTTCATTCATTCAATCATATTTATTGAGCGCTTACTGTGTGCTGAGCGCTTGGGAAGTCCAGGTTGGCAACATCTAGAGACGGTCCCTACCCAACAGTGGGCTCACGGTCTAGGAGATCCGCTGGGATCATTTCCCCGGCTCTCTTGACCCCTTAGTGGCAAGAGCCCGGACTTGAGAGTCAGAGGCCGCGGGTTCCGATCCCGGCTCCTCCGCTTGTCGGGCAAGCCACTTCGCTTCTCTGCGCCTCAGTGACCTCATCTGGAAAATGGGGAGGAAGACCGTGAGCCCCACGGGGGACAACCTGATGATTTGGCGTCTACCTCAGGGCTTAGAACGGCGCTTGGCGCCTAGTGAGCGCTTAGCAAGGATCATAATTACCATCACTAGAGAAGCAGCGTGGCTCAGTGGAAAGAGCCCGGGCTTTGGAGTCAGAGGTGATGGGTTCAAGCCCCAGCTCCACCACTTGTCAGCTGGGTGACTTTGGGCGAGTTGCTTCACTTCTCTGGGCCTCAGTTACCTCATCTGAACAATGGGGATGAAGACTGTGAGCCCCCCGTGGGACAAACTGATAATAATAATAATGGCATTTGTTAAGCGCTTACTATGTGCCCAGCACTGTTCTAAGCGCTGGGGGGATACAAGCTGATCAGGTTGTCCCACGGGGGGCTCACAGTCTTATTCCCCATTTTACAGATGAGGTAACTGAGGCTTAGAGAAGTGAAGTGACTTACCCAAAGTCACACAGCTGACAGTTGGCGGGGCCGGGATTTGAACCCATGACCTCTGACTCCCAAGCCCAGGCTCTTTCCACTGAGCCATGCTGCGTCCCAGCCTGATCGCCTTGTAAGCTCCCCAGTGCTTAGAATGGTGCTTTGCACATAGTAAGCTCTTAATAAATGCCGTCATTATTATCATTATTATTGAGCCCCCCATGGGACAACCTCGTCACCTTGTCAACTCCCCAGCGCTTAGAATGGTGCTTTGCACATAGTAAGCACTTAATAAACGCCATCATTATTATTATTATTATTTAGCCCCCCCGTGGGACAACCTCTTCACCTTGTCACCTCCCCATCACCTCCCCAGCGCTTAGAACAGTGCTTTGCACATAGTAAGTGCTTAATAAATGCCATCATTATTATTATTATTATTATTATTGAGCCCCCCGTGGGACAACCTCATCACCTTGTCACCTCCCCAGTGCTTAGAACAGTGCTTTGCACATAGTAAGTGCTTAATAAATGCCATTATTATTATTATTATTATTATTATTATTATTATTATTAAGCCCCCCGTGGGGCAACCTCATCGCCTTGTCACCTCCCCAGCGCTTAGAACAGTGCTTTGCACATAGTAAGTGCTTAATAAATGCCATCATTATTATTATTATTATTATTATTATTGAGCCCCCCGTGGGACAACCTCATCGCCTTGTCACCTCCCCCGAGCTTAGAACGGTGCTTTGAACATAGTAAGCGCTTAATAAACGACATTATTATTATTCTTATCATTGAGCCCCCCGTGGGACAGCCTCATCGCCTTGTCACCTCCCCAGCGCTTAGAACAGTGCTTTGCACATAGTAAGCGCTTAATAAATGCCATCATCATTATTATTATTATTGAGCCCCCCGTGAGACAGCCTATCGCCTTGTCATCTCCCCAGCGCTTAGAACGGTGCTTTGCACATAGTAAGCGCTTAATAAACGCCATCATCATTATTATTATTATTGAGGCCCCCGTGGGACAACCTCATCGCCTTGTCACCTCCCCAGCGCTTAGAACGGTGCTTTGAACATAGTAAGTGCTTAATAAACGCCATCATTATTATTTTTATTATGGAGCCCCCCGTGGGACAGCCTCATCGCCTTGTCACCTCCCCAGCGCTTAGAACAGTGCTTTGCACATAGTAAGCGCTTAATAAACGCCATCATTATTATTATTATTATTATTGAGCCCCCCATGGGACAGCCTCATCTCCTTGTCACCTCCCCAGTGCTTAGAATGGTGCTTTGCACATAGTAAGCGCTTAATAAAGGCCATCATTATAATTATTATTATTATTGAGCCCCCTGTGGGACAACCTCATCACCTTGTCACCTCCCCAGCGCTTAGAACGGTGCTTGGCACATAGTAAGCGCTTAATAAATGCCATCATTATTATTATTATTATCGAGCCCCCCATGGGACAGCCTCATCGCCTTGTCACCTCCCCAGCACTTAGAACAGTGCTTTGCACATAGTAAGTACTTAATAAATGCCATCATTATTATTATTATTATTGAGCCCCTCATGGGACAACCTCATCGCCTTGTCACCTCCCCTGCGCTTGGAACGGTGCTTTGCACATAGTAAGCGCTTAATAAACGCCATCATCATTATTATTTTTATTATGGAGCCCCCCGTGGGACAGCCTCATCGCCTTGTCACCTCCCCAGCGCTTAGAACAGTGCTTTGCACATAGTAAGCACTTAATAAACGCCATCATTATTATTATTATTATTATCGAGCCCCCCGTGGGACATCCTCATCGCCTTGTCACCTCCCCCGCACTTAGAACGGTGCTTTGAACATAGTAAGCGCTTAATAAACGCCATCATTATTATTTTTATTATTGAGCCCCCCGTGGGACAGCCTCATCGCCTTGTCACCTCCCCTGCGCTTGGAATGGTGCTTTGTACATAGTAAGCGCTTAATAAACGCCATCATCATTATTATTATTATTGAGCCCCCCGTGGGACAACCTCATCGCCTTGTCACCTCCCCCGCGCTTAGAACGGTGCTTTGAACATAGTAAGCGCTTAATAAACGCCATCATTATTATTTTTATTATTGAGCCCCCCGTGGGACAGCCTCATCGCCTTGTCACCTCCCCCGCGCTTAGAACGGTGCTTTGAACATAGTAAGTGCTTAATAAACGCCCTCATTATTATTTTTATTATTGAGCCCCCCGTGGGACAGCCTCATCGCCTTGTCACCTCCCCCGCGCTTGGAACGGTGCTTTGAGCATAGTAAGTGCTTAATAAACGCCATCATTATTATTTTTATTATTGAGCCCCCCGTGGGACAGCCTCATCGCCTTGTCACCTCCCCCGCGCTTGGAACGGTGCTTTGAGCATAGTAAGTGCTTAATAAACGCCATCATTATTATTTTTATTATTGAGCCCCCCGTGGGACAGCCTCATCGCCTTGTCACCTCCCCTGCGCTTGGAACGGTGCTTTGCACATAGTAAGCGCTTAATAAACGCCATCATCATTATTATTATTATTGAGCCCCCCGTGGGACAGCCTCATCGCCTTGTCACCTCCCCAGCGCTTAGAATGGTGCTTTGCAAATAGTAAGCGCTTAATAAATGCCATCATCATCATCATTATTATTATTAGAATTATCAAGGGCACTCTCCGATCCAATCGGCTAGGCCCCAGGGAGCCCGGGACTCTTCCCGGGGCTCTCCAAGGGTTAAGGCCAACCCTGCCAAACCTCAGCCGCTCTCTCCCGATTGGCCCGGATCCTGTCAGTAGTAGCCGGGAGTATCAGATGGCAAACTTGTGGCTTTACTAAAGACTCCTTAGTGACACTCCCCTCACGCCTGCTTGGCTCTATCCTAAACCCAGGGCTCCCATGCGGCCGCCACCGCCGCTCCCGGTAGCTCCGGCCTGGTGAGAGGGCCCAACTCCGGCCGGGAACGCAGAGCCGGTTCCCGACCCGGGTTATGTCGGAGGATCCGGAGAGCGGAGGGGGATTCCGATGAGGTCCGGCCGGATCCGGGGGGTCGGGGGCCGCTGGCTCGTCGGGGCGGCCCAACGGTGTTAAGCGAGCGGCTCTCGGCCGCGGGACTCGGCCGGCCGGGAACCACGATGACCCTCCTGGGATCTGAGCATTCCCTGCTGCTCCGGAGCAAGTTCAGATCAGGTAAGGATCAACCTGCCCCGCACGGCTCCTCTGTGCTCACGGCTTCTGGGAAGGAGCCACCCCGGCCGGACTTCCCTTCCCATTTCTTTTTCCCCCTCCTGCTTGGGTGCGGGCCGTTCCCGTTCCCATTGTAGCGCGGAACCAAGGGGATCTGAAATCCGCTTCACGGGAAGTAGCCCGGCCTAGTGGATAGAGCCCGGGCGCCAGAAGGTCACGGGTTCTAATCCCGGCTCCGCCGCTTGTCTTGCCACATCAATCAGTCGATCGTATTTATTGAGCGCTTACTGTGTGCAGGGCACTGTACTAAGCGCTTGGGAAGTCCAAGTTGGCAACAAATAGAGACGGCCCCTACCCAACAGTGGGCTCACAGTCTAAAAGGGGGAGACAGAGAACAAAACCACATGCTTGCTGTGTGACCTTGGGCAAGTCACTTAACTCCTCTGGGCCTCGGTGACCTCATCTGTAAAAAGGGGATGAAGACTATGAGCCCCCTGTGGGACAACCTGATCACCTTGTATCCCCCCCAGTGCTTAGAACAGGGCTTTGCACATAGTAAGCGCTTAACAAATGCCATTATTATTATTATTGTCGTCTGCTGCGTGACCTTGGGCAAGCCACAGCACTCCTCCGGGCCTCAGTTACCTCGTCTGTCAGATGGGGATTAAGACCGAAAGCGGGACAGGGATCGTGTCCGACCTGATTAACTCGGATCCGCCCCGGCGCTCAGAACGGCGTTTGGCACAGGGGAAGCGTTTAACAAGTACCCTTATTATTAATAATAATAATATCGTTTGCACTACGTGCAAATTATTATTAAATCAGGGGGAGGAAGGGGGCCGCGGCTGGGAAAGAAAGGACGTCCCGACTGAGATACAGGTGTTTGCCCAGGCCGAGACGTACTGATGACCGAGGGCTGGGAAACGGGGCCGAGTTTGGTTCCAAAAACGTAACTGATCAAACCAGTGAGTTTTCCCAAATCGGTCAGTTGGGCGAAGCAAAAATAGCAAATTGGGAACGCAGAAAATATTTCAGATGACATCACTGCTGGAAGAAAAAAAAAAAGAGCGGCTCACACCGGGCCCCGTTAGTCTGACGAATGGAAACGGAAAAGCTGCCCCGTATCTTCTGGGGCGGGCAGGGAGCAGGGGAATCTTACAGAGGATATTCGGTGGGGATGAAGGTGAGTGAAAAGGGAAAGGAAATTCCTTCTCCTCCTCCTCCTTTCCTTCTCCTCCTCTTCCTCCTCTGCGCGACGTGCCTCTCTCCCCATCCCGGACAGACCGGAAAAGTCGCGAATGCGTTCGTGGGCTGGCATTCGGTCTCCAAGTAGCGGGATGGACGACGACCGTCGCGCTGACATCGGGGACGGCGGCGGAGTCCTGACCCTTTGGAGGGGATTCTGATAGGGGGGCAGTAGTGTAGGCGCCCCTGGATTTGGTCCTCCCTTAATAATGATGGTATTTGTTAAGCGCTTACTATGTGCAGAGCTGGGGGCATACAAGGTGATCAGGTTGTCCCACGGGGGGCTCCCGGTCTTCATCCCCATTTTCCAGATGAGGGAACTGAGGCCTAGAGAAGTGAAGTGACTCGCCCAAAGTCACCCAGCTGACAGTTGGCGGAGCCGGGATTTGAACCCGTGACCTCGGGCTCTTTCCACTGAGCCCCGCTGCTTCTCGTACTTTCCCTGCTGATCTTACTGAGAAGCAGCGTGGCTCAGTGGAAAGGACCCGGGCTTTGGAGTCAGAGGTCATGGGTTCGAATCCTGAACCTGAATCCTGGTCTGCTGTGTGACCTTGGGCAAGTCACTTAACTTCTCTGAGCCTGTTACCTCATCTGTAAAATGGGGATTAAGACTGTGAGCCCCACAGGGAACAACTTGATCACCTTGTGTCCCCCCCAGCACTTAGAGCAGTGCTCTGCACATAGTAAGTGCTTAACAAATGCCATCATTATTATTATTATTATTATTATTATCTTACTCTCAATACCGGTCTGTCTCCCCCCTTCTGGACTGCCAGCCCGTCGTCGGGTAGGAACCGTCTCTAGATGTTGCCAATTTGGACTTCCCAAGCGCTTAGTACAGTGCCCTGCACACAGTAAGCGCTCAATAAATGCGATTGAATGAATGAATGAATGAATTGAGACCAAGGCCGAGAGTGATCCGAATTTCACTCTCGACGGGCCGAGAGCGATCCCAATTTCACTCTCGACGGGCCGAGGTGGAGGGCAAGAGCGTTTCAGGGATGGGATTATCTTGGAGATGTCTGGGCGGCGTCCCTTGCGATTTTCTCTTCCTAGAAATTCCAGTGCCGGTGAGGAGGCGGGGATAGGCGCTTAGTACAGCGCTCTGCACACAGTAAGCACCCAATCAATCCGAGTGAGCGAACGCCCACGGAATAGCCCCGGACTCTCGGGTCAACTTTCTGGCATCTCTTGCGATTTTCCCGTTTTAGAAATTCCAGTGCTGGTGAGGAGGCGGGGATAGGCGCTTAGTACAGCGCTCTGCACACAGTAAGCACCCAATCAATCCGAGTGAGCGAACGCCCACGGAATAGCCCCGGACTCTCGGGTCAACTTTCTGGCATCTCTTGCGATTTTCCCGTTTTAGAAATTCCAGTGCTGGTGAGGAGGCGGGGATAGGCGCTTAGTACAGCGCTCTGCACACAGTCAGCACCGAATCGATCCGATTCAAACTTTCCCTGGGAGCCAGCGTTGTGTTCTCGTTCTGAAGCGATGGGGCCAGGCGGAGTAGAGTAGAGAGTGCAGGCGGGAAGTGCTCAGTACATAGCACCGATTGACACCCCAGTTGGGAATCCACCCCGCCTGCCCGTTCCGATGCCTTCCCGGGGACTCTTTGGTGAAATCCCACTAAGGAACCAAAATACGATACTGCCACCTTTTGGGAAGAGCTAGGCCGGGAGACCGGCTTTTCCGCCCATCCATTTCATTTTTCCGACTCTCCCGGGGCGAGCGAGTAAAGGGCTCTTGGGATGGAATTCATTCATTCATTCATTGGATGGTATTTATTGAGCGCTTACTGTGTGCAGAGCACTGGGCTAAGCGCTTGGGAAGTACGAATCGGCAACAGAGACGGGCCCTAGCCAACAAAGCGCTCCCATTCATTCACTCAGTCGCATTTATTGAGCGCTTACTGTGTGCAGAGCACTGGGCTAAGCGCTTGGGAAGTATGAATCGGCAACATCATCATCATCAATCGTATTTATTGAGCGCTTACTATGTGCAGAGCACTGTACTAAGCGCGAGACGGGCCCTACCCAACAGCGGGCTCACGGCCTAGAAGGGGGAGACGGACAGACAGAGAGACAGACAGCAAAACTAAACATATAGTACGTCAAGCGCTTAGTACAGTGCTCTGCACATAATAAGCGCTCAATAAATACGATTGAATGAATACCTGCTATTCTATTTATTTCATTTTGTTAATATGTTTTGTTTTGCCGCCTGTCTCCCCCTTCTAGACCGTGAGCCCGCTGTTGGGGAGGGACCGGCTCTAGATGTTGCCGACTTGGACTTCCCAAGCGCTTAGTACAGTGCTCTGCACGCAGTAAGCGCTCAATAAATACGGTTGAATGAATGAATGAATAAACAGGTAGACAGGTGGCAATGCCACCCGAATAAATAAATAATACAGTGCTGCGCACACTGTAAGTGCTCAATAAATACGATTGAATGAATGGATTGTACTTTCCAAGCGCTTAGTACAGTGCTCTGTACACAGTAAGCGCTCAATGAATACGATTGAATGAATGCATTGTACTTTCCAAGTGCTTAGTACAGTGCTCTGCACGCAGTAAGTGCTCAATAAATACGATTGAATGAATTTTCCAAGTGCTTAATACAGTGCTCTGCACACTGTAAGCGCTCAATAAGTACGATTGAATGAATGGATTGTACTTTCCAAGCATTTAGTCCAGTGCTCTGCGCACTTTAAGCGCTCAATAAATACGATTGAATGAATTTTCCAAGCGCTTAATACAGTGCTCTGCACACTGTAAGCGCTCAATAAGTACGATTGAATGAATGGGTTGTACTTTCCAAGCGCTTAGTCCAGTGCTCTGTACACAGTAAGCGCTCAATAAATACACTTGAATGAACGGATTGTACTTTCCAAGCATTTAGTTGAGTGCTCTGCTCACTATAAGCACTCAATAAATATGATTGAATGAATTGCCCAAGTGCTTAATACAGTGCTCCGCACACTGTAAGCGCTCAATAAATACGATTGAATGAACTGATGATGAATTGATTGAATGAATGAATGGATTGTACTTTCCAAGCGCTTAGTACAGTGCTCTGTACAAGGTAAGCGCTAAATAAATGCGATTGAATGAATGGATTGTACTTTCCAAGCGCTTAGTACGGTGCTCTGTACAAAGTAAGCGCTCAATAAATACGATTGAATGATCTGTACTTTCCAAGCGCTTAGTACAGTGCTCTGCACACTTTAAGCGCTTAATAAATACGATTGAATGAATGAATGAATAAACAGGTAGACAGGTGCCAGTGCCCTCCGAATAAATGGAACTTCAGCGCTTCAAACAGTGCTTTGCACATAGTAAGCGCTTAATAAATGCCATTGTTAACTTGCTGAGCGGACTCGTCAAACGCATTTCGAGACTGTAAGCCCGTGGTGGGCAGGGTGTGCCTCTCTTTATCGCTGAATTGTACTTCCCAAGCGCTTAGTACGGTGCTCTGCACGCAGTAAGCGCTCAATAAATACGATAGAATGAAGGAATTGTACTTTCCAAGCGTTTAGTACAGTGCTCTGCACGCAGTAAGTGCTCAATAAATACGATTGAATGAACGGATTGTACTTTCCACGCATTTAGTCCAGTGCTCTGCACACTTTAAGCGCTCAATACGATTGAATGAATTGTCCAAGCGCTTAATACAGTGCTCCGCACACTGTAAGCGCTCAATAAGTACGGTTGAATGAATGGATTGTACTTTTCAAGCGCTTAGTACAGTGTTCTGTGCACAGTAAGTGCTCAATAAATACAGTCGAATGAACTGTACTTTCCAAGAGCTTAGCACAGTGCTCTGCACACTTTAAGCGCGCAATAAATGCGATCGAATGAACGAATTGTCCAAGCGCTTAGTACAGTGCTCTGCACACAGTAAGCACTCAATAAATATGATTGAATGAATGAATTGTCCAAGCGCTTAGTACAGTGTTCTGCACACTTTAAGCGCTCAGTGAATACAATTGAATTAGTGAATTGTCCAAGTGCTTAGTACAGTGCTGTGCACACAGTGAGCGCTCAGTAAATACAATTGAATGAATTGTCCAGGCAATTATTACAGTGCTCTGCACACTGTAAGCGCTCAATAAATACGATTGAATGAATGAATTGTCCAAGCGATTAGCACAGTGCTCAGCACACAGTAAGCGCTCAATAAATATGATTGAATGAATGAATTGTACTTTCCAAGCGTTTAGTACAGTTCTCTGCACCCAGTAAGCGCTCGATAAATACGATTGAATGAATGAATTGTACTTTCCTGGCGTTTAGTACAGTGCTGTGTACAAAGTGCTCAATAAATACGATTGAATGAATGAATTGTCCAAGCGCTTAGTACGGTGTTCTCCACACTTTAAGCACTCAATAAATATGATTGAATGAATGGATTGTACTTTCCAAGTGCTTAGTACAGTGCTCTGCACAGAGTAAGCGCTTGATAAATGATTGAATTAATTAATTAATTAATTGTACTTTCCAAGCGCTTAGTACAGTGCTCTGCACACAGTAAGCACTCGATAAATATGATTGAATTAATTAATCAATTGTACTTTCCAAGCGCTTAGTACAGTGCTCTGCACACAGTAAGCGCTCGATAAATATGATTGAATGAATGAGTGAATGAATTGTACTTCCCAAGCGCTTAGTACAGTGCTCTGCACAAAGTAAGCGCCCGATAAATGCGATTGAATGAACGAGTGAGGGAATCTCCCTGAAGGGCAGGACCAGCCCCGAGGACCTGAGTTCGAATGTCGACTCTGCCACGTATCCGCTGCGTGACCTTGGGCAAGTCACTTCACTTCTCTGTGCCTCAGTTACCTCATCTGGAAAATGGGGATGGGGACTGGGCGTGGCTCAACGGAAGGAGCCCGGGCTTTGGAGTCAGTGGTCCTGGGTTCTAATCCTGCCTCCACCACTTAATAATAATAATAATAATGATGGCATTTATTAAGCACTTACTATGTGCAAAGCACTGTTCTAAGCGCTGCGGAGGTTACAGAGTGATCAGGTTGTCCCACGGGGGGGCTCACAGTCTTCATCCCCATTTTCCAGATGAGGGAACTGAGGCCCAGAGAAATGAAGTGACTTGCCCAAAGTCGCACAGCTGACAGTCGGCAGAGCCGGGATTTGAACCCATGACACACCCTTGTCAGCTGTGTGACTTTGGGCAAGTCACTTCACTTCTCTGGACCTCAGTTACCTCATCTGGAAAATGGGGATCGACTGCCCAGCGCTTAGAACAGTGCTTTGCACAAAGTAAGCGCTTAATAAATGCCATCATTATTATTATTTTTTTTATTGTTATGTAGGACAGAGACTGCGTCCAACCCGATTATCTTTCAATCCCCCCCCAGCGCATAGCACAGTTCCTGGCACAAATATCGTAATTATTATTGTTATGGGTTCGAATCTTGGCTCCACCGCATGTCTGCTGTGTGACCTTGGGTAAGTCACTTCACTTCTCTGAGCCTCAGTTCCCTCATCTGGAAAATGGGGATGAAGACAGTGAGCCCTAAGTGGGACAACCTGATCACCTTGTATCCCCTCCCCAGCGCTTAGAACAGTGCTTTGCACATAGTAAGTGCTTAATAAATGCCATTATTATTATTATTGTTATTATTATTATTATTATTATGTAGGACGGAGACTGCATCCAACCCGATAATCTTTCAATCCCCCCCCAGCGCGTAACGCAGTTCCTGGCACAAATATCGTAATTATTATTGTTATGGGTTCGAATCCCGGCTCCACCGCGTTGCCGCTGTGTGACCTTGGGCAAATCACTTCACTTCTCTGAGCCTCAGTTCCCTCATCTGGAAAATGGGGATGAAGATGGTGAGCCCCCCGTGGGACAACCTGATCACCTTGTATCCCCTCCCCAGCGCTTAGAACAGTGCTTTGCACATAGTAAGTGCTTAATAAATGCCATTATTATTATTATTATTATTATTATTATTATTATTATTATTATGTAGGATGGAGACTGCGTCCAACCCGATTATCTTTCAATCCCCCCCCAGCGCATAGCACAGTTCCTGGCACAAATATCGTAATTATTATTGTTATGGGTTCGAATCCCGGCTCCACCGCGTGGCCGCTGTGTGACCTTGGGCAAGTCACTTCACTTCTCTGAGCCTCAGTTCCCTCACCTGGAAAATGGGGATGAAGATGGTGAGCCCCCCGTGGGACAACCTGATCACCTTGTATCCACCCCAGCGCTTAGAACAGTGCTTTGCACATAGTAAGTGCTTAATAAATGCCATTATTATTATTATTATTATTATTATTATTATTATTATTGTGTAGGATGGAGACTGCGTCCAACCCGATTATCTTTCAATCCCCCCCCAGCGCGTAACGCAGTTCCTGGCACAAATATCGTAATTATTATTGTTATGGGTTTGAATCCCGGCTCACCACGTGGCCGCTGTGTGACCTTGGGCAAGTCACTTCACTTCTCTGAGCCTCAGTTCCCTCATCTGGAAAATGGGGATGAAGATGGTGAGCCCCCCGTGGGACAACCTGATCACCTTGTATCCCCCCCAGCACTTAGAACAGTGCTTTGCACATAGTAAGTGCTTAATAAATGCCATTATTATTATTATTGTTATTATTATTATTATTATTATTCTGTCGAACAGAGACTGCGTCCAACCCGATTGTCTTTTGTCCCCCCCCAGCGCATAGCACAGTTCCTGGCACAAATATCGTAATTATTATTATTATGGGTTCGAATCCTGACTCCACTGCATGGCTGCTGTGTGACCTTGGGCAAGTCACTTCACTTCTCTGAGCCTCAGTTCCCTCACCTGGAAAATGGGGATGAAGATGGTGAGCCCCAAGTGGGACAACCTGATCACCTTGTATTCGCCCCGGCGCTCAGAACAGTGCTTCGCACATAGTAAGCGCTTAACAAATGCCCTCATTATTCGTACTTGCAGTCCGGGCTGTGAGAGCTCAGAGTGAAGGGGGAGGGAGCCTTCCTGGGTATTTCAATCAAGCAATCAATCAACCAATCAATCAGTCAATCAATCAATCAAGCAATTCATTCATTCATTCAATCGTATTTATTGAGCGCTTACTGTGTGCAGAGCACTGGACTAAGCGCTTGGGAAGTCCAAGTGGGCAACATCTAGAGACGGTCCCTACCCAACAGTGGGCTCACAGTCTAAAAGGGGATTCATTCATTCATTCATTGATTCATTCATTCATTCAATTGTATTTATTGAGCGCTTACTGTGTGCAGAGCACTGTACTAAGCGCTTGGGAAGTCCAAGTGGGCAACATCTAGAGACGGTCCCTACCCAACAGTGGGCTCACAGTCTAAAAGGGGATTCATTCGTTCATTCATTCATTCATTCATTCATTCATTCAATCATATTTATTGAGCGCTTACTGTGTGCAGAGCACTGTACTAAGCGCTTGGGAAGTCCAAGTTGGCAACATCTAGAGACGGTCCCTACCCAACAGTGGGCTCACGGTCTAAAAGGGGATTCATTCATTGATTCATTCATTCATTCATTCATTCAATCATATTTATTGAGCGCTTACTGTGTGCAGAGCACTGTACTAAGCGCTTGGGAAGTCCAAGTTGGCAACATATAGAGACGGTCCCTACCCAACAGCGGGCTAAGAGTCTAGTCAAGCAATCAATCAAGCAATCAATCAAGCAATCAATCAATCAGTCAATCAATCAAGCAGTCAATCAATCAATCAATCTGTAAATGGTATTTCTGGAGTGCTTACTCGGTGTAGAACACTGTATTAAGCACGTGAAACCATAAGCACATCGTGGGCAGGACATTCATTCATTCATTCAATCGTATTTATTGAACGCTTACTGTGTGCAGAGCACTGGACTAAGCGCCTGGGAAGTACAAGTTGGCGACATATGGAGATGGTCATTCATTCATTCAGTCGTATTTATTGAGCGCTTACTGTGTGCACAGCACTGCACTAAGCGCTTGGGAAGTACAAATCGGCAACATATAGAGACGGTCATTCATTCATTCATTCAATCGTATTTATTGAGCGCTTACTGTGTGCAGAGCACTGGACTAAGCGCTTGGGAAGTATAAGTCGGCAACATATAGAGACGGTCATTCATTCGTTCATTCAATCGTATTTATTGAGCGCTTACTGTGTGCAGAGCACTGGACTAAGCGCTTGGGAAGTACAAGTCGGCAACATATGGAGACGGTCATTCATTCATTCAATCGTATTTATTGAGCGCTTACTGTGTGCACAGCACTGCACTAAGCGCTTGGGAAGTACAAATCGGCAACATATAGAGACGGTCATTCATTCATTCATTCAATCGTATTTATTGAGCGCTTACTGTGTGCAGAGCACTGTACTAAGCGCTTGGGAAGTCCAAGTTGGCAACATATAGAGACGGTCCCTACCCAACAGTGGGCTCACAGTCTAGATGTGAGTATTCCTGGGTATGTCAATCAAGCAATCAATCAATCAATCAAGCAGTCAATCAAGCAATCAATCAAGCAGTTAATCAAGCAATCAATCAGTCAATCAAGCAATCAATCAATCAGTCAATCAAGCAATCAATCAATCTGTAAATAGTATTTCTGGAGTGCTTACTCGGTGTAGAACACTGTATTAAGCACGTGAAACCGTAAGCGCTTCTTGGGCAGGACGTTCATTCATTCATTCAGTCGTATCTATTGAGCGCTTACTGTGTGCAGAGCACTGGACTGAGCGCCTGCAAAGTACAAGCTGGCAACATACAGAGACGGTCCCTAAACTCTGTGGATCAAAGTCTCCCAAGCGCTTAGTACAGCGCCAAGCAGCGTGGCTCGGTGGAAACGGCCCGGGCTTGGGAGGCCGAGGCTGCGGGTTCTAATCCCGGCTGCGCCACTCATCGGCCGGGTGACCTCGGGCAAGTCGCTTCATTTCTCTGGGCCTCAGTTCCCTCATCTGGAAAATGGGGATGAAGACTGGGAGCCCCCCGTGGGACACCCTAATGGCCTTGTAATAATAATTTTGGTATTTGTTAAGCGCTTACTATGTGCAAAGTACTGTTCTAAGCGCTGGGGAGGTTACAAGGTGATGAGGTTGTCCCTCAGGGGGCTCACAGTCTTCATCCCCATTTTATAATAATAATAATGATGGCATTTATTAAGCGCTTACTATGTGCCAAGCACTGTTCTAAGCGCTGGGGAGATTGCAAGGTGATGAGGTGGTCCCTCAGGGGGCTCACGGTCTTCATCCCCATTTTATAATAATAATAATGATGGCATTTTATTAAGCGCTTACTATGTGCCAAGCACTGTTCTAATCGCTGGGGAGGTTGCAAGGTGATCAGGTGGTCCCTCAGGGGGCTCACAGTCTTCATCCCCATTTTATAATAATAATAATGATGGCATTTATTAAGCGCTTACTATTTGCCAAGCACTGTTCTAAGCACTGGGGAGGTTGCAAGGTGATCAGGTGGTCCCATGGGGGGCTCACGGCCGGCTCAGTGGGAAGAGCCCGGGCTTTGGAGCCAAAGGTCGTGGGTTCGAATCCCGGCTCCGCCACAAGTCTGCCGTGTGACCTGGGGCAAGTCACTTAACTTCTCTGAGCCTCAGTTACCTCATCTGTAAAAATGGGGATTAAGACTGCGAGCCCTATGTGGCACAACTTGATCACATTGTATCCCTCCAGCGCTTAGAACAGTGCTTTGCACATAGTAAGCGCTTAACAAATGCCATCATTATTATTACTATTATTATCCCCATTTGACAGATGAGGGAACTGAGGCACGGAGAAATTACGCGACTTGCCCAAAGTCACACAGCTGACAGTTGGCGGAGTCGGGATTCGAACCCATGACCTCTGCCTCCCAAGCCCGGGCTCGTTCCACTGAGCCACGCTGCAACTACCCCAGGGCTTAGAACAGGGCTTGGCACATAGTAAGCGCTTAACAAATACCAAAATTATTATTATTATTACAAGCGCTTACAAAGTAAGCGCTTTCCTACCTCCTTCCCCTCCCCACAGCACCGGTCTGTATGTTTGTACAGATTTATTACTCTATTTATTTTACTTGGACATATTTACTATTCGATTTATATTGTTAATGATGTGCATCCAGCTTTATTTTTATTTATTCTGACGACTTGACACCCGTCCACATGTTTTATTTTCTTGTCCGTCTCCCCCTTCTAGACTGTGAGCCCGTTGTTGGGCAGGGATCGTCTCTATCTGTTGCCGACTTGTACTGCCCAAGCGCTTAGTACAGTGCTCTGCACACAATAAGCGCTCAATAAATACCATTGAATGAATGAATGAATGAACAACTACAATTATTCTTATGAAGCGCTTAGTCCAGTGCTCTGCACACAGTAAGCTCTCAATAAATACGATTGAATGAATGAACAACTACCATTATTCTTATCAAGCGCTTAGTCCAGTTCTCCGCACATAGTAAGCGCTCAATAAATACCATTGAATGAATGAATGAATGAAGAAATACTATTATTATTAAGCGCTTAGTCCAGTGCTCCACACACAGTAAGCACTCAATAAATACGATTGAATGAATGAATGAATCAACAACTACCATTATTCTTATGAAGCGCTTAGTCCAGTGCCCCGCACACAGTAAGTGCTCAATAAATACCATTGAATGAATGAATGAATGAATGAAAAACTACCATTATTCTTATCAAGCGCTTAGTCCAGTGCTCCACACACTGTAAGCACTCAATAAATGCGATTGAATGAAGGAACAATTACCATTATTCTTATGAAGCGCTTAGTACAGTGCTCTGCACACAGTAAGTGCTCAATAAATACGATTGAATGAATGAATGAATACCATTGAATGAATGAATTAACAACTACCATTATTCTTGCCAAGTGCTTAGTCCGGTGCTCCGCACACAGTAAATGCTCAATAAATATGAATGAATGAATTAATTAATTAATGAATGAACAACAACCATTATTCCTATCAAGCACTTAGTCCAGTGCTCCACATGCAGTAAGCGCTCAGTAAATACCATTGAATGAATGAACAAATACCATTATTCTTATCATCAAGCGCTTAGTCCAGTGCTCCACACACAGTAAGTGCTCAATAAGTACGATTGAACGAATGAATGAACAACTGCCATTATTCTTATCAAGCGCTTAGTCTAGTGCTCCTCACATGGTAAGCGCTCAATAAATACGATTGAATGAATGAATGAACAGCTACCATTATTCTTATCAAGCGCTTAGTCCAGTGCTCCGCACATAGGAAGTGCTCAATAAATACCAATGAATGAATGAATGAACAACTACCATTATTCTTATCAAGCGCTTAGTCCAGTGCTCCACATGCAGTAAGCGCTTAATAAATACCATTGAATGAGTGAATGAATGAAGGAACAGCTACCATTATTCTTATCAAGCGCTTAGTCCAGTGCTCCACACACAGTAAGCACTCAATAAATACGATTGAATGAATGAATGAACAACTGCCATTATTCTTATCAAGCGCTTAGTACGGCGCTCCGCACACAGTAAGCGCTCAATGAATACGATTGAATGAATGAATACCATTGAATGAATGAATGAATGAACAACTACCATTATTCTTATCAAGTGCTTAGTCCAGTGCTCCGCACACAGTAAGTGCTCAATAAATACGATTGAATGAATGAATGAATGAACTACCATTATTCTTATCAAGCGCTTAGCCCAGTGCTCCGCACACAGCAAGCGCTCAATAAATACAATTGAATGAATGAATGAACAACTACCATTATTCTTATCAAGCGCTTAGTCCAGTGCTCCGCACACAGTAAGCCCTCAATAAATACGATTGAATGAATGAATGAATAAACAACTACCATTCTTCTTATCAAGCGCTTAGTCCAGTGCTCCGCACACAGTGGCATAATGATTTGCCTGTATATATGTATATATGTTTGTACGTATTTATTACTGTATTTATTTATTTATTTTATTTGTACATATTCATTCCATTTATTTTATTTTGTTAATGTGTCTTGTTTTGTTCTCTGTCTCCCCCTTCTAGACTGTGAGCCCGTTGTTGGGTAGGAACCGTCTCTAGATGTTGCCAACTTGGATTTCCCAAGCGCCTAGTCCAGTGCTCTGCACACAGGAAGCGCTCAATAAATACGATTGAATGAATGAATGAATGATTTCTACTTCATTTTTCCATTCAGATTTCAGGAATTAGAACTTGGGTAATCAGTCAGTCGATGGTATTTATTGAGCACTTAATTTGTGCAGAGCACTAGAGAAGCAGCGTGGCTCAGCGGAAAGAGCCCGGGCTTTGGAGTCAGAGGTCATGGGTTCAAATCCCGGCTCTGCCAACTGTCAGCTGTGGGACTTTGGGCGAGTCGCTTCACTTCTCTGGGCCTCAGTTACCTCACCTGTAAAATGGGGATGAAGACTGTGAGCGCCCCGCGGGACCACCTGATCACCTTGTAACCTCCCCAGTGCTTAGAACAGTGCTTTGCACATAGTAAGCGCTTATGAGCCCACTGTTGGGTACGGACTGTCTCTATATGTTGCCAACTTGTACTTCCCAAGCGCTTAGTACAGTGCTCTGCACACAGTAAGCGCTTAATAAATATGATTGATGATGATGATGATTATTATTATTAGAAGGTTCGAGAAGCAGTGAGGCCTAGGGGATTGAGCCCAGGCCTGGGAGTTAGAAGGTCCTGGGTTCTAATCCTGGCTCCGCCACGTGCCGGCTGTGCGGCCTTGGGCAAGTCACCTCCGTTCTCCGTGCCTCAGTTCATTCGTTCATTCAATCGTATTGATTGAGCGCTTACTGTGTGCAGAGCACTGTGCTGAGCGCTTGCCTCAGTTACCTTAAGATGGGGATTGAAGCTGTCAGCCCCACGCGCGTCGAATGCGATTGCCTTGTATCTACTCCATCATCATCATCATCAATCGTATTTACTGAGCGCTTACTATGTGCAGAGCACTGTCCTAAGCGCTTGGGAAGTACAAATTGGCAACATATAGAGACAGTCCCTACCCAACAGTGGGCTCACAGTCTAAAAGTCTACACTCCAGCGCTTAGTACAGAGCCCGGCACATAGTAAGTGCTTAATCCCGTGATCAAACATATAGGGAGCTACTGATGTGGAAAGTAGGGTTGAAAAGAATAGGATTTGACGGACTTGCCCCTCCACTGAAGGAGCAGGAGAAGGGAAAGAAAGGACAAAGTTTGGCCAGTGGAATTTGCTTCCCAAAGTGCCTTGTGTGTGCTCCTTTGGCTCCCGCTCCGTCGGCTTCCCAATATTCCCGTTGGAAGAGCATCCTGATTTTAGAAGGAATCTGGGAAGGCTTCCCAGGGGAGGCGGCGGCGCCGGGTACCGTTCTGAAGGAGGGGAAGGATGCGGATGGGAAAGAGAAAGGGGGACGGTTGGACTCCCGTGATTCCCAAGCACTCCCAGAGTAGGTCTCGCTGGAAGTTCTGCGGTCGAGAAGCGGAAAGCGGGGGCCGGGGAAAGTGGTTCCGTCCTGACGGGCCAGCAAGTAGCAGGAGTACTGTTCTGAGCGACAGAACGGCCCTGCGGAGATGAATGGAGCCTGCTGGCTTTTCACCTCCCTGTCCCCAGGCATGGGGAAAGCGGGAGAAATCCCCCAAATGGAAGCTATTTTGAAGAAGAAGGAAAGTAGTTCCATCCTGACGGGCCAGCAAGTAGCAGGAGTACTGTTCTGAGCGACAGAACGGCCCTTCGGAGATGAATGGAGCCCGCTGGCTTTTCACCTCCCTGTCCCCAGGCGTGGGGAAAGCGGGAGAAATCCCCCAAATGGAAGCTATTTTGAAGAAAAAGGAAAGAAATCTCTCCCGGTCCCTCTTCACGACATCCGCGGGCCCGCTCGGCAGCCTCCTCGCTTGCCCCAGTGGCCAGCAGGCTCAGGAAATGTGATTTTCAAACAACAATCAATCAATCGATCATATTTATTGAGCGCTTACTGTGTGCAGAGCACTGTACTAAGCGCTTGGGAAGTACAAGTCGGAAAATAACAGTGATTTTCCAGGCGGCGTCTTCCCACTCCTCCACAACCGCAGCGTGGCTCAGTGGAAAGAGCCCGGGTTTTGGAGTCCGAGGTCACGGGTTCGAATCCCGGCTCCGCCAATTGTCAGCTGGGTGACTTTGGGCAAGTCACTTCACTTCTCTGGGCCTCAGTTCCCTCATCTGGAAAATGGGGATTAAGACTGTGAGCCCCCCGGGGGACAACCTGATCACCTTGTATCCTCCCCAGCGCTTAGAACAGCGCTTGGCACATAGTAAGCGCTTAATAAATGCCATTAAAAAGAAAAAAAACCGCCGGGAGTTGCCCATCCACATCAGGCAGAAAGTCCTCGTCGGTTTTAAGGCACTGAAACCGCTCTCTCCCTTCAAAACCCTCCTGAAATCACATCTCCTCCTAAATCAATCAATCAATCAATCGTATTTATTGAGCGCTTACTGTGTGCAGAGCACTGTACTAAGCGCTTGGGAAGTCCAAGTTGGCAACATATAGAGACGGTCCCTACCCAACAGTGGGCTCACAGTCTAAAAGGGGGGGCCCTAAAGGCCTAAAGGCCCTTAGCGTGAAATCCTACCGTTTCCCCTCTCCGTAATCTGTTTTAATTTCTTTCTCTCCCCCCGTTTCCTTGCACGCTCCTTGTGGACAGCAAACGTGTCCGTCGCATTTTACTCTCCAGGGTGTTCAGTACAGTGCTTTTCATCCACTCCTCTTCTCCCACTCCCTTCTGCGCCGCTCTTACTTGCTCCTTCATCCATCCATCCTCCCTCCCATCCCCACAACACAAATGTACCGATCTGTTATTTATTTCTCCATTTACGTTAGCGCCCGTTTTCCCCTCTTGACCGTGAATTCGTTGTGGGCAGGGATGCGTCTGTGTGTTGTTATATTGTCCTCTCCCAAGCTCATAATCAATCAATCAATCAATCAATCTTATTTATTGAGCGCTTACTGTGTGCAGAGCACTGTCATAATACTGTGCTCTGCACACGGTAGGCGCTCAGTAAATGCCACTGAATGAATGAATGAATTGACAGATGGCTGGCATTCTGTCCAAGCCCCTCTCCTATGATGAGCCCTCCCCCATTAATAATAATAATAATAATAATAATAACGGCATTTATTAACTGCTTACTATGTGCCAAGCAGTGTTGCAAGCGCTGGGGAGTTTACAAGGTGATCAGGTTGTCTCTCGGGGGGCCCACAGTCTTAATCCCCATTTTACAGATGAGGAAACTGAGGCCCAGAGAAGTGGAGTGACCAAAGTCAAGTGGCGAAGCGGGATTTGAACCCATGACCTCTGCCTCCAAAGCCTGGGCTCTTTCCGCTGAGCCGTGCTTCTGTGATTTTCCCATTTCCTATTCCTATTTCCTATTCCCATACCGCAAGCTTTCCCGTGATAATACTAGTTATTATTTCCCATTTCCCATTCCCTAACCGCGAGCTTTCACGTAATAGTAATAATTATTATTATTACGGGATTTGTTAAGCGCTTACTCCGTGCCGAGCGCTGTTCTAAGCGCTTGGGGTAGCCCACTGTTGGGTAGGGACTGTCTCTATATGTTGCCAACTTGTACTTCCCAAGCGCTTAGTACAGTGCTCTGCACCCAGTAAGTGCTCAATAAATACGATTGATGATGATAGAGGGTAATCAGGTCATCCCACCCAGGCAGAGGGGAGGGAAAAAAGGAAGGCCGAGAGGAATTTTGTGGGGAGGATAGAGCAAACCGTGGGATCGTGGGGTTGGGATCCTTTACGGAGACAGTCGGACGTCCGGGCCGGAAGACCTTCTTGCGTCCTCTGAGGTGATTTTGTTTGTATTTCATTTATTCATTTATTCAATCGTATTTATTGAGCACTTACTGTGTGCAGAGCACTGTACTGAGCGCTTGGGAAGTCCAAGTTGGCAACATCTAGGGACGGTCCCTACCCGACAACGGGCTCACGGTCTAGAAGGGGGAGACGGGCGACAAAACAAAACATGTGGACGGGCGTCAAGTCATCAGAAGATGGAGAAGCAGCGTGGCTCAGTGGAAATCAATCAGTCGTATTTATTGAGCGCTTACTGTGTGCAGAGCACTGGACTAAGCGCTTGGGAAAAGCCCGGAAAGAGCCCGGGCTTTGGAGTCAGAGGTCATGGGTTCCAATCCCGGCTCCGCCACTTGTCAGCTGTGTGACTTTGGGCGAGTCTCTTCATTCATTCATTCCATCGTATTTATTGAGCGCTTACTGTGTGCAGAGCACTGGACTGAGCGCTTGGGAAGTCCAAGTTGGCAACATCTAGAGACGGTCCCTACCCAACAGTGGGCTCACAGTCTAGAAGGGGATTCATTCATTCATTCATTCAATCGTATTTATTGAGCGCTTACTGTGTGGAGAGGACTGTACTAAGCGCTTGGGAAGTCCAAGTCTAGAGACGGTCCCTACCCAACAGCGGGCTAACAGTCTAGAAGGGGGAGACAGACAACAAAACCAAACATATTAACAAAATAAAATAAATAGAATAGTCAATCAATCAATCATTCCATCGTATTTATTGAGCGCTTGCTGTGTGCAGAGCACTGGACTAAGCGCTTGGGAAGTCCAAGTTTTCAACATATAGAGACGGTCCCTACCCAACAGCAACTCACTTCACTTCTCTGCGCCTCAGGGACCTCATCTGCAAAATGGGGATGAAGACTGTGAGCCCCTCAAGGGACAACCTGATCACCTTGTAATAATAATAACAATAATAATAATAATAATAATAATAATAATAATGGCATTTATTAAGCGCTTACTATGTGCAAAGCACTGTTCTAAGCGCTGGGGAGGTTACAACCTGATCACCTTGTAATACTAATAATAATAATGGCATTTATTAAGTGCTTACTATGTTCAAAGCACTGTTCTAAGCGCTGGGGAGGTTACAACCTGATCACCTTGTAATACTACTAATAATAATGGCATTTATTAAGTGCTTACTGCGTGCAAAGCACTGTTCTAAGCGCTGGTTAGGTTACAGGGTAATCAGGATGTCCCACTGGGGGCTCACAGTCCCATTTTACATTGTAACCTCCCCGGCGCTTAGAACAGTGCTTTGCACATAGTAAGCGCTTAATAAATGCCATTATTATTATTATTATTATCAGAAGAAATAGAAATAAAGCTAGATGCACATCATTAACAAAATAAATAGAATAGTAAATACGTACGAGTAAAATAAAATGTATTGGGCAGAAACCCATTCATTCATTCATTCATTCAATCGTATTTATTGAGCGCTTACTGCGTGCAGAGCACTGTACTAAGCGCTTGGGAAGTCCAAGTTGGCAACATCTAGAGATGGGCCCTACCCAACAGCGGGCTCACAGTCTAGAAGGGGATTCATTCATTCATTCATTCAATCGTATTAATTGAGCACTTACTATGTGGAGAGCACTGTACTAAGCGCTTGGGAAGTCCAAGTTGGCAACACCTCGAGACGGTCCCTACCCAACAGCGGGCTCACAGTCTAGAAGGGGATTCATTCATTCAGTCGTATTTATTGAGTGCTTACTGCGTGCAGAGCACTGTACTAAGCGCTTGGGAAGTCCAAGTTGGCAACATCTAGAGACGGTCCCTACCCAACAGTGGGCTCACAGTCTAGAAGGGGACTCATTCATTCATTCATTCATTCAATCGTATTTATCGAGCGCTTACTGTGTGCAGAGCACTGTACTAAGCGCTTGGGAAGTCCAAATCGGCAACATCTAGAGACGGTCCCGACCCAACAGCGGGCTCACAGTCTAGAAGGGGGAGACGGACGACAAAACAAAACATATTAACAAAATAAAATAAATAGAATAGAATAGAGATGGGATCTGAGATCTAGAACCTGCAGAGCGGGCCCCAGAGCAGCGTGGCTCTGTGGAAAGAGCCCGGGCTGCGGAGTCAGAGGTCGTGGGTTCGAATTCCCATTCCACCACTCGTCTGCTGTGTGACCTTGGGCAAGCCGCTTCGCCCCTCTGCGCCTCAGTGGCCTCTTCTGTAAAATGGGGATGAAGACTGTGAGCCCCACGTGGGACAACCTGATCACCTTGTAACTTTCCCAGCGCTTAGAACGGTGCTTTGCACGTAGTGAACGCTTAACAAATGCCATTATTATTATTATTATTATTATTATTATTGGTGGGCCAGAGTGGGGAGCGATTTAACAAATACCATCATTATTATTATTATTGGTGGGCCAGAGTGGGGAGCGATTTAACAAATACCATCATTATTATTATTATTGGTGGGCCAGAGTGGGGAGCGATTTAACAAATGCCATCATCATTATTATTATTATTATTATTATTATTATTATTATTATTATTATTATTGGTGGGCCGAAGTGGGGAGGGGTCACAGGCTGTGGGTTTTCATGTTGCCCGATAACGTGGCGTAATGGAAAGAATCGGACCCAGGGTTCTCATCCTGGCTCTTCCAGTCAATCAGTCAATCATATTTACTGAGCGCTTCCTGCTGTGTGATCTTGGGCGAGCCACTTATCTTAGAACAGTGCTCAGTGCTTAGAACAGGGCTTGGCACGCAGTGAACGCTTATATTATTCCGGCTCCGCCACTTGTCGGCTGTGTGACTTTGGACAAGTCACTTCACTTCTCTGGGCCTCAGTTTCCTCATCTGTAAAATGGGGGTGAAGACTGTGAGCCCCCCCCATGGGACAACCTGATCACCTTGTAGCCACCCCAGCGCTTAGAACAGTGCTTTGCACATAGTAAGCGCTTAACAAATGCTATCATTATTATTATTCATTCATTCATTCAGTCATATTTATTGAGCGCTTACGGTGTGCAGAGCACTGGACTAAGCGCTTGGGAAGGACAAGCTGGCAACATATAGAGACGGTCCCGACCCAATGATGGGCTCCCGGTCTAGAAGGGGGAGTGCTAAGTGCTAAGTGCTAAGTACAGTGCTAAGTGCTTAATACAGTGCTCTGCACATAGTAAGCGCTCAATAAATATGATTGATGATGATGAAGGGGGAGACGGACGACAAAACAGAACATGTGGATCGGTGTCAAGTCATCAGCACGAATAGAATGAAAGCTAAATGCACATCATTAACAAAATAAATAGAATAGTAAATATGGGCAAGTAAAATAAATAGAGTAATAAATCTGTGCAAATATATATCCAAGTGCTGTGGGGAGGGGAAGGAGGTAGGGCTATTATTATTATTATTATTAGATTATTATTATTATCTGTACCTCCGTTTCTTCATCTGTAAAATGGGCATTCGATGCCTGTCCCCCCCGTCCCCTGAGAATGTGAGTCCCATGTGTCTGATCTGACTCTCTTGTGTCTAAGATATTGTAGATTGTAAGCTCGTTGTGGGCAGGGATTGTGTCTGTTCATTCAGTCGTATTTATTGAGCGCTTACTGTGTGCGGAGCACTGTACTAAGCGCTCGGGAAGTCCAAGTCGGCGACGTATAGAGACGACAATGGGCTCACGGTCTAGAAGGGGGAGACGGATGACAAAAAAGAACATGTGGATGGGTGTCAAGTCGTCAGAACAAATAGAATGAAAGCTAAATGCACATCATTAACAAAATAAATAGAATAGTAAATATGGACAAGTAAAATAAATAGATTAATAAATCTGTACAAATATATATCCAACTGCTGTGGGGAGGGGAAGGAGGTAGGGCTATTATTATTACTATTATTAGATTATTATTATTATCTGTACCTCCATTTCTTCATCTGTAAAATGGGCATTCGATGCCTGTCCCCCCATCCCCTGAGAATGTGAACCCCATGTGTCTGACCTGATTTTCTTGTGTCTAAGATATTGTAGATTGTAAGCTCGTTGTGGGCAGGGATTGTGTCTGTCCATTCAGTCGTATTTATTGAGCGCTTACGGTGTGCAGAGCACTGTACTAAGCGCTCGGGAAGTCCAAGTCGGCGACGTATAGAGACGACAATGGGCTCACGGTCTAGAAGGGGGAGACGGATGACAAAAAAGAACATGTGGACGGGTGTCAAGTCGTCAGAACAAATAGAATGAAAGCTAAATGCACATTATTAACAAAATAAATAGAATAGTAAATATGGACAAGTAAAATAAATAGAGTAATAAATCTGTACAAACATATATCCAAGTGCTGAGGGGAGGGGAAGGAGGTAGGGCTAATATTATTATTATTATTAGATTATTATTGTTATCTGTACCTCCGTTTCTTCATCTGTAAAATGGGCATTCGATGCCTGTCCCCCCGTCCCCTGAGAATGTGAGCCCCATGAAGGACAGGGACTGTCTGATCTGACTCTCTTGTGTCTAAGATATTGTAGATTGTAAGCTCGTTGTGGGCAGGGATTGTGTCTGTTCATTCAGTCATATTTATTGAGCGCTTACTGTGTGCAGAGCACTGTACTAAGCGCTCGGGAAGTCCAAGTCGGCGACGTATAGAGACGACAATGGGCTCACGGTCTAGAAGGGGGAGACGGACGACAAAACAGAACATGTGGACGGGTGTCAAGTCGTCAGAACAAATAGAATGAAAGCTAAATGCACATTATTAACAAAATAAATAGAATAGTAAATATGGACAAGTAAAATAAATAGAGTAATAAATCTGTACAAACATATATCCAAGTGCTGAGGGGAGGGGAAGGAGGTAGGGCTAATATTATTATTATTATTAGATTATTATTGTTATCTGTACCTCCGTTTCTTCATCTGTAAAATGGGCATTCGATGCCTGTCACCCCGTCCCCTGAGAATGTGAATCCCATGTGTCTGACCTGATTCTCTTGTGTCTAAGATATTGTAGATTGTAAGCTCGTTGTGGGCCGGGATTGTGTCTGTCTGTTCATTCAGTCGTATTTATTGAGCGCTTACTGTGTGCAGAGCACTGTACTAAGCGCTTGTACTAAGCCTTTGTTGTTCTATTGGACTCTCCTAATAATGATAGTAATTGCGGTATTTGTTAAGCGCTTACTACGTGACAAGCACTGGGTAGATCCCAGGTAATCAGGCCGGACACATTCCCTGTCCCACACGGGGCTTCCAGTCTTAATCTCCATTTTGCAGAAGACTGGGAGCCCATTTTACAGAAAAGGTAAAAACTGAGGCCCAGAGAAGTGAAGCGACTGACCCAAGGTCACACAGCGTGCAGGCGGCGGAGCCGGAATTAGAACCCACGGCCTCCGATTCCCAAGCCCGGGCTCTTTCCACTAGGCCACGCTGCTTCCCAAGCGCTTAGTACAGTGCTTTGCACACAGTAAGTGCTCAGTAAATATGTGAATGATCCTGTTGTTGGGTAGGGACTGTCTCTATATGTTGCCAACTTGTACTTCCCAAGCGCTTAATACAGTGCTCGGCACACGGTAAGCGCTCAATAAATACGATTGAATGATTATCTACTCCAGCACTGAGTAAGCGCTTCCCAAATACCATTATCATTATCCTTAAAAAAATGTGGCTGGGTGCCTCAGGAGATCTGGATTCATTCATTCAATCACATTTATTGAAATGCCATCATTAGAATAATTATATTATATAATAATTATATTATATATTATTATATAATAATTATATTATACAATAATATAATAATTATTATAATAATGACATTTATTAAGCGCTTACTATGTGCAAAGCACTGTTCTAAGCGCTGAAATGGAGGTTGAGACTGGGAGCCCCACGTGGGACAGGGACTGCGTCCAAACTGATTTGCCCGTATCTACCCCAGCGCTTAGTATAGTGCCTGGCTCTTAGGAAGCTCTTCATAAATACCATAATTCATTCAATCATATTTATCGAGCACTTACTGTGTGCAGAGCACTGTACTAAGTGCTTATTATTATTATTATTATTATTATTATTATTATTATTCTAAGTGTTTAGTATAGTGCCTGGCTCTTAGTAAGCTCTTCATAAATACCATAATTCATTCAATCGTATTTATCGAGCACTTACTGTGTGCAGAGCACTGTGCTAAGTGCTTATTATTATTATTATTATTATTATAAGTGTTTAGTATAGTGCCTGGCTCTTAGGAAGCTCTTCATAAATACCATAATTCATTCAATCGTATTTATCGAGCACTTACTGTGTGCAAAGCACTGTCCTAAGTGCTTATTATTATTTTTCTTATTATTCTAAGTGTTTAGTATAGTGCCTGGCTCTTAGTAAGCTCTTCATAAATACCATAATTCATTCAATCGTATTTATCGAGCACTTACTGTGTGCAGAGCACTGTGCTAAGTGCTTATTATTATTATTATTATTATTATAAGTGTTTAGTATAGTGCCTGGCTCTTAGGAAGCTCTTCATAAATACCATAATTCATTCAATCGTATTTATCGAGCACTTACTGTGTGCAAAGCACTGTCCTAAGTGCTTATTATTATTTTTCTTATTATTCTAAGTGTTTAGTATAGTGCCTGGTTCTTAGTAAGCTCTTCATAAATACCATAATTCATTCAATCGTATTTATCGAGCACTTACTGTGTGCAGAGCACTGTACTAAGTGCTTATTATTATTATTATTATTATTATTCTAAGTGTTTAGTATAGTGCCGGGCTCTTAGTAAGCTCTTCATAAATACCATAATTCATTCAATCGTATTTATCGAGCACTTACTGTGTGCAGAGCACTGTACTAAGTGCTTATTATTATTATTATTCTAAGTGTTTAGTATAGTGCCTGGCTCTTAGGAAGCTCTTCATAAATACCATAATTCATTCAATCATATTTATCGAGCACTTACCGTGTGCAGAGCACTGTACTAAGTGCTTATTATTATTATTATTATTATTATTCTAATTTTTTAGTATAGTGCCTGGCTCTTAGTATGCTCTTCATAAATACCGTAATTCATTCAATCGTATTTATCGAGCACTTACTGTGTGCAGAGCACTGTACTAAGTGCTTATTATTATTATTATTCTAAGTGTTTAGTATAGTGCCTGGTTCTTCGTAAGCTCTTCATAAATACCATAATTCATTCAATCGTATTTATCGAGCACTTACTATGTGCAGAGCACTGTACTAAGTGCTTATTATTATTATTATTCTAAGTGTTTAGTATAGTGCCTGGCTCTCAGTAAGCTCTTCATAAATACCATAATTCATTCAATCGTATTTATCGAGCACTTACTGTGTGCAGAGCACTGTACTAAGTGCTTATTATTATTATTATTATTATTATTCTAAGTGTTTATTATAGTGCCTGGCTCTCAGTAAGCTCTTCATAAATACCATAATTCATTCAATCGTATTTATCGAGCACTTACTGTGTGCAGAGCACTGTACTAAGTGCTTATTATTATTATTATTCTAAGTGTTTAGTATAGTGCCTGGCTCTTAGTAAGCTCTTCATAAATACCATAATTCATTCAATCGTATTTATCAAGCACTTACTGTGTGCAGAGCACTCTGCTAAGTGCTTATTATTATTATTATTATTATTATTATTATTCTAAGTGTTTAGTATAGTGCCTGGCTCTTAGTAAGCTCTTCATAAATACCATAATTCATTCAATCGTATTTATCGAGCACTTACTATGTGCAGAGCACTGTACTAAGTGCTTATTATTATTATTCTTATTCTGTTTAGTATAGTGCCTGGCTCTTAGGAAACTCTTCATAAATACCATAATTCATTCAATCATATTTATCGAGCACTTACTGTGTGCAGAGCACTGTACTAAGTGCTTATTATTATTATTATTATTCTAAGTGTTTAGTATAGTGCCTGGCTCTTAGTAAGCTCTTCATAAATACCATAATTCATTCAATCGTATTTATCGAGCACTTACGGTGTGCAGAGCATTGTACTAAGTGCTTATCATTATTATTATTATTATTATTATTATTATTCTAAGTGTTTAGTATAGTGTCTGGCTCTTAGTAAGCTCTTCATAAATACCATAATTCATTCAATCGTATTTATCGAGCACTTACTGTGTGCAGAGCACTGTACTAAGTGCTTATTATTATTATTATTATTATTATTCTAAGTGTTTAGTATAGTGCCTGGCTCTTAGTAAGCTCTTCATAAATACCATAATTCATTCAATCGTATTTATCGAGCACTTACTGTGTGCAGAGCACTGTACTAAGTGCTTATTATTATTATTATTATTATTATTCTAAGTGTTTAGTATAGTGCCGGGCTCTTAGTAAGCTCTTCATAAATACCATAATTCATTCAATCGTATTTATCGAGCACTTACTGTGTGCAGAGCACTGTACTAAGTGCTTATTATTATTATTATTATTATTATTATTATTATTATTATTATTATTCTAAGTGTTTAGTATTGTGCTGGGCTCTTAGTAAGCTCTTCATAAATACCACAATTCATTCAATCGTATTTATCGAGCACTTACTGTGTGCAGGGCACTGTACTAAGTGCTTATTATTATTCTAAACGTTTATTATTATTATTATTATTATTATTATTATTATTATTATTATTCCTCTCCCAACCGTTCTGCTTTCCGTCCCCCTTTTACTCAATTTCCTTTCTCTTTGCTCTCCTGCTTCCTAGTTGGTGTTTCCTAGTTGTGGGGTGGGGGGATTGAAGACCTTTCGGGGGTAAAAAAGATCAGCAGCCAATAATGGCCAGCCTAATAATAATGATAATAATAATAATAATAATAATAATAATAATAACATTTATTACGTGCTTACAATGTGTAAAGCACTGTTCTAAGCGCTGGGGTAGATACAAAGTAATCAAGTTGTCCCACGTGGGGCTCACGGACTTAATCCCCATTTTCCAGATGAGGTCACTGAGGCCCAGAGAAGTGAAGCGACTCGCCCAAAGTCACCCAGCTGACAGCTGGCGGAGCGGGGATTTGAACCCGTGGCCTCTGACTCCAAAGCCCGGGCGCTTTCCACTGAGCCACGCTGCTCCTCTACGCCCCATGATGAACTCACATCTACCCCGGCAGGCAGAACGGTGCCTGACGCGTAGTAAACGCTTAACAAATGTCAAAATGAATTCATTCACTCATTCATTCAATCGTATTTATTGAGCGCTTACTGCGTGCAGAGCACTGTAGTAAGCGCTTGGGAAGTCCAAGTTGGCAACATATAGAGACGGGCCCTACCCAACAGTGGGCTCACAGTCTTGAAGAGGGAGACAGACAACAAAACAAAACATATTAACAAAATAAAATAGATAGACAGTCTAGAATTAAAATAAGGGGGCAGGATTAATAATAATAATAATAATGAATTTGGATTATATATGTATATATGTTTGTACATATTTATTACTCTATGTATTTATTTATCTTGTACATATCTATTCTATTTATTTTATTTTGTTAGTATGTTTGGTTTTGTTTTCTGTCTCCCCCTTCTAGACTGTGAGCCCACTGTTGGGTAGGGACTGTCTCGATATGCTGCCAACTTGGACTTCCCAAGCGCTTAGCACAGTGTTCTGCACACAGTAAGTGCTCAATAAATACGATTGATTGATTGATTAGGGAACAGGGCGCGAACATCTGTAAATTGGGGCTGGAAGGAACTGGTTTGGTTTGGGGTTTCCGGCTCCCAGGCTCCAACTTTTCCCCCAACGGTGCAGGCCTCCGTGGGCCAAGATCTCATCATCATCAATCGTATTTATTGAGCGCTTACTGTGTGCAGAGCACTGTACTAAGCGCTTGGGAAGCACAAATTGGCAACATATAGAGGCAGTCCCTACCCAACAGTGGGCTCACAGTCTAAATCGAAAATCTAAAATCTCGGGATCGAGCTGACTCCCGTTCTCCGGGGCGCGGGGCCTGACTGGTGGGCAGCACATCCCTGGTCACATTGGCCCCATCGGGAATGCCAGGTGACCTGCAGGGACTTCCGCGTGCGGAAAATCCACCCTTTCCTCTCCTTCGGAACCGCCTCCACTCATCGCATCCCGACTGGATTAGTGCATCGGCCTCCTTTCTCATCTCCCATCCTCCTGTCTCTCCCCGCTTCAGTCATTCGTTCATTCATGCAGTTGTATTTATCGAGCGCTTACTGTGTGCAGAGCACTGTACTAAGCACCTGGGAAGTCCAAGTCGGCAACCTGTAGAGACGGTCCCTATTCATTCATTCATTCATTCAATCGTATTTATTGAGCACTTACTGTGTGTGGAGCACTGTACTAATCACTTGATACGAATAGTGGTAGTTCATTCATTCATTCAATGGTATTTATTGAGCGCTTACTATGTGTGGAGCACTGGACTAAGTGCTTGATAAGAGTAATGGTAGTTGTTCATTCATTCATTCAATGGTATTTATTGAGCGCTTACTGTGTGCAGAGCACTGGACTAAGCACTTGATAAGAATAATGGTAGTTGTTCATTCATTCATACATTCAATGGTATTTATTGAGCACTTACTGGGTGCGGAGCACTGGACTAAGCACTTGATAAGAATAATAGTAGTTGTTCATTCATTCATACATTCAATGGTATTTATTGAGCACTTACTGGGTGCGGAGCACTGGACTAAGCGCTTGATAAGAATAATAGTAGTTGTTCATTCATTCATTCACTCAATGGTATTTATTGAGCGCTTTCTGTGTGTGGAGCACTGGACTAAGTGCTTGATAAGAATAATGGTAGTTGTTCATTCATTCATTCATTCAATCGTATTTATTGAGCGCTTCCTGTGTGTAGAGCACTGTACTAAGCGCTTGATAAGAATAATGGTTTTTCATTCATTCATTCATTCAATGGTATTTATTGAGCACTTACTGCGTGCGGAGCACTGGACTAAGCGCTTGATAAGAATAACGGTAGCTGTTCATTCATTCATTCATTCAATCATATTCATTGAGCGCTTCCTGTGTGCGGAGCACTGGACTAAGCGCTTGCTAAGAAGAATGGTAGTTGTTCATTCATTTTACAGATGCGGTAACTGAGGCCCAGAGAAGTGAAGTGGCTCGGCCTAGGTCACACGGCCGACAAGTGGCAGAGCCGGGATTCGAACCCATGACCTCAGACTCCCAAGCCCGGGCTCTTTCCACTGAGCCACGTTTGGACAGAAACGCTGTGGGCGTGTGACGCCCCCTCCTCCAAAATCTCCAGCCTGTCGACCTTTGAATTCATTCATTCAGTCAGTCGTATTTATTGAGCGCTTACTGGGTGCAGAGCACTGTACTAAGCGCTTGGGAAGGACAAGTTGGCAACATCTAGAGACGGCCCCTACCCAACGTGAAGCAGAAACTCCTCGCTCTCGGCTTCAAGGCTCTCCATCGCCTTCGTCCCCTTTTTTCCTCCCGGGACGGGCTGAGGCCGGGGTGGTTTGGATCCCCTGAGCGGCCTGCGTCTGACACGTCTAGTCAGTTCATTCGTTCGGTGGTATTTATTGAGCAGAAATATTATCTCTATATATGTGTGTGTGTATGTGTTTCATGTATGTTTCATATTATTCTATTTATTTTACTTGTACATATTTATTCTACTTATTTTATTTTATTAATGTGTTTGGTTTTGTTCTCTGTCTCCCCCTTCTAGACCGTGAGCCTGCTGTTGGGTAGGGATGTTGCCAACTTGGACTTCCCAAGCGCTTAGTCCAGTGCTCTGCACCCAGTAAGCGCTCAATAAATACGATTGAATGAATGAATGACTGAATCCCCTTCTAGACTGTGAGCCCGCTGTTGGGTAGGGACCGTCTCTAGATGTTGCCAACTTGGACTTCCCAAGCGCTTACTACAGCGCTCTACACACAGTAAGCGCTCAATAAATCCGATTGAATGAATGAATGAATGAATCCCCTTCTAGACTGTGAGCCCGCTGTTGGGTAGGGACCGTCTCTAGATGTTGCCAACTTGGACTTCCCAAGCGCTTACTACAGCGCTCTACACACAGTAAGCGCTCAATAAATCCGATTGAATGAATGAATGAATGAATCCCCTTCTAGACTGTGAGCCCGCTGTTGGGTAGGGACCGTCTCTAGATGTTGCCAACTTGGACTTCCCAAGCGCTTAGTCCAGTGCTCTGCACACAGTAAGCGCTCAATAAATACGATTGAATGAATGAATGAATGAATGAGCGCTCACGGTGTGCAGAGCACTGTACTAAGCGCTTGGGAAGTACAAGTTGACTGTGAGTGTGGGCTAAGCGTCATCTCCGCTCCCGTTCAGGGCCGGAGCTTGCCCTTCCCAGCAAAATAATCGAACAGGATGAAGTTGGGTTCGCCCCGGCCGGCTGGAATTTGGCGGCCGCCCAGCTCACACGAAACGGGAATTAAATATTTACTCTGTGCGGGACGCTGGGCTCGTGCGAGGGACGTGGACGGGTACAGAGGCGCGACACGGGGCCTGGAGGAGATGGGGACCGGCCTCCGTGACCGGAGGAGGCCGAGGCCGAATCCCAATCAATCAATCCATCAATCAATCGTATTTATTGAGCGCTTACTGTGTGCAGAGCACTGTACTGAGCGCTTGGGCAGTCCAAGTTGGCAACATCTAGAGACGGTCCCTACCCAACAGCGGGCTCACAGTCTAGAAGGGGATTCATTCATTCATTCATTCATTCAATCGTATTTATTGAGCGCTTACCGTGTGCAGAGCACTGGACTAAGCGCTTGGCGACCTAGAGAGACGGTCCTTAAGACCGTGAGGTCTTCCACTCTGGCTACAGGAATCGATCAATCAATCAATCGTATTTATTGAGTGCTTACTGTGTGCAGAGCACTGTACTAAGCACTTGGGAAGTCCAAATCGGCAACATATAGAGACAGTCCCTACCCAACAGCAGGCTCACAGTCTAGAAGGGGGAGACAGAGAACAAAACCAAACATATTAACAAAATAAAATAAATAGAATAGATATGTACAAGTAAAATAAATAGAGTAATAAATCCGTACAAACATATATCCATATATACAGGTGCTGTGGGGAAGGGAAGGAGGTAAGGCGGGGGGGATGGAGAGGGGGATCCGTAAAATGGGGATTATAACGGTGAGCCCCATGTGGCACAATCTCATCTCCTTGTATCTTCCAGGGCTTAGAACAGTGCTTTGCACATCATCATCATCATCAGCATCATCATCAATCGTATTTATTGAGCGCTTACTATGTGCAGAGCACTGTGCTAAGTGCTTGGGAAGTCCAAATTGGCAACATATAGAGACAGTCCCTACCCAACAGTGGGCTCACAGTCTAAAAGGGGGAGACAGAGAACAAACCAAACATACTAACAAAATAAAATAAATAAATAAATAAATAAATAGAGTAATAAATATGTACAAACATACATCTATACAGGTGCTGTGGGGAAGGGAATGAGGTAAGATGGGGGGATGGAGAGAGGGACGAGGGGGAGAGGAAGGAAGGGGCTCAGTCTGGGAAGGCCTCCTGGAGGAGGTGAGCTCTCAGCAGGGCCTTGAAGGGAGGAAGAGAGGATTGCACATAGTAAGCGCTTAACAAATACCATCATTATTATTATTATTATTCTCTGAGCTTCAGTGACCTCATCTGTCAAATGGGGATGAAGACTGGGAGCCCCCCGTGGGACAACCCGATCACCTTGTAACCCCCCCCAACGCTTAGAACGGTGCTTTGCATGTAGTAAGCGCTTAACAAATGCCATTATCATCATTATTATTATTAATTCATGATTGTCATCACTCTCAATAGTGTGCCAGCTCTTCTAAGGCAGTCAATCCAACAATCATCATTATTATTATTATTAATAATAATAATTCATGATTATCATCACTCTCAATAGTGTGCCTGCTCTTCTAAGGCAGTCAATCCAACAATCATCATTATTATTATTAATTCATGATTATCATCACTCTCAATAGTGTGCCAGCTCTTCTAAGGCAGTCAATCCAACAATCATTATTATTATTATAATTACTAATTCATGTAGGGGGGGAATATGGATTTTTTTTTTAAATTTCTGTCCTCATTCCCAAGTGCTGAAATTCCTTGCTCTTCACCTAATGATCTTCATCTGCGTGCTGCTCTAGAGAAGCCGCGTGGTTCAGCGGCCGGAGCCCGGGCTTTGGAGTCAGAGGGCGTGGGTTCGAATCCCGGCCCCGCCGCTGATCAGCTGTGTGACGCCGGGCAAGTCACTTCACTTCTCTGGGCCTCAGTTTCCTCATCTGGAAAACGGGGATGAAGACTGGGAGCCCCACGGGGGACAACCTGATCACCTTGTATCCCCCCCCTCCCGGCGCTTAGAACAGTGCTTGGCACGTAGTAAATGCTTAACGAATACCGACATTATTATTATCTAGGGTACAGTGTTCCGGTTTAGGTCGGAGAGCAAACCTGCCAACTCGTATTCCAAGGAAGTGTCCCTCTTCCCCCTTTTCCCTCCCTCGCTCCCTTCTTTCCTTTCTTTCCCTTCTCAGTCCTGACTCGTTCCTGGCTTAGCCTCCGCGTTGAACAATTCCAACTCTTCCTTTCTACGATCGATCGGCGGCATTTCTCGCACACGTCCCGTGCGCCCCGTCGTGCGGCTCAGCGGGAAAGGGCGCGGGCTTGGGAGTCACAGGTCCTGGGTTCTAATCCCGGCCCCGCCGCTGATCAGCCGTGTGACGCCGGGCAAGTCACTTCTCTGGGCCTCAGTTCCCTCATCTGGAAGACGGGGATGAAGACTGGGAGCCCCCCGTGGGGCAACCCGATCACCTTTTAATCAATCAATCAATCGTATTTATTGAGCGCTTACAGTGTGCAGAGCACTGTACTAAGCGCTTGGGAAGTACAAGTTGGTATTTTATTAAGCGTAGTAAGCGCTTAATAAAATACCCTCATTAAGTGGCAACGGCGGTCTCCTTCTGCGCGGGATAATGGCGGGACGGATCGGCCGGAGAAAACGTCGGAAGGCATCAAGGCCGCGTGTGTCCGTGGAGCGTCTAACACGTGTTTTTTTTTTTCCCGACAGTTTTGCAGTTACGACTCCAGCAGAGGAGGACGCAGGAGCAGCTGGCCGACCAAAGCATCATGCCCCGTGAGTTCCTCTTTCCTTTTTCTCCCGCGTGTCTCCGTCCCCGGCTCATCCCTGTTGGCCGAGGTCGCCGGGAGAAGCCACCGTGCTCCTCTCTGGTGAAAAAATTGCAGCCCGCGAGACTCTACGCTCCCCGGGAATGGCGATCGTGCCTTCTGATTCATTCGTTCATTCAGTCGTATTTATTGAGCGCTTCCTGTGTGCGGAGCACTGGACTGAGCACTTGGGAAGGACAAGTCGGCGACATATGGGGACGGTTCCGACCCGACAACGGTCTCGAAGCACAGCGCTCTTTACACAGAGAAGCAGCATGGCCTAGTGCTACAGCCCGGGAATCGGGGTCCTGGGTTCTAATCCCGGCTCCGCCACGTGTCCGCTGGGTGACCTTGGACAAGTCATTTCACTTCCCTGGGCCTCATCAGGAAAACGGGGATTGAAACCGTGAGCCCCAGGTGGGACGGGGACCGCGTCCGGCCCGATTCCCGTGTATCCAGCCCGGAGCGTGGGACGGTGCCTGGCATGTAGTAAGCGCTTAACGGAGGCCGGAATGATGTTATTAGCGGTGGTTGTTGGTGCTTAATCGTGCTGTTGATGGGGGAGAGGTCTCCCGGGGGTCCTGCTGAGGGAGATTTTATCCCGGGTCCGTAGCCGTCTCCCGGAGTCCGATGTGGGGCTTCCTGGAGTCGGCGAAATTCTAGACGCCTTCGGAGCCCAGGTCTTCCCCTCTGCCGTTCATTCATTCATTCAATCGTATTTCTTGAGCGCTTACTGTGTGCAGAGCACTGTACTAAGCGCTTGGGATGTCCAAGTCGGCAACATAGAGAGACGGTCCCTATCAATCAATCAATCAATCAATCGTATTTATTGAGCGCTTACTGTGTGCAGAGCACTGGACTAAGCGCTTGGGAAGTCCAAGTCGGCAACATATAGAGACGGTCCCTATCAATCAATCAGTTGTATTTGTTAAACGCTTACTGTGTGCAGAGCACTGTACTAAGCGCTTGGGAAGCCTAAGTTGGCAGCATATAGAGACGGTCCCTATCAATCAATCAATCAGTTGTATTTATTAAGTGCTTACTGTGTGCAGAGCACTGTACTAAGCGCTTGGGAAGTCCAAGTCGGCAACATATAGAGACGGTCCCTATCAATCAATCAATGTCGTATTTATTGAGCGCTTCCTGTGTGCAGAGCACTATACTAAGCGCTTGGGAAGTCCAAGTCGGCAACATATAGAGACGGTCCCCATCAATCAATCAATGTCATATTTATTGAGCGCTTCCTGTGTGCAGAGCACTGTACTAAGCACTTGGGAAGTACAAATCGGCAACATGCAGAGATGGTCCCTATCAATCAATCAATCAATCGTATTTATTGAGTGCTTACTGTGTGTAGAGCACTGTACTAAGCGCTTGGGAAGTCCAAATTGGCAACATATAGAGACGGTCCCTACCCAACAGTGGGCTCACAGTCTAGCAGGAAGATCAGTTGGAGTTTTATTGGTTGGCTGGAGCCAAACCCTCCGTGCCCCCCGTGACGGATTGGGATCCTTATTATCCTGATCCAATCCGGGACAGGAAGGAGAGTCAACTCTGTGGGATTGTACGCTCCCAAGGGCTTAGTACGACGCTCTGTCCGCTGTGAGCACTCGCTAAATACCGCTGATGATGAGAGGATTATTATGATTACGATTATGATCATCATCATCATCAATCATATTTATTGAGCACTTACTGTGTGCAGAGCACTGTACTAAGCGCTTGGGAAGTACAGACTGGCAACATATAGAGACAGTCCCTACCCAACAGTGGGCTCACAGTCTAAAAGCATTTATGATAGCATTTGTTCAGCGCTTACAATGTGCCGAGCACCGTTCTAAGCGCTGGAGGGGGATACAAGGTGTCAGGTTGTCCCACGGGGGGCTCACAGTCTTCATCCCCATTTTACTGATGAGGTAACTGAGGCCCAGAGAATAATGGTAATAATGATGATGGCATTTGTTGAGCACTTACTATGTGCCGAGCACCGTTCTAAGCGCTGTGGGGGATACAAGGTGATCAGGTTGTCCCACGGGAGGCTCACAGTCTTCATCCCCATTTTACCGATGAGGTAACTGAGGCCCAGAGAATAATAATAATAATGATGATGACATTTGTTAAGCACTTACTATGTGCTGAGCACCGTTCTAAGCGCTGGGGGGATACAAGGTGATCAGGTTGTCCCACGTGGGGCTCACAGTCTTCATCCCCATTTTACCGATGAGGTAACTGAGGCCCAGAGAATAATAATAATAGTGATGATGGCATTTGTTAAGCGCTTAGTATGTGCCAAACACTTTTCTAAGCTCTGAGGGGGTTACAAGGTGATTAAGTTGTCCCACGTGGGGCTCACAGTCTTCATCCCCATTTTACCGATGAGGTAACTGAGGCCCAGAGAGTAATAATAATAATGATGATGGCATTTGTTAAGCGCTTACTATGTGCCGAGCACTGTTCTAAGCACCGGGGGGGATACAAGGTCGTCAGGTTGTCCCATGTGGGGCTCACAGTCTTCATCCCCATTTTACCAGTGAGGTAACTGAGGCCCAGAGAATAATAATAATAATGATGATGGCATATGTTAAGCGCTTACTATGTGCCAAGCACTGTTCTAAGTGCTGGGGGGGGATACAAGATGATCAAGTTGTCCCACGTGGGGCTCACAGTCTTCATCCCCATTTTACTGATGAGGTAACTGAGGCCCAGAGAATAATAATAATAGTGATGATGGCATTTGTTAAGCGCTTACTATGTGCCGAGCACTGTTCTAAGCGCCGGGGGGGATACAAGGTGATCAAGTTGTCCCACGTGGGGCTCACAGTCTTCATCCCCATTTTACCGATGAGGTAACTGAGGCCCAGAGAATAATAATAATAGTGATGATGGCATTTGTTAAGCGCTTAGTATGTGCCAAACACTTTTCTAAGCTCTGAGGGGGATACAAGGTGATTAAGTTGTCCCACGTGGGGCTCACAGTCTTCATCCCCATTTTACGATGAGGTAACTGAGGCCCAGAGAATAATAATAATAATGATGTTGGCATTTGTTAAGCGCTTACTATGTGCTGAGCACTGTTTTAAGCGCCGGGGGGGATACAAGGTCGCCAGGTTGTCGCACGTGGGGCTCACAGTCTTCATCCCCATTTTACCGATGAGGTAACTAAGGCCCAGATAATACTAATAATAATGATGATGGCGTTTGTTAAGCGCTTACTCTGTGCCGAGCACTGTTCTAAGCGCTGGGGAGGATATAAGGTGATCAAGTTGTCCCACGTGGGGCTCACAGTCTTCATCCCCATTTTATTGATGAGGTAACTGAGTCCCAGAGAATAATAATAATGATGATGATGGCATTTGTTAAGCGCTTACTCTGTGCCGAGCACTGTTCTAAGCGCTGGGGAGGATATAAGGTGATCAAGTTGTCCCACGTGGGGCTCACAGTCTTCATCCCCATTTTATTGATGAGGTAACTGAGTCCCAGAGAATAATAATAATGATGATGATGGCATTTGTTAAGCGCTTACTCTGTGCCGAGCACTGTTCTAAGCGCTGGGGAGGATATAAGGTGATCAAGTTGTCCCACGTGGGGCTCACAGTCTTCATCCCCATTTTACTGATGAGGTAACTGAGGCCCAGAGAACAATAATAATAATAATAATGGCATTTGTTAAGCGCTTACTATGTGCCGAGCACTGTTCTAAGCTCTGGGGGGGATACAGGGTGATCAAGTTGTCCCACGGGGGGCTCACAGTCTTCTTCCCCATTTTCCAGATGAGGTCACTGAGGCCCAGGGAAGTCAAGTGACTCGCCCCAGGTCACTTAGCAGACAAGTGGCAGAGCTGGGATTTGAACCCACGACCTCTGGCTACCAAACCCAGGCTCTTTCCACTAGGCCACGCTCCTTCTCTAATGAAATGGGGATGAAATAATGATAAGAATGACGGCATTTATTAAGCGCTTACTATGTGCAAAACACTGTTCTAAGCGCTGGGGAGGTTCCAAGGTGATCAGGTTGCCCCACGGGGGGCTCACCGGCTTCACCCCCATTTTCCAGATGAGGGAACTGAGGCCCAGAGAAGTGAGTCACACAGCTGACGAGCGGCGGAGCCGGGATTCGAGCCCGGGCTCTTTCCACTGAGCCACGCTGCTTCTCTGAAAATTCATTCATTCATTCAGTCGTATTTATTGAGCGCTTACTGTGTGCAGAGCACTGTAATGAGCGCTTGGGAAGTCCAAGTTGGCAACATATAGAGACGGTCACTACCCAACAGTGGGCTTACAGTCTAGAAGGGACTAGATGGGTGAAAATGGTCACCCATCTCCTCAAATGCCTTGGGGGCATTCCCAGAACTTCCCGTTTGGAGCCCAAATGGTTTTCCCGGACCTGTCCTAGCTATACGTTACTTCCCGTTCTTTGTAACGATCCCGTTTTTGCACTCCAGTTACTAGGGCGGTTTTCTTTCCGGATGGGGCCCAAAAGTTTCGTGGGAAACCGGAACAGCCGGGCTCCGCTCCCGGCTCGCCTGTCTTTTCGCTTCCGCTCAAGCAACTCCGAGAGTAGAGAGAAGGGTGGGCACAGTGCTCTGCACACAGTAAGCGCTCAGTAAATACGATTGAATGAATGAATGAATCCGCCTGCATTCCGGGATGCTTAACGTCAATTTACTGTTCTATTTCTTTTATTTTAATATGTTTTGTTGTCCGTCTCCCCCCTGCTAGACTGTGAGCCCGCTGTTGGGTAGGGACCGTCTCTACATGTTGCCCACTTGGACTTCCCAAGCGCTTAGTACAGTGCTCTGCACGCAGTAAGCGCTCAATAAATACGATCGAATGATTGATTGATTTGTTCTCTGTCTCCCCTTTCTAGACTGTGAGCCCGCTGTTGGGTAGGGACCGTCTCTACATGTTGCCCACTTGGACTTCCCAAGCGCTTAGTACAGTGCTCTGCACGCAGTAAGCGCTCAATAAATACGATCGAATGATCGATTGATTTGTTCTCTGTCTCCCCCTTCTAGACTGTGAGCCCACTGTTGGGTAGGGACCGTCTCTAGATGTTGCCCACTTGGACTCCCCAAGCGCTTAGTACAGTGCTCTGCACGCAGTAAGCGCTCAATAAATACGATCGAACGAATGAATGAAGTCCCAGAGTGTTGTGGGGCTTGTGCGGGGCCTGGGCCAATCTGCCATATTTAACGGGAGCGAGAGCGACTTGGGAAACCGGCTCCGGCCGACCGGGAGAGCGGGACAATCCTAATGGAGGAATCTTGAGAAGCAGCGTGGCTTAATGGAAAGAGCCCGGGCTTGGGAGTCACAGGTCCGGGGTTCGAATCCCACCCCTGCCGACTGCCGGCTGTGTGACCTTGGGCAAATCACGTAACTTCCCTGGGCCTCAGTTCCCTCATCTCGAAAATGGGGATGAAGACAGTGGGCAAGTCACTTAACTTCTCTGTGCCTCGTGAATGAAGCCCCACGTGATGACCTCGTATCTACCCCCGGCGCTTAGAACAGTGTTTGGCACATAGTAAGCACTGACCGAATACCAATACTGGAGAAGCCGCGTGGCTCAGGGGAAAGAGCCCGGGCTTTGGAGTCAGAGGTCATGGGTTCAAATCCCGGCTCTGCCAACTGTCAGCTGTGTGACTTTGGGCGAGTCACTTCACCTCTCTGTGCCTCAGTTACCTCATCTGTAAAACTGGGAATTAAAACTGTGAGCCCCCCGTGGGACAACCTGATCACCTTGTAACCTCCCCAGCGCTTAGAACAGTGCTTTGCACATAGTAAGCGCTTAATAAATGCTATGAATATTATTATTATTATTATTATTATTCTCTGTGCCTCAGTTCCCTCATCTGTAAAATGGGGATTAAAACTGTTAGCCCCTCTTGGGATGACCTGATCACCTTGTAACCTCCCCAGCACTTAGAACAGTGCTTGGCACATAGTAAGCGCTTAATAAGTGCCATCGTTATTATTATTGTCAGAGGTCGTGGGTTCTAATCCCGGCTCTGCCAACTGTCAGCTGTGTGACTTTGGGCACGTCACTTAACCTCTCTGTGCCTCAGTTACCTCATCTGTAAAACTGGGAATTAAAACTGTGAGCCCCCCGTGGGACAACCTGATCACCTTGTAACCTCCCTAGCACTTAGAACAGTGCTTTGCACATAGTAAGCGCTTAATAAATGCTATGAATATTATTATTATTATTCTCTGTGCCTCATTTCCCTCATCTGTAAAATGGGGATTCAAACTGTCAGCCCCCCTTGGGACGACCTGATCACCTTGTAACCTCCCCAGCACTTAGAACAGTGCTTGGCACGTAGTAAGCGCTTAATAAGTGCCATTATTTGTATTATTATTATTAAGTCAGAGGTCATGGGTTCTAATCCCGGCTCTGCCGCTTGTCAGCTGGGTGACTTTGGGCAAGTCACTTCACTTCTCTGGGCCTAGTGACCTCATTGTACTTCCCAAGCGCTTAGTCCAGTGCTCTGCACACAGTAAGTGCTCAATAAATACGATTGATTGAATGAATGAATCTGCAAAGTGGGGATGAAGACTGTGAGCCCCCCGTGGAACAACCGGATCACCTTGTAACCACCCAGCGCTTAGAACGGTGCTTTGCACATAGTAAGCACTTAATAAATGCCATTATTATTATTATTATTATTATTAATAGACATCTGCAGAGGATAGAGGTCTAGAGATGAGAGGATCTAGAGAGAGCAGAAGAACATGGAAATCCCAAAAACCTTCTTCTAGCCTAGAGTGACGACCCTCTGCCCCTTGAAACTTTTATTCGGAGTTGAAAGCAATCGATCGATCGTATCGATTGGGCGCTTACTTTGTGCAGAGCGCTGTAATAAGCGGCAAGACTGCGGGCTTGGGAGTTAGAGGTCGCGGGTTCCAATTCCGCCTCCGCAGATCGCCTGCTGCGGGACCTCGGGTAAGTCACCTCACTTCTCCGAGCCTCCGTGACCGCGTCTGTAAAATGGGGATTGAGACTGGGAGCCCCAGGGGGGACAACCTGATCATGTTGTATCTACGCCAGCGCTTAGAACAGTGCTTGGCACGTAGTAAGCGCTTAACAAATACCATCATTATTATTATTATTATTACTTGGGCGAGTGTAACATAACAGGGTTGGTAAGCTCACAGAAGGCTTATAGTTTAGAGGGGGAGATGGACGTTACTGTAAATAAATAAATGTTTGTAAATGCTCTGGAGCTGAGCGAGGGGCGAATAAGTGGCGGAAATGTCCAGCAAAGGCGACACAGAAGGGATCGGGAGGAAAAGAGGTGAGAGCTTAATTGGAAAAACGCTTAGTACAGTGCTATCTGCACACAGTAAGCGCTCAATAAATGTGATCGAATGAATGAAAGGCCTCGTGGAGGAAACGTCCGGGCCTCTCTTTTGCCCCTTGTCATTTCTAGGTTTCTTGGATTCTCCCTCTGGGCCAGAACTGCGGGCTCCCAGTGGGAAAGAAACTCGTCCACCCGCTTCAGGAGCTCAGTACAGTGCTCTGCACTCAGTAAACGCTCAATAAATAGCACCGATCGGTTGATCGATTGAGACATCCAAGGAACTGGACCATCCATTATGGGGTCCGCGTGGACGCTTCCGGGGTTCTTGGCGGACGAGATCCGCCTGGACGTTCATCGGGAGTTTGACCTCCAGGAAAGGTGCTTCCTGAATCTGCTCCGCCAGGTTGGGATGTAGTTGGGACCGTGAGCCCGTCATTGGGTGGGGACCGTCCCTATCCGTTGCCGACTTGTTCTTCCCAAGCGCTTAGTACAGTGCTCAGCACACAGGAAGCGCTCAATAAGTACGATTGAATGGATGGATGAATGGTGGCACTTGTGAGACAGGGCTTCACGCGGCTCAGGCAGAGGCCGAGACTTTCTGGGGCTCTGGAAACAGCCGGAAAACCAGAGGGGCAAAAGGGAAACTGATTTTTCCAAATTTGCCAGGTGTCCAAGGGAGAGGCTCTTGGGCAGTGTGGCTCAGTGGAAAGAGCCCGGGCTTGGGAGTCAGAGGTCAGGGGCCGGATCCCGGCTCCACCAACTGTCAGCTGGGTGACCTTGGGTGAGTCACTTACCTTCTCTGGGCCTCAGTTACCTCATCTGTAAAATGGGGATGAAGACCATGAGCCCCCCGTGGGACAATCTGATCGCCTTGTATCCTCCCCAGCGCTTCGAATGGTGCTTGGCGCGTAGTAAGCGCTTAACAAATAGTCCAGTGCTCTGCACACAGTAAGCGCTCAATAAATACGATTGAATGAATGAATAAATATTCATTCAAATAAATACGAATATTTATTTATTTATTTTATTTGTACATATCTATTCTATTTATTTTATTTTGTTAGTATGTTTGGTTTTGTTCTCTGTCTCCCCCTTTTAGACTGTGAGCCCACTGTTGGGTAGGGACTGTCTCTATATGCTGCCAATTTGTACTTCCCAAGCGCTTAGTACAGTGCTCTGCACATAGTAAGCGCTCAGTAAATACGATTGATGATGATGATGATGATGAATGAACAAATGCCATCATTAGTTAATTAATTAATTGGATTTGGGTTCCATGGCAGAAGGAAAGAGGGTTTCCATTCACTTTTTAACTGGCTGACCGGACCCGCAAACAGCGCAAAGCGACTCTGGGAGTTCGTTCATTCATTCATTCATTCATTCGTATTTATTGAGCGCTTACCGTGTGCAGAGCACTGTACTAAGCGCTTGGGAAGTCCAAGTTGGCAACATCTAGAGACGGTCCCTACCCAACAGCGGGCTCACGGTCTAGAAGGGAGAGACAGACAACAATACGAAACACGTGGACAGGTGTCAAGTCGTCAGAATAAACAGAAATAAAGCTAGAGGCACGTCATTAACATAAATAGAATAGTAAATAGGTACAAGTAAAATAAATCTGTACAAACATATATACAGGTGCTTTGGGGTGGGGAAGGAGGTAGGGCAGGGGGGATGGGGAGGAGGAGCGGAAAAAGGGGAAAAAGAGGAAAAAGGGGACTCAATCTGGGAAGAATAGAATAAATTCTATTTATTTTATTTTGTTAATGTGTTTTGTTTTGTTATCCATCTCCCCCTTCTAGACTGTCAGCCTGCTGTTGGGTAGGGACTGTCTCTATATGTCGCCAACTTGGACTTCCCAAGCGCTTAGTACAGTGCTCTGCACACAGTAAGCGCTCAATAAATACAGTTGAATGAGTGGAGGAGGTGAGCTCGCAGTAGGATGGAGGGGGTCACTGGATCCTTTTCTCCCCTCATCATCCCCTCGTTATAGATTGTGTCTCATGAATGAATGAATACCTCCCTGTCTTACCTCCTTCCCCTCCCCACAGCACCTGTATATATATGTTTGTAAATATTTATTACTCTATTTATTTATTTATTTTACTTGTACACATTTATTCTGTTTATTTTGTTTTGTTAATATGTTTTGTTTTGTTGTCTGTCTCCCCCCTCAAGACTGTGAGCCCGCTGTTGGGTAGGGACCATCTCTAGATGTTGCTGACATGGACTTCCCAAGCGCTTAGTACAATGCTCTGCACACAGTAAGCGCTCAATAAATGCGATTGAATGAATGAATGAATGAATCCCCCCATCTTACCTCCTTCCCTTCCCCACAGCACCTGTATATATGTGTATACATATTTATTACTCTATTTATTTTACTTGTACATATTTATTCTATTTATTTTATTTTGTCAATATGCTTTGTTTTGTTGTCTGTCTCCCCCTTCTAGATTGTGAGCCCGCTGTGGGTTAGGGACCGTCTCTAGATGTTGACGACTGGGACTTCCCAGGCGCTTAGTACAGTGCTCTGCACACAGTAAGCGCTCAATAAATACGATTGAATGAATGAATGAATGAATCCCCCATCTTACCTCCTTCTCCTCCCCACAGCACCTGTATATATGTGTGTACATATTTATTACTCTATTTATTTTATTTTGTTAATATGCTTTGTTTTGCTGTCCGTCTCCCCCTTCTTGACTGTGAGCCCACTGTGGGGTAGGGACCATCTCTAGATGCTGCGGACTTGGACTTCCCAAGCGCTTAGTCCAGTGCTCTGCACACAGTAAGTGCTCAATAAATACGATTGAATGAATGAATGGATGAAAATGTCCGCAGACCGCGAACCCCACGGCTTTGACCGTGAGCTCCGTGTCTTGAGACTGTGAGTCCCGTGTGGGCCAGGAGCTGCCTGAATTGGCTATTTTTATCCTCCCGAGAACTTAGTATAGTAATAGTAATAATAATAATAATCGGGATCTCCGTTAAGTGCTTATTTGGCTCAGGATAGAAAGAACATTGACTCCTTCGAGACGTGGCATTGGAGAAGGCTTTTGCGAATACCACGGGCTGCCCGAAAAGCCAACGGTTGGATTTTAGAGCCAATTAAACCAAAGTGGTCCTTGGAAGGCCATGTAATTCGACTTAGATTAGCATATCTTGGGCACGTCATCGGGAGGACTGGAGAAGACACTAATCCTAGGAAAAGTCCAGGGAAAACGTGGAAGAGATGGAGACCATAACAACGGTAACGGAAGAACCGTTAGAAAGGTCGCGGATAATGGAAGAGGGCAGGATGCTCTGGAGGAAGTCTATTCGTTCAATCGTATTTATTGAGCTCTTACTTTGCGCAGAGCACTGTACTAAGCGCTTGGGCCACGGAGTCGCTATGAATCGGAAATGACTCGACAGCACTTAATAATAATAATGATTATTGTTATTTGGCTAGCACTGTACTGAACACCAGGAAAGAACCCGGGTTTGGGAGTCATTGGTCATGGGTTCTAATCCCGGCCCCGCCACTTGTCGGCTGTGTGACTTTGGGCAAGTCACTTCACTTCCCTGGGCCTCAGTTACCTCTGCTGTAAAATGGGGATTAAGACTGCGAGCCCCACATGGGACAACCTGATCACCTTGTATTCCCCCCCAGTGCTTAGAACAGTGCTTTGCACGTAGTAAGCAAGCACTTAGCAAATACCATCATCATCATTATTATGAAAGATAATCAGTTATTATTATTATTATTATTATTATTATGAAAGATAATCGGGTCCCACTTAGGGCTTTCATTCAAAGTCAGAAGGAGCACGCGTATCGAATGCCCATTTTGCAGATGAGGCACTGAGGCACGGAGAAGTTAAAGGGACTTGACAAGAGCAGGCAGTCGGTGGAGCCGGGATTCGAACTCTGATCCTCGGAGTCCCTGGCCTGCGCCCTCCCTACCGGGCAGCGTGGCTCAATGGAAAGAGCCCGGGCTCTGCACACAGTAAGCGCTCAATAAATACGATTGATTGATTGATTAGAGAAGCAGGATGGCTCAGTGGAAAAGAGCACAGGCTTTGGAGCCAGAAGGTCATGGGTTCAAATCCCAGCTCTGCCAATTGTCAGCTGTGTGACTTTGGGCAAGTCACTTCACTTCTCTGGGCCTCAGTTACCTCAATCTGTAAAATGGGGATTAAGACTGTGAGCTCCCCGTGGGACAACCCGATCACCTTGTAACCTCCCCAGCGCTTAGAACAGTGCCTTGCACATAGTAAGCGCTTAATAAATGCCATCATCATTATTATTATTATTACTGTGCTTCGCATCCACCAACCTCCGCCTCTCTCCCCCCTCCCCGGCCGGAAGACTGTCCTGAGTTTGGCGCGGAGATCCCGGGAGAGGTGGCCTGTAGATCGGCCGTAGCGAGGACGGGTCCCCGGGGCCGGGGGGATCGCCCGGGCAGGCCCGGCCCTGCCCTCCGACCCCCGAGGCCGGACCCGTGGGCTGAATTCGCCAACCGCGATGACCGGTCTGTGAACGGTGCTACCTTTATTTGTTTTGCAGACTAATCCAAGCCACAGCCATCACATAATTCCCGCCAAATCTGGGTAAAATCCTGAGTTCTGGGCCACCCTCATCCTGAGCAGCATGAAGAATGAATGGGGCATAATCCCCGCCCAGCCCACTCCTCCCGCCACCGCACCCCACCCGACAAAGTCCGAGCACTTTTCTCTGCGGGGTCACTTTTTCCTCCTTTGGCTGCGTTCATTTGATCTGGCTTCCCGCTTCCCTCCCACCTCCGTCTGGCATTCCGTCACCGTAGCCATCCCCCATCTCGCTGTCACTCTCCGAGCAAACATTTAAGGGGCAGGATGAAGCCACCGGATCCCCGCTGGTCACCTGTACCCCGATCCCCGCTTCTTTCCCTCTCGATTTCTCTGCCCCTTAGTCTGTTTTCCCAGGGGAATCACGAATTCTTCCAAGGGCCTCCAGAATCTTCCCGGCCGTTGCCGGAATCTCTCGGAGGGTCAGACAGATGCACTGGCCCTTCGGGTCACTACAATCAATCAATCAATCAATCGTATTTATTGAGCGCTTACTATGTGCAGAGCACTGTACTAAGCGCTTGGGAAGTACAAATTGGCAACACATAGAGACAGTCCCTACCCAACAGTGGGCTCACAGTCTAAAAGGGGGAGACAGAGAACAGAACCAAACATACCAACAAAATAAAATAAATAGGATAGAAATGTACAAGTAAAATAAATAAATAAATAAATAAACAGAGTAATAAATATGTACAACCATATATACATATATACAGGTGCTGTGGGGAAGGGAAGGAGGGAAGATGGGGGGATGGAGAGGGGGACGAGGGGGAGAGGAGGGAAGGGGCTCAGTCTGGCTACAGAACCGTGAAGGTGATAGACGGTCCACTGAGAGCCAGCAAGGGTTAACTGGGCCTGGCTGATCGCCTGGAGACTGGGACTTGTTATCTCACTTGTTTAATGAATTGTTTAATTCCCCCTTTGGAAGGGAGGAATGCCAGGGAAGGAGACCAGGAATCGGAGGATTTTGGCCCTGTTGTCCCCGACTTCCAGGGCTCTGGGCTCCCGACCGCCGGAGTTGGGATGAAACCTTTTCCTACGTTCAGCAGCATATCCCTCCCCAGTCTCCCCCGGCCCTGGTTGGTATTGATTAAGCGCTTACTATGGGCTAAGCGCTGTACTAAGCACTCTTGGGGGCAGCAGAGAAAGCTGCAAGATAATTAGGTCCGACACAATTCCCACCCCACATGGGGCTCACGGTCTAAGGGGGAGGCAGAACAGGTATTGGCTCAGTGGAAAGAGCCCAGGCCTGGGAGTTGGCAAGGTCGTGGGTTCTAATCCCGGCTCCGCCACTTGTCTGCTGGGTGACCTTGGGCCAGTCGCTGTACTTCGCTGTGCCTCAGTCACCTCATCTGTAAAATGGGGATTGAGACTGTAAGCCCCACTTGGGACAGGGACTGTATCAAACCGATCTGTTTGTGGCCACCCCGGTGCTTAGTATTCCTTCATTTATTAATAATAGTAATGATCATCATCATCATCAATCGTATTTATTGGGCGCTTACTATGTGCAGAGCACTGTACTAAGCGCTTGGGAAGTACAAATTGGCAACATATAGAGACAGTCCCTACCCAACAGTGGGCTCACAGTCTAAAAGGGGGAGACAGAGAACAAAACCAAACATACTAACAAAATAAAATAAATAATGATGGCATTTGGTAAGCGCTTATTATGTGCAGAGCACTGTTCTGAGCGCTGGGGAGGATATGAGTTTGTCCCACGTGGGGCTCCCAGTCTTCATCCCCATAATAATAATAATAATAATGATGGCATTTATTAAGCGCTTACTATTTGCAAAGCACTATTCTAAGCACTGAGGAGGTTACAAGGTGATGAGGTTGTCCCACGGGGGGCTCACAGTCTTAATCCCCATTTTACGGATGAGGTACCTGAGGCCCAGAGAAGCTAAGTGACCCGCCCAAAGTCACTCAGCCGACAATTGACGGAGCCGGGATTGGAACCCACGACCTCTGACTCCCAAGCCCGGGCTCTTTCCACTGAGCCACGCTTCCCGCATGCAGAGCACTGTACTAAGCGCTTGGGAAGTCCAAATCGGCAACATATAGAGACGGTCCCTACCCAGCAACGGGCTCAAAGTCTAGAAGGGGGAGACAGACGACAAAACAAAACAAGTAGACAGGTGTCGAGACCGTCAGAATAAATAGAATTATAGTTATACGCACATCATTAATAAAATAGAGTAATAAATATGTACAAATAAATAGAGTAATAAATACGTACAAATATATAAAAGTGCTGTGGGGAGGGGAAGGAGGTAGGGCGGAGGAGATGGGGAGGAGGAGAGGAAAAAGGGGGCTCAGTCTGGGAAGGCCTCCCGGAGGAGGTGAGCTCTCAGTAGGGCTTTGAAGGGAGGAAGAGAGCTAGTTTGGCTAACACAGTGTCTACCACATAGTAAGCGCTTAACAAATACCATTATCATTATTATTATTATCCGCATTTCACAGAGGAAGGAACTGAAGCACAGGGAAGGGAAGTGACGTGCCCAGGGTCTCTCAGCGGGGCAGCGGCGGAGCCAGGATGACCCCCAGGCCTGTGCCCCCTCCACTCCTCTGGCTTTCCCCTTTTTCCCGCTAGACCAGCGGGCGAAAGCAGATTTCCACTTTTCTTTTCCAACCACGAGGGCCGTCCTGGAGATGAGCAGAGCCCACCGTCCTGGGCGCCAAGAAGGAGTGGCGTCCATCTCGTGCGCCAGGATTCCTCGGGCAAAACTCCCCTCGATTACGCGGTCCACCCATGGGGGCCCACAGTCCTGCGTTTTGGGGGATTATGTTTCCGCCACCGGCTGTTGGACGGCCCTGTCGCCGGTTCGCCCCGCTTCCCCGTGGTTTGAATGCTTTCCCTTTATCAATCCCATCTGAGCCCGAGATTCGGCCAAAACAAACCGACCCCCGACAAGAAGCGACTGCCGCAAATCAGCCCATCCCAGCCGAAAAAGAAATGACACCGTCCCGTGATGCCATTTCCCTAACAGGAGAGCGGATCCCCCCAGCGGGAAGGGATAGATCCGCCCCGACGGGATCGAGAGGAATGTGTTCCCTCGCCCCTTCCGTGTTTGGGATCGACTGTCCCGCTTTCACTTCGGAGTGCAGATGTTTCCCGCGGGCCAGGGAAGAGAACGGCTTTCAGATCGAGAGTCTGAGAGTTTGAGTTGGAGGTGATATCCCCCCCCACCCCATCAAAAAGGATGCTCTTTCACATTTTGGGAAGCAACACGGTCTAATGGGTCTAATGGGAGCCAGAGGACTTTAATTTTATTAATTCTGGGTGACAGAATTAATATGTGGGTTGAATGGAGAGAGAGATGAGAGGACCTGAGTTCTAATGCCGCTCGCCTGCTGTGTTAGCTTGGGAGAATCACATCTGGGTCGGTCTCCTCGACTTTACAGTTCAATCCCTAGTCTCCCTCCTATTAAGACCGTGAGCCCCTTGTGGGACGGGGACCGTAGCGACCCTGATTAATTCGTACCTATCCCGGTTCTTAACACATAATAATCTTTAAACAAATATCTTAAATACGAATAGATAACGTTTCCTTGGACAAGGAGTTTTTATACATAGAGCCGCTCAGGGGCATCATCATCATCATCATCAATCGTATTTATTGAGCGCTTACTATGTGCAGATCACTGTACTAAGCGCTTGGGAAGTACAAATTGGCAACACATAGAGACAGTCCCTACCCAACAGTGGGCTCACAGTCTAAAAGGGGGAGACAGAGAACAAAACCAACCATACTAACAAAATAAGATAAATAGAATAGATATGTACAAGTAAAATAAATAAATATGTAGAAACATATATACATATATACAGGTGCTGTGGGGAAGGGAAGGAGGTAAGATGAGGGGGATGGAGAGGGGGACGAGGGGGAGAGGAAGGAAGGGGCTCAGTCTGGGAAGGCCTCCTGGAGGAGGTGAGCTCTCAGTAGGGCCTTGAAGGGAGGAAGAGAGCTAGCTTGGCGGATGGGCAGAGGGATTGGGGGCATTCCAGGCCCGGGGGATGACGTGGGCCGGGGGTCGATGGCGGGACAGGCGAGGACGAGGTACGGTGAGGAGATTAGCTCCAGTTCTGCTCCGATAGGAATCACAACATGCCCTCTTCGGAAACCAGGGTGTACTTGAATTTAAGATGGAGCCCCCCGAAATCAGCTTCTTCAAGGGTAGAAAAAGACTTCATCCTTCCACGCCCTTCCCTCTATGTATCTGGGCTCCCGCCGCTAATCTCCGAGCCACTAGAAGTCACCCCCCCGACTTCCCCTGGATACAGAACTTTTCCCTTTAATGGGAAAAACTGGTTTTGACCCCCCAAAGCGAGAGAGCCAGCGATCATGTCTAAGTCCTCCTTGCCCGTTGTTTCCTAGTGCTTAGTGCGGTGGTCTGCGTACAGTAAACACTTAATCGATAATTATAATAATGATGATGATGCTTTCGTTAAGCGCTTACTATATGCCAAGCACCGTTCTCAGCGCTGGGGCAGATACGAGGTCAGCAGGTTGTCCCACATGGCTCCCGATCTTAATAATCCCCATTTTTCAGATGAGGGAACTGAGGCACAGAGGGTTCAGTGGCTTGCCCAGGGTCACACAGCAGGAGCAGGGATTAGGACCACTTCTACGTCTACTGCTGACAGAGGCGATGGAAAAAGATAGTGGCATGGTCCCTTTTCCAGTGTTTGTTTGCAGGGAGGTCAGAGGGAAAGAAAGGAGAGGAATTATGGAAGGGAAGGAGAGGCCTCATTCATTCATTCATTCAGTCGTATTTTTTGAGTGCTTCCTGTGTGCAGAGCACTGTACTAAGCGCTTGGAAAGTACAATTCAGCAACAAATGGAAACAAGCCCTGCCCGCAGCGGGCTCGTAGTCTAGAAGGGGGAAGACAGGCCTCAAAGCAAGTAAACGGGCATCAGTAGCATCGATATAAATAAAAAGAACTATAGATATACACACATCATTAATATAAATAAACAGAATTATAAATACGTACCTAGATACACGTGCTGTCGATGGGGAGGGGAGTAATAATGATAATAATTGCATTTATTAAGCACTTACTATGTGCAAAGCACTATTCTAAGCACTGGGGAGGTTACAAGGTGATCAGGTTGTCCCACGGGGGTGCTCACAGCCCTCATCCCCATTTTCCAGATGAGGGAACTGAGGCGCAGAGAGGTGAAGTGACTTGCCCAAAGTCACACAGCTGACAATCGGCGGAGCCGGGATTTGAACCCACGACCTCTGACTCCAAAGCCCGGGCTCTTTCCACTGAGCCATGCTGCTTGTCATGTAGCGGGTAGAACAAAAGGAGCAAGAGGGGCGATGGGGAGGAGAAGGGGGGTTTACTCTGGAAGAAGTGGGGCTTAGTCTGGGAAGTGGGGTATTTGAATTCATTCAATCGTATTTATTGAGCGCTTACTATGTGCAGAGCACTGTACTAAGCGCTTGGGAAGTCCAAGTTGATAACATATAGAGATGGTCCCTACCCAACAATGGGCTCACAGTCTAAAAGGGGGAGACAAGACAATTTGAATGTGATTTTAAGAATGTGATTTTGTGATTTTTTTTATAAAAAATTTTTAATAAATTTTTATTTATTTTATTTGTACATATTTATCCTATTTATTTTATTTTGTTAACGTGTCTTGTTTTGTTGTCTTGTCTCCCCCTTCTAAACTGTGAGCCCGCTGTTGGGTAGGGACCATCTCTAGATGTTGCCGACTTGGACTTCCCAAGCGCTTAGTACACTGCTCTACACACAGTGTTACTGTTTCACCCCAAAGAATGTATTATTTTCCAGTTTTTCCAGTTATTTTTTATGAAATGGAATAATAAAAACTGGAGAACGCTGCACATTCTGTACTCTTAATTTTGTTTTCAAGCCATAAATGCCGTATTTAAAATACCAGAACCCTGTGTCTCACGGTTCCTTAAAAAAGTACAGGATTAATAAGCCGCGGCCTAGAGGAAAGTGCCCGGGCCCGACAGTCGGGAGTTGTGGGTTCTAGTTCCGGTACCAGCAGTTTTCTGTAATGATAATATTATTATCTTCTAGACCGTGAGCTGCTGTTGGGTAGGGGCCGTCTCTATATGTTGCCAGCTTGTACTTCCCAAGCGCTTAGTACAGTGCTCTGCACACAGTAAGCGCTCAATAAATTGTTTTGTTGTCTATCTCTAGAGAAGCAGCGTGGCTCAGTGGGAAAGAGCACGGGCTTTGGAGTCAGAGGCCGTGGGTTCAAATCCCGGCTCTGCCAATTGTCAGCTGTGTGACTTTGGGCAAGTCACTTCACTTCTCTGGACCTCAGTGACCTCATCTGTAAAATGGGGATTAAGACTGTGAGCCCCCCGTGGGACAACCTCATCACCTTGTAACCTCCCCAGCGCTTAGAACAGTGCTTTGCACATAGTAAGCGCTTAGTAAATGCCATTATCATTATTATTATTATTATCTCCCCCTTCTAGACCGTGAGCCCACTGTTGGGTAGGGACCGTCTCTAGATGTTGCCAGCTTGTGCTTCCCAAGCGCTTAGTACAGTGCTCTGCGCACAGTAAGCCTCAATAAATACGATTGAATGAATGAATAAATACGATTGATTGAATGAATGAATAAGCACGGAGCAGGTATTACTCCGGCTGTGGTCATCCAGTGTGGCGTCACCAGAGCAAAGGAAATAAAGGGCTGGTTCGACTCTTTTTTATTGAAGTCTTGGGTGGAAAGAGCTAAACAAGTCAAAGAGAAGACGTTTTGTTCATTTTGGTCGTTTTTCTGGTGGTTTCTTGAGTCCTACCTCCCAAACCTTTCAAATAGCGGGTCCCTCACTCTTAGTGAAACCCGGCCAGTTATCCCGATCCACGACTCGACCGAATCCGGTATTCTTCAACGTTTTCTCCCTTTTTCCCTTTTACTTATTTTATTAATTATTTATTATTATTTATTGTTTATTCATTTTACTTATTTATTTATTTATTTATTTTACTTGTACATATCTATTCTATTTCTTTTATTTTGTTAATATGTTTGGTTTCGTTCTCTGTCTCCCCCTTCTAGACTGTGAGCCCGCTGTTGGGTAGGGACCGTCTCTATGTGTTGCCAACTTGGACTTCCCAAGCGCTTAGTACAGTGCTCTGCACACAGTAAGCGCTCAATAAATACGATTGATTGATTGATTGAAGGGAATCGCCAGCTGCGCGTGACTCAGTTCCAACCTCCTTCCCTTCCCCACAGCACCTATATATATGTATATATGTTTGTACGTATTTAGTACTCTATTTATTTATTTTACTTGTACATATCTATTGTATTTATTTTATTTTGTTGATATGTTTTGTTTTGTTCTCTGTCTCCCCCTTATAGACTGTGAGCCCACTGTTGGGTAGGGACCATCTCTATATGTTGCCAAGCACTTAGTACAGTGCTCTGCACACAGTAAGCACTCAATAAATATGATTGATTGATTGATTGAAGGGAATCACCAGCTGCGTGTGACTCAGTTCCAACCTCCTTCCCTTCCCCACAGCACCTATATATATATGTACATATGTTTGTATGTATTTATTACTCTATTTATTTTACTTGTACATCTCTATTCTATTTATTTTATTTTGTTACTATGTTTTGTTTTGTTGTCTGTCTCCCCCTTCTAGACTGTGAGCCCACTGTTGGGTAGGGACCGTCTCTATATGTTGCCAAGCGCTTAGTACAGTGCTCTGCACACAGTAAGCACTCAATAAATACAATTGATTGATTGAAGGGAATCGCCAGCTGCGCGCGACTCAGTTCCAACCTCCTTCCCTTCCCCACAGCACCTATATATATATGTATAATATATATATATAATATATATATATATTTGTACGTATTTAGTACTCTATTTTACTTGTACATATCTATTCTATTTTATTTTGTTAATATGTTTTGTTTTGTTCTCTGTCTCCCCCTTCTAGACTGTGAGCCCACTGTTGGGTAGGGACCATCTCTATATGTTGCCAAGCGCTTAGTACAGTGCTCTGCACACAGTAAGTGCTCAATAAATACGATTGATTGATTGAAGGGAATCACCAGCTGCGCGTGACAGTTCCAACCTCCTTCCCTTCCCCACAGCACCTGTATATATGTATATATGTTTGTACGTATTTATTACTCTATTTATTTGACTTGTACATATCTATTCTATTTATTTTATTTTCTTAATATGTATCTATGTTTGTACGTATTTATTACTCTATTTATTTTACTTGTACATATCTATTCTATTTATTTTATTTTGTTAATATGTTTTGTTGTCTGTCTCCCCCTTCTCGACTGTGAGCCCGCTGTTGGGTAGGGACCGTCTCTATGTGTTGCCAACTTGGACTTCCCAAGCGCTTAGTCCAGTGCCCTGCACACAGTAAGCGCTCAATAAATCATCAATCGTATTTATTGAGCGCTTACTGCGTGCAGAGCACTGTACTAAGCGCTTGGGAAGTACAAACTGGCAACAGAATAAATACGATTGATTGATTGATTCCAACGTGCGGCAACAGACGGGACGATCCGAACTGACGTATTTCTGCCTTTCCGTTCCAGCGCTGAAAAGCCCACCTGCATTCCATGACCAAAGGAAAAGTCTGGAGCGAGGAAAGGTAATTTCTGCGAGTGCGAATGGGTAGCGGGTCGAAAGGCTGGTGAACGTGATCGCCGTTCGGATGGAGTGGAAAAGGCGGATTGTAGCGATGTTGTGACGGTGGAACCGACGGGATGAAGTATTTTTAGACAGTATTTTTAGACTGTGAGCCCACTGTTGGGTAGGGACTGTCTCTATATGTTGCCAGTTTGTACTTCCCAAGCGCTTAGTACAGTGCTCTGCACACAGTAAGCGCTCCATAAATACAATTGATGATGAAGTATTTGGATCGAGTACGTGGGTTGATGAGAGGGAGGAGTCCGGGATTGAGCCCCCACTTTGTGCAGAGCACTGACCTGAGCGAAGCGACTCGCCCAAATCAATCAATCGTATTTATTGAGCGCTTACTGTGTGCAGAGCACTGTACTAAGCGCTTGGGAAGTACAAGTTGGCAACATATAGAGACAGTCCCTACCCAACAGTGGGCTCACAGTCTAAAAGAAGTCACACAGCGGACAGGTGGCCGGGATTAGAACCCGCGACCTCCGACTCCCGAGCCCGGGCTGTTTCCGCCAAATCACGCTGCTTCTCGGGAAGCTTACGGACTAGGAGGGGCGAGGGGCAGGCCGATAAATTTCAGCTAGAAATGAGTAATAGACTATAAAAATATAATAACGTAAATGCTATGGCGCGGTGCCCGAGGGCTGAGGGAGAACGCGAGTGACGAAGCGGTGGTTAGGAAGAAATAGGGTTGGGAGATTCGTTCGTTCGTTCCGTCGTATTTATTGAGCGCTTACTGTGTGCACAGCACTGTACTAAGCGCTTGGGAAGTCCAAGTTGGCAACATATGGGGACGGTCCCTACCCAACAGTGGGCGGAGATGAGAGGGAAATCGGGGAAGACTTCCTGGAGGAGACGCGACTTCACAAAGTCATCGAGGACAGGGAGGGCAGTGGTCTGTGCTCCTTTGAATTGAAGGAAAGAAGGCACACCAAGCCCAACTTGTACTTCCCAAGCGCTTAGTCCAGTGCTTCGCACACAGTAAGTGCTCAATAAATGCGATTGAATGAATAGGAAAGGGAAAACGAGAAAGAAGTAGAGTAAGTACATTGGTTCAAGAAGAATGAAGTGTGAGAACTGGGATGTGAAGGGAGATCGACACATCTGAGGGCATCGATCAATGGATCAATCGTATTTATTGAGCGCTTACTGTGTTCAGAGCACTGTACTAAGCACCTGGGAAAATGTGGTATAACAGAGCCATTCAGTGATGTCTATTGAGAGAAGCAGCGTGGCTCGGTGGAAAGAACACGGGCTTTGGAGTTGGAGGTCATGGGTTCAAATCCCGGCTCTGCCAATTGTCAGCTGTGGGACCTTGGGCAAGTCACTTAACTTCTCAGTTACCTCATCTGCAAAATGGGGGTTAAGACTGTGAGCCCCCCGTGGGACAACCTGATCACCTTGTAACCTCCCCAGCGCTTAGAACAATCAATCAATCGTATTTATTAAGCGCTTACTGTGTGCAGAGCACTGTACTAAGTGCTTGGAAAGTACAAGTTGGCAACATATAGAGACAATCCCTACCCAACAGTGGGCTCACACAGTGCTTTGCACATAGTAAGTGCTTAATAAATGCCATTATTATTTATTATTGAGCCCTTACTATGTGCAGAGCGCTGTACTAAGCACTTGGGAGAGTGCGGCGGACCTGTTCCCTCCCCTCGAGAAGCTTATAGCGTGCCCCTATGTCTACCCAGCATAGCTCGGTGAAAAGAGCACAGGCTTTGGAGTCAGAGATCATGGGTTCAAATCTCAGCTCTGCCAATTGTCAGCTGTGTGACTTTAGGCGAGTCACGTCACTTCTCTGGGCCTCAGTTCCCTCGTCTGTAAAATGGGGATGAAGACTGGGAGCCCCCCGTGGGACGACTTGATCACATTGTAACCTCCCCAGCACTTAGAACAGTGCTTTGCACAAAGTAAGCGCTTAATAAACACCATCATTATTATTATTATTATTATTGAGCCCTTCCTGTGTGCAGAGCACTGTACGAAGCGCTTGGGAGAGTGCCGCAGACATGTTCCCTCCCCTCGAGGAGCTTGTAGCGTACCCCCGTGTCTACCCAGCGTGGCTCGGTGAAAAGGGCCCGGGCTTTGGAGTCCGAGGTCGTGGGTTCAAATCCCGGCTCCGCCACTTGTCAGCTGTGTGACTTGGGGCGAGTCACTTCGCTTCTCTGGGCCTCAGTGACCTCACCTGGAAAACGGGGATGAAGGATGGGAGCCCCCCGTGGGACGACCTGATCACCTTGTAACCTCCCCAGCGCTTAGGACGGTGCTTTGCACATAGTAAGCGCTTGCTAAATACCATCATCATTATTATTATTATTATTATTACCCCTGCCAATTTCGACTCCCTGCTTTAGTGCCTCCCCTTTCCACGGCTCTCCCTCCTTCTCTTCCCAAGGAGCACGGCTTTTTCCGGGCCCTCCGCCTGGACCTCCTCCAGGGTATTTTTCCTCCTCCCCGAAATGGCAGGACATGCAGCCTTTCGATTGTTTAGCAGACCACAGATGGCCGCTCCCAACCTCGGCGACATCGCGAAGGGGGAACCGAAGGGCCCGGGGAGTGGACAAGATGTCCCCGGCCTTTTTCTAAAGGGACCCCCGGACGACCCCCGGACGGGCCAAGGAGGGCTCTAGGCTCTCACCGTCCGCTCCGCCCCCAACCAGTCTTTTCACCACTGCCGCCCTCAATCAATCAGTTGTATTTGTTGAGCACTTACTGCGTTCAGAGCACTGTACTAAGCGCTTGGGAGAGAAACAGTAAAACAATATACTGGATACATTCCCTGCCCACGAACGAGCTTACAGTCTAGAGGAGGAAACAGACGTTAATATAAGTAAATGAATTATGGATAGGTATATAATTGACTCCGCCAATTGCCAGCTGCGTGACTTCACTTCTCTGTGCCTCAGTTCCCTCATCCGTAAAATGGGAACTGACTGTGAGCCCCCCGCGGGACAACCTGATCACCTTGTAACCTCCCCAGCGCTTAGAACAGTGCTTGGCACATAGTAAATGCTATCATTATTATTATTATTATTAAGTGTTGGGGGGCTGGGAAGAGGGATGAATAAAGGGAGCAAGTCAAAGTGACGCAGAAGGGAATGGAAGAAAAGGAAAGGAGGGTGTGAGCAGGGAAGACCTCTCGGAAGAGTTGTGCACCTCCCCAGCGCTTAGAACAGTGCTTGGCACATAGTAAATGCTATCATTATTATTATTATTATTATTAAGTGTTGGGGGGCTGGGAGGAGGGATGAATAAAGGGAGCAAGTCAAAGTGGCGCAGAAGGGAATGGAAGAAAAGGAAAGGAGGGCGTGAGCAGGGAAGACCTCTTGGAAGAGTTGTACACCTCCCCAGCGCTTAGAACAGTGCTTGGCACATAGTGACTGCTATCATTATTGTTATTATTATTATTAAGTGTTGGGGGGCTGGGAGGAAGGATGAATAAAGGGAGAAAGTCAAAGTGACGCAGAAGGGAATGGAAGAAAAGGAAAGGAGGGTGTAAGCAGGGAAGACCTCTCGGAAGAGTTGTACACCTCCCCAGCACTTAGAACAGTGCTTGGCACATAGGAAATGCTACCATTATTATTATTATTAAGTGTTGGGGGGCTGGGAGGAGGGAAGAATAAAGGGAGCAAGTCAAAGTGACGCAGAAGGGAATGGAAGAAAAGGATAGGAGGGTGTGAGCAGTGAAGACCTCTAGGAAGAGTTGTGCCTTCGGTAAGGCTTTGAAGGTGGGGAGAGTCGTTGTCTGTCAGATACGGAGTGGGAGAGAATTCCAAGCCAGAGGCGGGACTTGGTTGAGAGGTCGGCGGGGAGATAGATAATGATAATAATAATAATCGCATTTATTAAGCGCTTACTATGTGCAAAGATGAGATCGAGGCCCAGTGAGTAGGTTGGCAGTTGCGCGGGCTGGGTTGTAGGAGGAGGGTAGCGAGGGGATTGAGTGTTTTAAAGATGAGGGTAAGGAGCTATTTTTTCGTGAGGAGGTGGATAGAGGCAGCCATGGAGGTTCTGGAGGAGTGGGGAAACGTGGGCCGAAGGCTTCTGTAGTAACGATCCGGGCGGCCGAGTAAAGTATGGACCGGCGAGGGAAGAGACAGGAGGTGGGGAGTTCAGCAAGGAGGCCGATCCAGTAATCAAGGTGGGTAGGAGAAGTGCTCTGATTAACGTGGGAGTTGAGCCCGTTGTTGGGTAGGGACAATTTGGACTCTCCTCCAATTTTGACAGTAGGGACCGTCTCTATATGTTGCCAACTTGTACTTCCCAAGCGCTCAGTACAGTGCTCTGCACGCAGTAAGCGCTCGATAAATACGATTGAATGAATCTGGATGGAGAGGAAAGGGCGGATTGTAGCGAGGCCGGGAGGGTGGAACCGACGGAATGTAGCGATGGATTGGATATGTGGGTTGAACGAGAGAGAGGGGATTCAGGGATAAAAGCCAGAGTTCCTGGCTTGCGAGGCAGGAAGGATGGCAGTGCTGTCTACAGTGATAAGAAAGTCAGGGGGAGGGAAGGGTTTGGGTGGGAAGATACAGGGCTCTGGTTTTGATGTGTTAAGTTGGGGGTGAGAGCAGGACTTCCAAGTTGAGATGTCTTGAAGGCAAGAGGAAATGCGAGACGGCAGAGCGGGAGGGAGATGAACGTTGGAGATAGAGATTTGGGAATCGTCTGCATAGGGGTGGGAGGTGAAGGAATGTGAGTGAATGACGGGTGCATTTAGGGTTAATTCTGTTTGTTCTGACGACTTGACACCCGTCCGCATGTTTTGTGTTTTGTTGTCCGTCTCCCCCTTCTAGACTGTGAGCCCGTTGTCGGGTAGGGACCGTCTCTAGTGTAACCGACTTGGACTTCCCAAGTGCCCAGTCCAGTGCTCTGCGCACAGTAAGCGCTCAATAAATACAATTGAACGAATGAATGACTTCTCCAAGGGAGTGGGTGTAGATGGAGACTAGACGGGGACCCAGAACCGAGCCCTGAGGGCCCCCCATAGTTAGGGGGTGGGGGGGCTGAGGGAGGAGTCCACTAGAGAGACTGAGGATGAGCGGCCAGAGAGACGGGACCGGAGAGCGTCAGCGAAGCCGAGGTTGGAAAATGTTTCCAGGAGAAGGCGGGGGTTCACAGTGCCGAAGGCAGCGGAGAAGTCGACGGGGATTAGGACGGAGTAGTGGCCGTTGGATTTGGCAAGAAGGGGATCATCCCCCTCGTCCAGCCCCACAGCTGGACCGCCTCACGGCGGGAACCCCACTCCTGAGCCGGAATGCTCTCCGGAGGCAGCAGGGATGGAGGTGAGACCGTGACGGTCCCGTTCGAGGAGCCAGACTCACCTGGGACCCGTGGGCCTGGGGCATCGGAACGCTCGGACGCCGCGGAGCCGTGACCCGCCCGGCGATGTCTCGTGCTTCCAGAAAAGAACATCCGCCCCGGGCCACCCGTTAGCCGACCCCGATCACGACACTAACGTCTGTTTCAGAGTCCTGAAGCAGGACAGAGCTGTGTGCAGACTGTGGGCCTCTTCCTGGGCTAATAATAATAACAATGATGGCATTTATTAAGCGCTTACTATGTGCAAAGCACTGTTCTAAGCGCTGGGGGGGTTACAAGGTGATCAGGTTGTCCCACTGGGGGCTCACGGTCTTCATCCCCATTTTCCAGATGAGGTCACTGAGGCCCAGAGAAGTGAAGTGACTTGCCCAAAGTCACACAGCTGACAATCGGTGGTGCAGGGATTTGAACCCATGACCTCTGACTCCAAAGCCCGTGCTCTTTCTGCTGAGCCACACTGCTCTCCTGCTTATGAAGTGGGCCTATGAAAATTCAGCCCACTTACCCCCTCTCGGTGGGGGCAGGAGGTAGAGGGCTTGGGCTTATATGAAGCATGTGTTTACACGGGGGAAGAATCATAATAATAATAACAATGGCATTTGTTAAGCACTTACTATGTAGCAAGCACTGTTCTAAGCGCTGGGGGGATACAAGGTGATGAGGTTGTCCCACGGGGGGCTCGCAGTCTTCATCCCCATTTTACAGACGATGTAAAGAGGCCCTGAGAAGTGAAGTGACTTGCCCAAAGTCACACAGCTGACAAGTGGCGGAGCCGAGATTGGAACCCATGACCTCTGACTCCCAAGCCTGAGTTCTTTCCCCTGAGCCATGCTGCTTCTATCATGAGAATAATAATAATGATGATGAGGGTGTTTGTTAAGCGCTTACTATGTGCAAAGCACTGTTCTAAGCGCTGGGGAGGTTGTCCCTTGTGGGGCTCGCAGTCTTCATCCCCATTTTACGGATGAGATAACTGAGGCCCAGAGAAGTGACTTGCCCAGAGTCACACAGCTGACAAGCGGTGGAACCGGGATTGGAACCCGTGACCTCTGACGCCCAAGCCCGGGCTCTTTCCGCTGAGCCACACTGCTTCTATCATCTTCTAGACTGTGAGCCCACTGTTGGGTAGGGACCGTCTCTATATGTTGCCAACTTGGACTTCCCAAGTGCTTAGTACAGTGCACACAGTAAGCGCTCAATAAATACGATTGATTGATTGATTGATTGTTGAGAACAGAGCGGTCCTGGCTCGGACCCCCTAAACTCATAGCTTCTGGCAAAGTGGTCCCACGGACGGCAGAGCCGCAGGATGGTCGGCCGGGGGGCCTTTTTCCAGCCCGCCTCCCGCTCCAGAGCCGGGATTCCAAGGGAAGCCATTGTCTTCCCAAAGTGCAGAAGGGAGAATCAAACTCAAGGAGCCCTCGGTCTCGCTGTCTTCCAGCATCTGCGCCTGGGGATTCAGCCTCATCTGCCCGGCCGCACGAGCAGCCCCGGGACAAGAATAGTTGTCTCGTGTGTCTTTCGGCACTTCGGGGAGATATATGACGTACCCCCTCTCCCAACCAAATCGCTTCCATCTGGAGTTATCAAGGACCCAAACAGCGGTGGTTTTACATTCTTCTCCCCGTTGGGATGATTTTTCAACTGAAGGTCCAGCACAGAAAAAAGGGGAAAAATTTGAGTAAGCCACCGTCCCAGCCGTCAGCGGCACTTAGCCGCCTCGTGCCGAGGGCCGGACTAAGCGTCGAGACGAATGGAAACCGAGCGAGATGCGTTCCCTGCCCTTGAAGAGTTTTACAATCAGTGGGACAGGGTCGATTAGGAGACGCGTCCGCCGTGTGACAACTTCTCGGTGCCTCAGTTACCTCATCTGTAAAATGAGGGTTAAGACCGTGGGCCCCACGTGGGACAACCTCGTATCTACCCCAGCGCTCGGAACGGTGCTCGGCACATAGTAAGCGCTTCACAAATGCCGTGATTATCAATTAAGTCGCCAAAGGGAAAGAGAAAGCCGAAGCCGGTAGTTTGGGAAAAGAAAACGCTGTTCGGAACCAGATCAAGTGAGAAGGGGACAGGATAATGAATTGTCTGCGGTTGGGGTGGCCGGGGAGGGTAAGGTAGAGTCTGGGAGGCTGGCTTCCACCTGTGGCCTTCTGGACGACCTTGGGAGAGTGACTTAACCTCTCGGGCCTCAGTTTCCTCATCTAAAATGGTGATAAGATTCCTGTTCCCTCCCCCTCTTAGCGAGTGAGCCCTGAGGTGGGCAGAGGCGGTTATATCTCTCCCGGTGCCCGGCATAAAATCACCAATCGGTCAATCCCCTAACTATAATAATACGTCCGAGCGGCAGAAACGGTACTGGCCGAGGAAACGTCCGGGCGACCGGTTCGGCCCCGGCGGTCCGGCCTGAAGAAGGAAACTCCCACAGAGCCGCGGGAGAGATCGTCGAGGGAGCCCAGCGGGCCGCGGGAGGCGGAAGGGGACTTGAGGACGAAAGCATTTTCTTCCTTAGATGGAGAGGATGTCCAGCCAGGGTGCCCAGGTGGAAAGTCCACCCAGTGCCCAATCTCCCGCCTCCCCACGGGGGGACAATTGAGCCGGAGGGTGAGAGGCTTCCTCCCGGCGCTCGGCACCCATACGTGCTCCTTGCCGACGCTGACCCCGGACCCTTCTTTCCGCCCCGCAGGCTGAAGCCCACCTCAAGCACAAGATTCGGGCGCGGCCCGGGTGTTCCCGCGTGGCGAACATGCACATCTTACCAGGTAAGTCCCCGCTCTCCAGGCCCGCGGCGGCGGCCGGAGCCAGGCGGGACGTCAGTCGGTCCCCCTGCGAGTGGCGGCCGTCCCGACTCGCCCCGTGGACCGATAAAACCCCAGACTCCACTGGCCGTCTGCGGTGCCCGCGGACGCCGCTGGCCCAGCGGAGGTGGAGGCTGTAGTGGCCTTCTCCCTGGCAGGGCCGATGCCCGCTTGATGCTTTGGATTTCCTTCAGAGCCAACAGCGAGATTGGGTCTGTTGAGTTACTTTCCTAAAAGTTCCATCCTGTTTCAAGTGTCCTTATTCATTCATTCATTCAATCGTATTTATTGAGCGCTTACTGCGTGCAGAGCACTGTACTAAGCACTCGGAAAGTCCAGGTTGGCAACATCTAGAGACGGGCCCTACCCAACAGTGGGCTCACAGTCTAGAAGGGGGAGACAGAGAACAAAACAAAGCATATTAACAAAATAAAATAAATAGAATAAACATGTACAAATAAAATAAATAAATAGAGTAATAAGTACGTATAAATATATGTACATATATACAGGTGCTGTGGGGAGGGGAAGGAGGTTCTTATGCCCCAGTGTTTCCCAGGTTAACTGCCAGGGAAGCGCAGAGAGGGCGGAAGCAGCGTGGCACAGTGGCAAGAGCCCGGGCCTGGGACTCAGAAGGTCATAGTCTGCTGTGACTTTGGGCAAGCCACTTAACTTCTCTGTGCCTCAGTTACCGCATCTGTAGAACGGGGATTAAGACTGTGAGCCCCACGTGGGACAACCTGATTACCTTGTATCTACCCCAGCGCTTAGAACAGTGCTTCACACATAGTAAGCGCTTAACAAATACCATCATTGTTATTATTATTATTATAGGTTCTAATCCCGGCTCCACCACTTGTCTGCTGGGTGACCTTGGGCAAGTCGCTTCACTTCTCGGGGACCTCAGCTGTCAAATGGGGATGGAATAATAATGATGATGGCATTTATTAAGCGCTTACTATGTGCAAAGCACCGTTCTGAGCGCTGGGGAGGTTCAAGGTGATCAGGTTGTCCCATGGGGGGGCTCCCAGTCTTCATCCCCATTTTCCAGATGAGGGAACCGAGGCCCAGAGAAGTGAAGTGACTTGCCCAAAGTCACCCAGCTGACAAGTGGCGGAGCCGGGGTTTGAACCCATGACCTCGGACTCCAAAGCCCGGGCTCTTTCCACTGAGCCACGCTGCTTCTCCAGCGTGGAAGACTGTGAGCCTCACGTGGGACAGGGGCTGTGTCCCGCCCTATTTGCTCGTATCCACCCCCGCGCTTAGTACAGGGCCTGGCCCGTAGTAAGCGCTTTGCAAATACCATAATTAATTAATTAGAGCCACTGGGGTTGGCCATCCCAGAAAGCTTTGGGGCATTTGGGGCACCGCCTAATAACCCTGGCAGGGTCATTTGAGGATCTGTTGCCTACTTGTACTTCCCAAGCGCTTAGTACAGTGCTCTGCACACAGTAAGCGCTCAATAAATATGATTGATGATGATGATGATGATCTGTGCTTTTCTGGAGGAAGAGATGACGGGGAACGCCTCTATTCGGCCACCAGCCCTGTCCCCAGTGATGTCGCAAAGGACGTACTCAATAATAATAATAATAATAATGATGGCATTTATTAAGCGCTTAGTATGTGCAAGGCACTGTTCTAAGCACTGGAGAGGTTACAAGGTGATCGGGTTGTCCCACGGGGGGCTCACAGTCTTCATCCCCATTTTCCAGATGAGGGAACTGAGGCCCAGAGAAGTGAAGCGACTTGCCCAAAGTCACACAGCTGGCAGGTGGCGGAGCCGGGATTTGAATCCCAGAAGCCTCTGGATTTTCTGGCCTGGCGGTAGGAGAATTTGCCCAGGCTGCGGGGAGAAGGAAGTCCAAACTGGGACGGCATATCCGCTCTCTCCCAGAGCCCAGGGGGTCGAGGCTAGAATTTTCCAACCTGGCCATGTCGCCCTTCCGCTCCATTCCAACCTGGGACCCCAACGCTCCTCTCCAGAGACCTGGAAGAGACAGAGGGATTCATTCATTCATCCATTCGTTCAATCGTATTTATTGAGCGCTTACTGTGTGCAGAGCACTGTACTAAGTGCTTGGGAAGTCCAAGTTGGCAACATATAGAGACGGGCCCTACCCAACAGTGGGCTCACAGTCTAGAAGGGAGAGACAGAGAACAAAACAAAACATATTAACAAAATACAATAAGTAGAATAAATAGGTACAAGGGATGGCGGGAGAGCAGAATCCTCTCACGGTTCCCTAGACCGGCAAACATTACCCGTGGTCCGAACCACTTGGCCGCGTTTTTCTTTCAGGTGGCTATTACCTTCATTCATCCGTTTGCTCGTTCACTCGTTTTGATCGAGCGCTCACTGGGTGCAGAGCAGTCAGAGGTCGTGGGTTCAAATCCCGGCTCCGCCCCCCCCCCATCAGCTGTGTGACCTTGGGCGAGTCACTTGACTTCTCCGGGCCTCAGTTCCCTCATCTGTCAAATGGGGATGAAGACTGTGAGCCCCACGTGGGACAACGTGATCGCCTTGTATCCTCCCCAACGCTTAGAGCGGTGCTTTGCACATAGTAAGCGCTTAACAAATGCCCACATTATTATTATTATTATTATTACTAAGCGCTTGGGAGAGTACAAAATAACAATAAACAGACAAATTCCCTGCCCACAAGAGCATACCGTCTGGAGTCTACACTTTGCCTCTCACTCCGTCCGACTTCCGACGGCAACGCCGATCTCTCAGGAGCGTGCCAAGCCCCGGGCCGCGACTTTATCGTTGTTCTGTCCGAAGCCGCGGACCCCGGGAGGGGACTGGGCGTTAAAGGCGTTTTGTAACGGGGTTTCAAGCTTGTATCTGCAGGCAGAAACAATACCTGCCCCGAGGACTGATGGTTTTAATTTCGGCCTTTTAGACTCAGCCGTAGAGGGTTCCGTTCCAGCTACTCAGATGAAGCTGAAAAGAGCTCGACTGGCAGATGATCTGAATGAAAAAATTGCTCTCCGGCCAGGCCCTTTAGAGCTGGTGGAGAAGAATATCATTCCCGTTGATTCTGCTGTGAAAGAGGCCATAAAAGGTAGCTAGAGCGGAAAAGTCTGTGTTTCCTACGGCACGCGTCCAGGCCGGAGGCGGTCGGCCGGCTCGGTGGCGGGGGCAGAGACCCGGACAGCCGAGGCTCGGGGTTACCCCTCGGCCCCGGTTGATCCTCCCGGGCACCCCCGTGGGCACTTGGTCCAGACACACGCGTAGCCCCGTGGCTGGATCAGTGGCCGTTGATTCGGCTGGGCTCCAGACGCACCCAGTGTTTGCTGACCTGAGGATGCGGGGTCTCTGATCAGCCCCGGAGACCCGTGGACGGCGTCCACCACCCTTTCCCAACCCCTGGCAAGACGGTTGCGTTCCGGGTAATGCCGGGCAGCTGACCAAAGATCCGTGCCACGGGAAAGTTGAGCCTTTGGGCCCAGAATAGCCATTTTCTTCTTCGCCCAGAGGCGGGCCCACGGCGTCCCTGCCCTTTCCCTTTTGGGGTGGGCTCCTTCCATCCATTTCGGGGAAATTCGCGACCCCTTTGGCTCGCCGGGGCAGGAAACGGAGCTTGCCAGCCAGCCAGGCTTCTGCCACGAGAGCGTCTGGGAGGGGTGATACCCGCTTGCTCGGAAGGAGAAACCTTTATTTTTGTGCCCATCTGCCCCCAGTTTTCTTGAGTCTTGTCGTATTCCCGTCCATCCAGTTTCTCCCAGATGCACCCTTCCGTTCTCACGGCACAACGCCCCTTCCTGAGCCTGACAAATAGGCATCCGGGAGCGACCGCAGAGGCAAATAGCCCATCTCCTTTGCACCCAGCATCCCGTAGGGAAGAGTTACCGTGACCAGACCCTTCCCAACCCACTCCCGTTTCAGCGTCTATTCTGCCCATTTCTTCCTCGTTTCTCCGCTCTCCTAGGATAGAGACGTGTACGTGTGGGTTTGGTGCGTGCGCTTGCATAAACGCACCTGTTTGTTTTCTCATGGCGATAAGATTGTTTGGGATGGGGGCAGAGGGTGTCTTTTTTCACCCGCAGATGTATAGGCGTATTAGTTCAGTCATTTCACTTTCCTGTGAGTCTCCTGTGGGAAGCAGCGCGTTCCGGTGGAAAGAGCCTTGGGGGCAACCGGGGCCTGGAATTCTACTCTCAGCTCTGCCGCTAACCCGCCGGCCGACCTTGGGGAAGTCACATTGCTTCTTGTTTCCCGCTGCCTCAGTTGCCTCATGTGTAAAATGGGAATCGCATCCCCCTCCGTCTGATTTAGAGCGTGGGACAGGGACTGCGTCCAGCCTGAATCCCCCTCCCTCCGATTTAGACGGTGGGACAGGGACTGCGACCAACCTGATCACCTCGCATCCGCCCCAGCGCTTACTACAGTGCTTGACACGTAGTTGGAGCTGAACGAACGCCATAATTATTCATTGTTATTCTCTGGGCCTCAGTTTCCCTCTCAGAGAGGCACGTGGAGAGTTTCCGGTACTCTACCGGGCTCGGCTACGGGAGGGAAAGTCGGGCAGGGGCCCGTCCGTTCCATTCCTAGCTTGGACAGTGGCTAGCGAGTGGACGGCAAATCTGCTGCAAGGCAAAACGCACCCGCGCTGGGCAGCAGCACCGTGGGAGAGAGTCGAGGACGGAGACTCAAGTTTATCGCGCGGGAGGAGCCGATGGGAAACCACTTGCGCGTTTTTCCCGAGAAAATTCCTTGGCTAAACTACCGGAACGGGTATAGATGGAGGTAGGGCGTTCTGGGATAAACTACCGGAATGAGTATAGATGGAGGTAGGGCGTTCTGGGAGAGATGCATCCGTGGCGTCGCTCTGGCGTGAAACGAGGCAAGGACTTGAGTTACCTCATCTGTAAAATGGGGATTAAAATACTTGTTCTTCCTCTTCCTTAGACTCGGAGCCCCAGATGGCATCAGGTAGTGCTCGGCGTATAATAATAATAATGATGACATTTATTAAGCGCTTCCTATGTGCAAAGCACTGTTCTTAGTGCTGGGGAGGTTACAGGGTGATCAGGTGGTCCCACGGGGGACTCATCAAGTGCCTAGCGAGCTCCACAATTAGTCCCGTCCCAGAGAGAGAATTTGATTTCTTGGAAAATCCTCCTAAGGTGGCCCGCTCACAGCTGGTCCCGAACTGAAATTTGAATCCGCCACGAACCGGTCCAAGAGGAGTTCCTGGGGAGGGCGGCAGGAGGGGAAATGCAGGAAAGGGAAGCCGAGGCGGGGTGGGCGGAGAGAGGTGGGCGCGGGGAGGCGGGGAAGGGGCAGGGGCGACATTCCCATCATCTCCTCCCCTCCTCGCTCTCCCCCTCTGCTCTGAGAATCTGCCGCGGGCAGAGCGCTGACCCCACGGGCGAACGTGGGCAACTCAGTTCACCTCTCTGAGCCTCAGTTTCCTCATCTGTAAAATGGGGATTCAGACAGGGACCGTGTCTGACCTCATAATCTTGTTTGTGCCTTAGCTCTTAGTACACGGTAAGATCTCACTGTGGGCAGAGAACATGTAGTAATACTACTAATAATAATCATAATGGCATTTAAACACTTGCCATGTTTCAAGCGCTGTGGGCAGCGACCATGTAATAATACTAATAATGCTAATAATAATGGCGTTTAAGCACTTACTATGTTTCAAGCACTGGGGTAGCTACAAGATAAAGTCCCACTTGGGGCTCACTTTCTAAGCAGGGATTGAATCCCCATTTTGCAGATAAGGGAATTGAGGCCCAGAGAAGTTAGGTGATTTGCCCAAGGTCACAGAGCAGACAAATGGAGGAGCCAGGATTGGAACCCAAGTCCTCCAGTGGCTCTTTCCACTAGGCCTTGCTGTTTCCCATAAATCAATTATATTTATTGAGGGCTTACTGTGTGCAGGGCACTGTACTAAGCGCCTGGGGGAGTCCAACATAACAACATAATAGACATATTCCCTTCCCAACTCTGTTGTAAAGTCCTCTTCCAAGTAATCATAATGATGGTATTTGTTAAGCACTTACTATAATAATAATAATAATAATAATGATGATGATGATGGTATTCGTTAAGCGCTTACTATGTGCAAAGCACTGTTCTAAGCACTGGGGAGGTCACAAGGTGATCAGGTGGTCCCACGGGAGGCTCACAGTTTTAATCCCCATTTTCCAGATGAGGTCACTGAGGCCCAGAGAAGTGAAGTGACTTGCCCAAAGCCACACAGCTGACGGTTGGCGGAGCCGGGATTTGAACCCATGACCTCTGACTCCCAAGCCCGGGCTCTTTCCCCCGAGCCACGCTGCTCACCGTTGTAAGCGCTGGGACAGATACAAGGTGATCAGGTTGTCCCACTTGGGGCTCCCAGTCTTGACCCCCATTTTACAGATGAGGTCACTGAGGCCCAGAGAAGTGAAGTGACTTGCCCAGAGTCACACAGCTGCAGTGTTCTGGATGCAGTAAGCGCTCATTAAATACCGTTGATCATTAGGGGGAACGCGGACGAAGAGCTTTGAGGAAGGTGGGAGCCCAGTGATGGGCCCGCCATTCCGGGCACATGCCCGCGGAGTGACTGATCGATTGCTCGACTGGTCTTCTAGACTGTGAGCCCACTGTTGGGTAGGGGCCGTCTCTATATGTTGCCAACTTGTACTTCCCAAGCGCTTAATATAGTGCTCTGCACACAGTAAGCACTCAATAAATACGATTGAATGAAAGAATGAATGAATGAATGGTCTGGGCCACGGACATTCCCGGGACATCGATCCCCGGCTGGAACCGGGAGCGCTTTCGATCCGGGCCTTGGGGGTTCCTCCTGGTGGCTCCTCTCCCTGGCCTGGCGACTGCTCAGATGAAGAGAATGAGGATGAGAAGAGAATGAGAGATGAAAAGCAGCGTGGCTCAGGGGGTAAGAGCCCGGGCTTTGGAGTCAGAGGTCATGGGTTCAAATCCCAGCTCCGCCGACGGTCAGCTGGGTGACTTTGGGCAAGTCACGTAACTTCTCTGGGCCTCAGTGACCTCAATAAAATGGGGATGAAGACCGTGAGCCCCCTGGGACCACCTGATCACCTTGTAACCTCCCCAGCGCTTAGAACAGTGCTTTGCACCTAGTAAGCGCTTAATAAGTGCCATCATTATTATTATAGGAGGAGCGCATCTGCCGAGCCCCCAAACAGGAGGGTGGGAGGAGGGCTCCCCGCTCTCACCACAACCCCTTTAGAGAGATTCAGCTCATCTGCGTTTATTCAGAACTATAGTTGGAATGAAACCGGCCTGCCCGTCTCCAGAGACTAGCAATTAGAGTTCGATGCACTCAACGAATTACAATCGTTTAAAGCCCGTGATATATTTAGAGCCCGTGAGTTGATCTGCTTGCCGCCCCGCTTGCTCCCCCGGCCAAATTCCACTGTTGTTTTGGGGGGAAAAGAACAGAAAAATGCCCCGTTCCTGGCTTCGAGATTTCCGGGAATCTAACGTCTTGCCCGGAGGCCTCCCCAGCAAAGAGGGGATTCTCTCTGTGTGTCTCTGTCTCTCTTTTTCCTTCTCTCTCTCTCTTTCCTTCTCTCTCTCTATCTCTCTGTCTCTCTTTCCTTCTCTCTCTAAGCGCACGCCATGACCCCCGCACACATTTCGACCTAGGCCCTCACGGCTCGGCCTGACTCTTTCCCCCCCTCTCCCCCGGGGAAGTGGATTGTGTTTCGGCATTTCTGAGAGCACACGGAGCAGAGGTGGCGGAGCTTTGTCCCGGGGTAAAAATAGCCCCCACGGAAGCCGGGGGAGAGGGCGGGCCGCCCAGCCATTCCCCCCGCGGAGGCCCCCAAATCCCCCACGGCAGTGGGGCCGCGAAGGTGACGCGTTTCGAACCGTCCGACTTTAACCTCGGAATTTAAAACGTTGACGGAGTGGAAAGTTGGGTTGACTCATTCACTTAATCGCGGCAGAGAAGGCCAAAAGCAGGGCCCGCCGGCAGCCCGGGGCCCGCATAGCAGCGGGGTGAGGCAAGGCGCCATTTTTAGCCCCGTCCCTGTCATCGCTCCGGCTGATACGGCGGAGAGGACGATGCCCAGGGCAGGCGAGCGGCATTCCGCCCGAGATTAGAGCGGGGACGCGGGACCCCGGGGATAAAGCCGATAAACGCCGTCCGCTGGAGGTGACATTCTGGATTTGATTCTGTTCCTTCCGACGGGCCCGACGCCCGTCTCCGCGTTTCGTTTCGTCGTCCGTCTCCCCCTTCTAGACTGTCGTTGGGTAGGGACCGCCCTCTCTATGTCGCCGACGTGGGCTCCCCAAGCGCCTAGTCCAGTGCCGCGCACACAGTAAGCGCTCAATAAGGACGATTAAAAGGATGGAGTCCCCCGCGGCAGGGCCCGGGACCCCCGGGAGGAGAGGAAGCAGGAGGCCTGGTCTGCACAAGGCCTCCTCTCTGCCTGGGAGTGGTTTGGGCTCCCCCCAACCGAAGTCCAAGGGTCGGGCCCAACGGGTCTTCGGGGAAGTCGCTCTCAGGTGGCGGGGGCGAGGACGGAGGGAGTCACGTTGGCATCCCGGGCCCACGCTATTTCTGGTCCCTGAGGTAATGGCGGCGGGGATGGCTCCGTGACCATGGGTGCATGCGGGCCGGGTGCTTCGGCCTGGACGTCCTCCTCCCCCGGGCCCGCCCAGCTATTTAAAGCCCCGAGGTGTCAAGAGCATGGGGGGCGGGGAAGGCCCCCCCACAGGGAACCGTCCCTCGTTTCCAAATCTGCTCCCATCACATCACGGCAACTGGCCTCTTCCTCCTGCACCTGTCCCGTTCTTGGCTCCTTCGCGTCCCAGTCCAGCCTGACATCCGCGACGCTGATTTCAGAGGGGCGGACATCCCCTGACTAGGGGGCTATTAATAGTAATAATAATGATGGCATTTATTATTAATAATAATAATAATGGCATGTATTAAGCGCTTACTCTGTGCAAAGCACTGTTCTAAGCGCTGGGTTTATTAAGCATTTACGATATGCAAAGCACTATTCTAAGCGCTGGAGAGGTTACAAGGTGATGAGGTTGTTCCCCGGGGGGCTCGCAGTCTTCATCCCCATTGGACAGATGAGGTCACTGAGGCCCAGAGAAGTGAAGTGACTCACCCAGAGTCACACGGCTGACAATGGGCAGAGTGGGATTTGAACCCAGGACCTCTGACTCCAAAGCCCGGGCTCTTTCCACTGAGCCATGCTCTTCCTCCTGCACCTGTTCCGTTCTTGGCTCCTTCGCATCCCAGTCCAGCCTGACATCCGCGACGCTGATTTCAGAGGGGCGAACATCCCCTGACTAGGGGGCTATTAATAGTAATAATAATGATGGCATTTATTATTATTGTTAATAATAATAATAATGGCATTTATTAAGCGCTTTCTATGTGCAAAGCACTGTTCTAAGCACTGGATTTATTAAGCGTTTACTATTTGGAAAGCACTGTTCTAAGCGCTGGGGAGGTTACAAGGTGATGAGGTTGTTCCACGGGGGGCTCGCAGTCTTCATCCCCATTGGACAGATGAGGTCACTGAGGCCCAGAGAAGTGAAGTGACTCGCCCAGAGTCACATGGCTGACAATGGGCCGAGCGACATTTGAACCCAGGACCTCTGACTCCAAAGCCCAGGCTCTTTCCACTGAGCCATGCTCTTCCTCCTGCACCTGTTTGTTCTTGGCTCCTTCACGTCCCAGTCCAGCCTGACATCCGCGACGCTGATTTCAGAGGGGCGGACATCCCCTGACTAGGGGGCTATTAATAGTAATAATGATGATGGCATTTATTATTAATAATAATAATAATGACATTTATTAAGCGCTTACTCTGTGCAAAGCACTGTTCTAAGCGCTGGGTTTATTAAGCATTTACGATATGCAAAGCACTATTCTAAGCGCTGGAGAGGTTACAAGGTGATGAGGTTGTCCCCCGGGGGGCTCGCAGTCTTCATCCCCATTGGACAGATGAGGTCACTGAGGCCCAGAGAAGTGAAGTGACTCGCCCAGAGTCACACGGCTGACAATGGGCGGAGCGGGATTTGAACCCAGGACCTCTGACTCCAAAGCCCGGGCTCTTTTCCCTGAGCCACGCTGGGAAATGACCTGCAGAAGCAGGACTCTTCCTCCTGCACCTGTTCTGTTCTTGGCTCCTTCGCGTCCCAGTCCAGCCTGACATCCGCGACGCTGATTTCAGAGGGGCGGACATCCCCTGACTAGGGGGCTATTAATAGTAATAATAATGATGGCATTTATTAATAATAATAATGGCATTTATTAAGTGCTTACTATGTGCAAAGCACTGTTCTAAGCACTGGATTTATTAAGCGTTTACGATATGCAAAGCACTATTCTAAGCGCTGGGGAGGTTACAAGGTGATGAGGTTGTCCCCCGGGGGGCTCGCAGTCTTCATCCCCATTTGACAGATGAGGTCACTGAGGCCCAGAGAAGTGAAGTGACTCGCCCAGAGTCACACGGCTGACAATGGGCGGAGTGGGATTTGAACCCAGGACCTCTGACTCCAAAGCCCGGGCTCTTTCCACTGAGCCATGCTCTTCCTCCTGCACCTGTTCCGTTCTTGGCTCCTTCGCGTCCCAGTCCAGCCTGACATCCGCGACGCTGATATCAGAGGGGCGGACATCCCCTGACTAGGGGGCTATTAATAGTAATAATAATAATGACATTTATTATTATTATTATTATTAATAATAATAATGATGCCATTTATTGAGCGTTTACTATGTGCAAAGCACTGTTCTAAGTGCTGGATTTATTAAGTGTTTACTATATGGAAAGCACTGTTCTAAGCGCTGGGGAGGTTACAAGGTGATGAGGTTGTCCCACGGGGGGCTCGCGGTCTTCATCCCCATTAGACGGATGAGGTCACTGAGGCCCAGAGAAGTGAAGTGACTCGCCCAGAGTCACACAGCTGACCAATGGGCGGAGTGGGATTTGAACCCAGGACCTCTGACTCCAAAGCCTGGGCTCTTTCCACTGAGCCACGCTGGGGAATGACGTGCCGAAGCAGGACTCGTTACCCCGACACCCCTAGGCCTCAGATCCCGGGGGGGGTGACAGGAAAGGCAACACTTGAGTGGACCGTGAGGACACCTGCTTGAATCTCCGTGAGGCTCTGACGGTCCTTTGAGAAGCAGCATGGCTCAGTGGAAAGAGCCCGGGCTTTGGCGTCAGTGGTCATGGGTTCGAATCCCGGCTCCGCCAATTGTCAGCTGTGTGACTTTGGGCAAGACACTTCACTTCTCTGGGCCTCAGTGACCTCATCTGGAAAATGGGGATGAGGACTGGGAGCCCCCCCCCGCCGTGGGACAACCTGATCACCTTGTAATCTCCGCAGTCCTTAGAACAGTTCATTGCACATAGTAAGCGCTTAATAAATGCCAAGTCACGTCACTTCTCTGGGCCTCAGTGACCTCATCTGGAAAATGGGGATGAAGAGTGGGAGCCCCCCGTGGGACAACCTGATGGCCTTGTAACCTCCGCAGCGCTTAGAACGGTGCTTTGCACATAGTAAGCGCTTAATAAATGCCAAGTCACTTCACTTCTCTGGGCCTCAGTGACATCATCTGGAAAATGGGGATGAAGACTGGGAGCCCCTCGTGGGACAACCTAATGGCCTTGTAACCTCCGCAGCGGTTAGAACGGTGCTTTGCACATAGTAAGCGCTTAATAAATGCCAAGTCACTTCACTTCTTTGGGCCTCAGTGACCTCATCTGTAAAATAGGGATGAAGATTGTGAGCCCCAGTGGGACGACCTGATGGCCTTGTCACCTTAAGGCTTAATAAATGCCATTACTATTATTATTATTATTATTATGACCGACCAGGTAAATTATTCAGATAATTCAGTCCCCTCGCCAAAGACGCTCCTTGAAGTCAGAATCGTCATCATCATCATCAATCGTATTTATTGAGCGCTTACTATGTGCAGAGCACTGTACTAAGCGCTTGGGAAGTACAAATTGGCAACATCTAGAGACAGTCCCTACCCAACAGTGGGCTCACAGTCTAAAAGGGGGAGACAGAGAACAAAACCAAACATACTAACAAAATAAAATAAATAGAATAGATATGTACAAATTAAATAAATAAATAAATAGAATGATTTTTGACACGCTTACCCGGATAACCGAAGCCACCGGGTGAGCCGAAATGACCTGGATAACGCGGGGATCCAGACCCGGCCTTGGTATCCGTGATCTCAGCTCGGGCGCGGATTCCGGAAGTCACCGATGGGGAGGGTTCAAACAAGCGAGGAACAGGATGGAATTTTAGCTTTAATTCTGTTTGTTCTGACCACTTGACACCCGTCACACGTCGGCACATAGTAAGCGCTTAACAAATACCATCATTATTAATATTAGTAGTAGTAGTATTGTTCAATCAGTGGTATTTATCGAGCGCTTACGATGTGCAGAGCACTGGGCTAAACGCTCGGGAGAGCTGATTGACACAGTGTCTGCTAATAAGGGGAGTCCAGTCTAAAGTCTTAGAACAGTGCTTTGCACATAGTAAGCGCTTAATAAATGCCATTATTAGTCTCCCCCTTCTAGACTGTGAGCCCGTTGTCGGGTAGGGACCGTCTCTAGATGTTGCCGACTTGGACTTCCCAAGCGCTTTGTTCAGTGCTCTGCACACAGTAAGCGCTCAATAAATAGGATTGATTGATTGATTGGACTTCCCAAGTGCTTAGTCCAGTGCTCCGCACACAGTAAGCGCTCGATAAATAGGATTGATTGATTGATTGATTGATTGATTGGACTTCCCAAGCGCTTAGTCCAGTGCTGTGCACACAGAAAGCGCTCAATAAATACGATTGAATGAATGATTTCATATTTCAATCGTATTTATTGAGCGCTTCCTGTGTGCAGAGCACTGGACTAAGTGCTTGATGAGTATAATAATAATAATGATGGCATTTATTAAGCGCTTACTATGTGCAAAGCACTGTTCTAAGCGCTGGGGAGGTTGCAGGGTGATCAGGTGGTCCCACAGGGGGCTCAGGGTCTTCATCCCCATTTTCCAGATGAGGTAAGTGAGGCCCAGAGAAGTGAAGTGACTTGCCCAAAGTCACACAGCTGAATGAATGGAAAGCAATGGGGAAGATGCCTTCTGCCCCCTCGGGCCTCAGGACATTCCGTCTGTCCATCCCGGGGGGGCTGTATCCAAGGAAAATCCCGTTGGTCCGGAGGTGGACGCAGAGATAGGAGACGTGGGGAATTTTCCGGGCCGGACCGTAGGCGGAGTGGCCACTGCTTCTTCCCTTTCCAACCTCCGTGGGCAAGGTGGGAATAACGGCGTCCCAGCGGCCTTCCCCTCTTCCCTTCATCCTTTATTCCAGAGGCCGGGAAGTTGGGAAGAGATGTAGACTAGGAAGGGAAGTGGGCCAACGCTACCTGCCATCCAATCAATCAATCAATCAATCAATCGTATTTATTGAGCGCTTACTGTGTGCAGGGCACTGTACTAAGCGCTTGGGAAGTCCAAGTTGGCAACATATAGAGACGGTCCCTACCCAACCGTGGGCTCGCAGTCTAGTCACAGTCACATCCAATGCCCCACTCCTGAACTTCTGGACTTTAGTAATAATAATAATAATAATAATGGCATTAATTAAGCGCTTACTATGTGCAAAGCACTGTTCTAAGACTTTAGACTGGACTCTGGACTTTAATAATAATAATAATAATGGCATTAAGCGCTTACTATGTGCAAAGCACTGTTCTAAGACTTTAGACTGGACTCTGGACTTTAATAATAATAATAATGGCATTTATTAAGCGCTTACTATGTGCAAAGCACTGTTCTAAGACTTTGGACTCTGGACTTTAATAATAATAATAATAATAATAATGGCATTAATTAAGCGCTTACTATGTGCAAAGCACTGTTCTAAGACTTTAGACTGGACTTTGGACTTTAATAATAATAATGACATTTATTAAGCATTTACTATGTGCAAAGCACTGTTCTAAGACTTTAGACTGGACTCTGGACTTTAATAATAATAATGGCATTTATTAAGCGCTTACTATGTGCAAAACCCTGGTCTAAGACTTTAGACTGGACTCTGGACCTTAATAATAATGATAATAATGGCATTTATTAAGCGCTTACTATGTGCTAAGCACTGGTCTAAGACTTTAGACTGGACTCTGAATTTTAATAATAATAATAATAATGGCATTAATTAAGTGCTTACTATGTGCAAAGCACTGTTCTAAGACTTTAGACTGGATTCTGGACTTTAATAATAATAATAATAATAATAATAATAATGGCATTAATTAAGTGCTTACTATGTGCAAAGCACTGTTCTAAGACTTTAGACTGTACTCTGGACTTTAATAATAATAATAATAATAATGACATTTATTAAGCGCTTACTATGTGCAAAGCACTGTTCTAAGACTTTAGACTGGACTCTCTACTTTAATAATAATAATAATAATGGCATTTATTAAGCACTTACTATGTGCAAAGCACTGTTCTAAGACTTTAGACTGGACTCTCCTTAATAGCAGACACTGTGTCAATCAGCTCTCCCGAGTGTTTAGTCCAGTGCTCTGCACATCGTAAGCGCTCGATAAGCACCACTGATTGAACAATACTACTACTACTAATATTAATAATGATGGTATTTGTTAAGTGCTTACTATGTGCCAAGCACTGTTCTAATAATAATAATAATAATAATGATAATGGCATTTATTAAGCGCTTACTATGTGCTGAGCACTGTTCTAATAATAATAATAATAATAATAATAATAATAATAATGGCATTTATTAAGTGCTTACTATGTGCCAAGCACTGTTCTAAGCGCCGGGGAGGATGCAAGGTGATCAGGTTGTCCCACGTGGGGCTCACAGCCTACATCCCCATTATCCAGATGAGGGAACTGAGGCCCAGAGAAGTGAGTCACACAGGGTATGTTTGTGTGTTTGTGTGAAATTTATTATACGGTCTCTCCTGTCAGATAAGGGGGGCAGAACCTTGGCCTCATCCTTTCCTTTGTCTTGCGAAAAGCATGTTAATAATAATAATAATGGTATTTGTTAAGCGCTTACTATGTGCCAAGCACTGTTCTAAGCGCTGGGGAGGATGCAAAGTGATCAGATTGTCCCACATGGGGCTCACAGCCTACATCCCCATTTTCCAGATGAGGGAACTGAGGCCCAGAGAAGTGAGTCACACAGGGTGTGTTTGTATGAAATTTATTATACAGTCTCTCCCGTCAGATAAGGGGGGCAGAACCTTGGCCCCATCCTTTCCTTTGTCTTGCGAGAAGCATGTTAATAATAATAATAATAATAATGGTATTTGTTAAGCGCTTCCTATGTGCCAAGCACTGTTCTGAGCGCTGGGGAGGATGCAAGGTGATCAGGTTGTCCCACGTGGGGCTCACAGCCTTCATCCCCATTTTCCAGATGAGGGAACTGAGGCCCAGGGAAGTGAGTCACACAGGGTGTGTTTGTATGAAATTTATTATATGGTCTCTCCCGTCAGATAAGGGGCGCAGAACCTTGGCCTCATCCTTTCCTTTGTCTTGCTAGGAGCATGTTAATAATAATAATAATAATGGTATTTGTTAAGCACTTACTATGTGCAAAGCACTGTTCTGAGCGCTGGGGAGGATGCAGGGTGATCAGGTTGTCCCACGTGGGGCTCACGGCCTTCATCCCCATTTTCCAGATGAGGGAACTGAGGCCCAGAGAAGTGAGTCACACAGGGTGTGTTTGTATGAAATTTATTATACAGTCTCTCCCGTCAGATAAGGGGGGCAGAACCTTGGCCCCATCCTTTCCTTTGTCTTGCGAGAAGCATGTTAATAATAATAATAATAATAATGGTATTTGTTAAGCGCTTCCTATGTGCCAAGCACTGTTCTGAGCGCTGGGGAGGATGCAAGGTGATCAGGTTGTCCCACGTGGGGCTCACAGCCTTCATCCCCATTTTCCAGATGAGGGAACTGAGGCCCAGGGAAGTGAGTCACACAGGGTGTGTTTGTATGAAATTTATTATATGGTCTCTCCCGTCAGATAAGGGGCGCAGAACCTTGGCCTCATCCTTTCCTTTGTCTTGCTAGGAGCATGTTAATAATAATAATAATAATGGTATTTGTTAAGCGCTTACTATGTGCAAAGCACTGTTCTGAGCGCTGGGGAGGATGCGGGGTGATCAGGTTGTCCCACGTGGGGCTCACGGCCTTCATCCCCATTTTCCAGATGAGGGAACTGAGGCCCAGGGAAGTGAGTCACACAGGGTGTGTTTGTGTGAAATTTATTATATGGTCTCTCCCGTCAGATAAGGGGCGCAGAACCTTGGCCTCATCCTTTCCTTTGTCTTGCTAGGAGCATGTTAATAATAATAATAATAATAATAATGGTATTTGTTAAGTGCTTACTATGTGCAAAGCACTGTTCTGAGCGCTGGGGAGGATGCAGGGTGATCAGGTTGTCCCACGTGGGGCTCACGGCCTTCATCCCCATTTTCCAGATGAGGGAACTGAGGCCCAGAGAAGTGAGTCACACAGGGTGTGTTTGTGTGAAATTTATTATATGGTCTCTCCTGTCAGATAAGGGGGGCATTCATTCATTCATTCAATCGTATTTATGTTGAGCGCTTACTGTGTGCAGAGCACTGTACTAAGCGCTTGGGAAGTACAAGCTGGCAACATATAGATACGGTCCCTACCCAACAGCAGGTTCAGAACCTTGGCCCCATCCTTTCCTTTGTCTTGCTAGAAGCATGTTAATAATAATAATAATAATGATGGCATTTGTTAAGCGCTTACTATGTGCAAAGCACTGTTCTGAGCGCTGGGGAGGATGCAAGGTGATCAGGTTGTCCCACGTGGGGCTCACGGCCTTCCTCCCCATTTTCCAGATGAGGGAACTGAGGCCCAGAGAAGTGAGTCACCCAGCTGACAGGCGGCGGAGCCGGGATTCGAACCCACGACCTCTGATTCCAGAGCCCGGGCGCTTCCCGCTGAGCCACGCTGCTTCTCTCCTTCTTTTCCTTCTCATGTTCATTCATTCAGTCGTATTTATTGAGCGCTCACTGTGTGCAGAGCTAAAGCGTGAGACAGGAGGATGACCAGAACCCCACACAACTTCTCTGGGCCTCAGTTCCCTCATCTGGAGAATGGGGATGAAGACCGTGAGCCCCCCGTGCGTGGAACGACCTGATCACTTTGTAACCTCCCCAGCGCTTAGAACAGTGCTTTGCACATAGTAAGCGCTTAACAAATACCATTATTATTATTCTCCTATCAATCAATCGTATTTATTGAGCGCTTACTGTGTGCAGAGCACTGTACTAAGCGCTTGGGAAGTACAAGTTGGCGACATATAGAGACGGTCCCTACCCAACAGTGGGCTCACAGTCTCGAAGGCACTTAAGACAGTGCTCTGCACACAGAAAGCACTCAATACATAGCACTGATCGTAGGATTGAATGTGCGCAACTGTGGATGCGTAAGAGGGTATAATAATGATGGTATTTGTTAAGCGCTTACTATGTGCCAAGCACTGTTCTAAACGCTAGGGTAGGTACAGAGTAATCAGGTTGTCCCACGTGGGGCTCACAGTCTTCATCCCCATTTTCCAGATGAGGTAACTGAGGCCCAGAGACGTGAAGTGACTTGTCCAAGGTCACACAGCTGACAAGCGGCGGAGCCGGGACTAGAACCCGTGACCTCTGACTCCCAAGCCCGGGCTCTTTCCGCTGAGCCACCCTGCTTCTCACATATATATCCCTCCCCTTTCTGGTAATAATAATAATGATAATGATAATAATAATAATAATAATAATTTCCACTGGGTCACGCTGTTTCTCTGAAGAAGATGGATAGGTCTTTGGGACAATAATAATAATTATTATTATAGTATTTGTGAAGCGCTTACTAGGTGCCGGGCACTGTAGTAAGCGCCGGCGTGGATACAGGGAAAATCAGGTTGGACCCGGTCCCTGCCCTGCGTGGGGCTCACGGTCCCCATCCCCATTTTACAGATGAGGTAACCGAGGCACAGAGAGGTAAAGTGACTTGCCTAGGGTCACACAGCAGACAAGAGGCAGAGGCAGGATTAGAACCCAGGCCCGGGCTCTATCCACTATGCCATGCTGCTTTTCTGCTGTATCACCAAAGCGGCTTTGGATCAGATGGAACGATCAGTGGTATTTATTGAGCGATTACTCTGTGCCGAGCACGGTGCTAAGACCTTGGGGGAGTCCAATACAGCAGAGTCGGCAGCCACTTTCCCTCCCCACAGATAATAATAATAATTTTGGTATTTGTTAAGCGCTTACTATGTGCATACACTGTTCAAAGCGCTGGGGAGGTTACAAAGTGATCAGGTTGTCCCACGGGGGGCTCACAATCTTCATCCCCATTTTCCAGATGAGGGAACTGAGGCACAGAGAAGTGAAGTGACTCGCCCAAAGTCACCCAGCTGACACTTGGCGGAGGCGGGATTCGAACCCATGACCTCTGACTCCAAAGCGTGGGGAATTTCCACTGAGCCAGGCTGCTTCTTAAGTGCTTACTGTGTGCAAAGCGCTGTTCTAAGCGCTGGATAATAATGACATTTATTAAGCGCTTACTATGTGCAAAGCGCCGTTCTAAGCACTGGATAACGATGGCATTTATTAAGTGCTTACTATGTGCAAAGCACCGTTCTAAACACCAGGGAGGTTACAAGGCGATCAGGTTGTCCCACGGGGGGCACACAGTCTTACTCCCCATTTGACAGATGAGGTGACTGAGGCACAGAGAAGTTAAGTGACTCGCCCCAGGTCACCCAGCCGACAATTGGCAGAGCCGGGATTTGAACATTCATTCATTCAATCGTATTTATTGAGCGCTTCCTGTGTGCAGAGCACTGTACTAAGCGCTTGGGAAGTACAAGTTGGCAACATTTAGAGATGGGCTCACAGTGGATTGTATGCGTGAAGCCAGTTTCACCTTTTCCCTTTGTCCCAGATATTTTCTTTTCTCTCCTAATGAAAGGCTTCGGAAGGCAAAGCCTTTGGTGGGAAAATAAAGGGGGGGAATTTTGCAGCAGGAAAATTTATCCTTTTCACAACGAGTAGATCGTGTTTTCCGTGTCAAAGAACCCAAGACCTCTTGACTCCAAAGCCCGGGATCCTGTGGTCCCCCCCAGCTGCAGGGGGCTAGTCCCCCGTCTAGACCGCGAGCCCATTGTCGGGTGGGGACCGTCCCTCTACGTTGCCAAGTTAATCACTCAATCAATCAATCAATCGTATTTATTGAGCGCTTACTGTGTGCGGAGCACTGTACTAAGCGCTTGGGAAGTCCAAGTTGGCAACACATAGAGGCGGTCCCTACCCAACAGTGGGCTCACAGTCTAGAAGGGGGAGACGGAGAACAAAACCAAACATACTAACAAAATAAAATAAATAGAATAGATATGTACAAGTAAAATAAATAGAGTAATAAATCTGTACAAACATATGTACATCTATACAGGTGCTGTGGGGAAGAGAAGGAGGTAAGGCGGGGGGATGGAGAGTTGTACTTCCTAAGCGCTCAGTCCAGTGCTCTGCACACAGTAAGCGCTCCGCAGGTATGACCGAATAAAGGAAGGCGTGTAACCCCCAGCAGCAGAAGCCGGGAATCAATCAATCAATCAATCAATCGTATTTATTGAGCGCTTACTGTGTGCAGAGCACTGTACTAAGCGCTTGGGAAGTACAAGCTGGCAACATACAGAGACGGTCCCTACCCAACAGTGGGCTCACAGTCTAGAAGGGGGAGACGGAGAACAAAACCGAACATACTAACAAAATAAAATAAATAGGATAGATATGTACAAGTAAAATAAATAGAGTAATAAATCTGTACAAACATATATACACATATAGAGGTGCTGTGGGGAAGGGAAGGAGGTAAGGTGGGGGGATGGAGAGTTGTACTTCCTAAGCGCTCAGTCCAGTGCTCTGCACACAGTAAGCGCTCCACAGGTATGACCGAATAAAGGAAGGCGTGTAACCCCCAGCAGCAGAAGCTGGGAATCAATCAATCAATCAATCAATCGTATTTATTGAGCGCTTACTGTGTGCAGAGCACTGGACTAAGCGCTTGGGAAGTACAAGCTGGCAACATCTAGAGACGGTCCCTACCCAACAGTGGGCTCACAGTCTAGAAGGGGGAGACGGAGAACAAAACCAAACATACTAACAGAATAAAATAAATAGAATGGATATGTACAAGTAAAATAAATAGAGTAATAAATCTGTACAGACATATGTGCACATATACAGGTGCTGTGGGGAAGAGAAGGAGGTAAGACGGGGGGTGGAGAGTTGTACTTCCTAAGCGCTCAGTCCAGTGCTCTGCACACAGTAAGCGCTCCACAGGTACGACCGAATGAAGGAATGCGTGTAACCCCCAGCAGCAGAAGCTGGGAATCAATCAATCAATCAATCAATCGTATTTATTGAGCGCTTACTGTGTGCAGAGCACTGGACTAAGCACTTGGGAAGTACAAGCTGGCAACATACAGAGACGGTCCCTACCCAACAGTGGGCTCACAGTCTAGAAGGGGGAGACGGAGAACAAAACCAAACATACTAACAAAATAAAATAAATAGAATAGATATGTACAAGTAAAATAAATAGAGTAATAAATCTGTACAAACATATGTACATCTATACAGGTGCTGTGGGGAAGAGAAGGAGGTAAGGCGGGGGGATGGAGAGTTGTACTTCCTAAGCGCTCAGTCCAGTGCTCTGCACACAGTAAGCGCTCCGCAGGTATGACCGAATAAAGGAAGGCGTGTAACCCCCAGCAGCAGAAGCCGGGAATCAATCAATCAATCAATCAATCGTATTTATTGAGCGCTTACTGTGTGCAGAGCACTGTACTAAGCGCTTGGGAAGTACAAGCTGGCAACATACAGAGACGGTCCCTACCCAACAGTGGGCTCACAGTCTAGAAGGGGGAGACGGAGAACAAAACCAAACATACTAACAAAATAAAATAAATAGAATAGATATGTACAAGTAAAATAAATAGAGTAATAAATCTGTACAAACATATGTACATCTATACAGGTGCTGTGGGGAAGAGAAGGAGGTAAGGCGGGGGGATGGAGAGTTGTACTTCCTAAGCACTCAGTCCAGTGCTCTGCACACAGTAAGCGCTCCGCAGGTATGACCGAATAAAGGAAGGCGTGTAACCCCCAGCAGCAGAAGCCGGGAATCAATCAATCAATCAATCAATCGTATTTATTGAGCGCTTACTGTGTGCAGAGCACTGGACTAAGCGCTTGGGAAGTACAAGCTGGCAACATACAGAGACGGTCCCTACCCAACAGTGGGCTCACAGTCTAGAAGGGGGAGACGGAGAACAAAACCAAACATACTAACAGAATAAAATAAATAGAATGGATATGTACAAGTAAAATAAATAGAGTAATAAATCTGTACAGACATATGTGCACATATACAGGTGCTGTGGGGAAGGGAAGGAGGTAAGGCGGGGGGATGGAGAGTTGTACTTCCTAAGCGCTCAGTCCAGTGCTCTGCACACAGTAAGCGCTCCGCAGGTACGACCGAATGAAGGAAGGCGTGTAACCCCCAGCAGCAGAAGCCGGGAAGACATTTAGTAGATGCCCTTTTGGAAAAGGAGTAGGTCAAAATGTGCCTCCAAAGGTCAAAGGGCAAAGCAGTCGGTTGCCTGACAGGGGCAGGTGGACGTGGGGAACGCGTTCCGGCCCTTCCCCTCCCGTTTCCCCATTTGTCACTCGGTTATCCGAGCGAGGAGCCCCGTGATAGATGCCAGCAACAAAGGCGGACGGATGACATGTGCCGAAACCGTATCCCTGCCACCCCCGGCCCCATATCGGCCGCGGCGTTTTCAGGCATTCTGCTGAGAGGTTCCCGGCTCCGGGCTCCGCTTATCGGCTGCCGGCCGGGGTCAAGAGCTCCTGATAGTTTGAAGGCCCTGGAAAACTTCCCGCCGCTGCCAAAATTCCTGCAGTGCCGAAGCAGCGGGGGCTGGAGGTGGGATGGGGGGGAGATGAGCCGGCCGTTCGTTCACTCCTTCATTCATTCATTCATTCAGTCGTATTTCTTGAGCGCTCACTGTGTGCAGAGCACCGGACTAAGCGCTTGGGAAGTCCAAGTTGGCATCATGTTAATCAATCAGTCAATCATCAATCGTATTTATTGAGCGCTCACTGTGTGCAGAGCACCGGACTGAGCGCTTGGGAAGTCCAAGTTGGCATCATGTTAATCAATCAGTCAATCATCAATCGTATTTATTGAGCGCTCACTGTGTGCAGAGCACCGGACTAAGCGCTTGGGAAGTCCAAGTTGGCATCATGTTAATCAATCAGTCAATCATCAATCGTATTTATTGAGCGCTCACTGTGTGCAGAGCACCGGACTAAGCGCTTGGGAAGTCCAAGTTGGCATCATATTAATCAATCAATCAATCATCAATCGTATTTATTGAGCGCTCACTGTGTGCAGAGCACCGGACTAAGCGCTTGGGAAGTCCAAGTTGGCATCATATTAATCAATCAGTCAATCATCAATCGTATTTATTGAGCGCTCACTGTGTGCAGAGCACCGGACTAAGCGCTTGGGAAGTCCAAGTTGGCATCATATTAATCAATCAGTCAATCATCAATCGTATTTATTGAGCACTCACTGTGTGCAGAGCACCGGACTGAGCGCTTGGGAAGTCCAAGTTGGCATCATATTAATCAATCAATCAATCAGTCATATTTCTTGAGCGCTCACTGTGTGCAGAGCACCGGACTAAGCGCTTGGGAAGTCCAAGTTGGCATCATATTAATCAATCAATCAATCATCAATCGTATTTATTGAGCGCTCACTATGTGCAGAGCACCGGACTAAGCGCTTGGGAAGTCCAAGTTGGCATCATATTAATCAATCAATCAATCAGTCATATTTCTTGAGCGCTCACTGTGTGCAGAGCACCGGACTAAGCGCTTGGGAAGTCCAAGTTGACATCATATCAATCAATCAATCATCAATCGTATTTATTGAGCACTCACTGTGTGCAGAGCACCGGACTAAGCGCTTGGGAAGTCCAAGTTGGCATCATATTAATCAATCAATCAATCATCAATCGTATTTATTGAGCGCTCACTATGTGCAGAGCACCGGACTAAGTGCTTGGGAAGTCCAAGTTGGCATCATATTAATCAATCAATCAATCAATCATATTTATTGAGCGCTCACTATGTGCAGAGCACCGGACTAAGCGCTTGGGAAGTCCAAGTTGGCATCATATTAGAGACGGGCCCCACCTGACAACGGGCTCGCAGTCTAGAAGGGGGAGACGGACGACAAAACTAAACAGGTGGACCGGTGTCGAGTCGTCAGAATAGATAGAAATAAATAATAATAATGATGGCATTTATTTAGCACTTACTATGTGCAAAGCACTGTACTAAGCGCTGGGGAGATTACAAGGAGATCAGGTTGTCCCACTGGGGGCTCACAGTCTTCATCCCCATATTACAGATGAGGGAGAAGTGAAGTGACTTGCCCAAAGTCCCATAGCTGGCAATTGGCAGGGCCGGGATTCGAACCCATGACCCCTGACTCCAAAGCCCAGGCTCTTTCCACTGAGCCACGCAGATGATGATGATGGTGATGGCATTTGTTAAGCGCTTACTATGTGCGAAGCACTGTTCTAAGCGCTGGGGGGGATACAAGGTGATCGGGTTGTCCCACGGGGGGCTCACAGTTTTAATCCCCACTTTACAGATGAGGTCAGTGAGGCACAGAGAAGTTACAGTCACACAGCTCTATTATTTATTCATTTATTCATAACAACACATTCATTAACATTTATATAAATGTTATTCATTCACTTATGTACATTAATGTCCGCCTCCCCCTCTAAACTGTGAGCTCACTGTGGGCCGGGAAATGCGTCAGTTTGTTGTTCTATTGTACTCTCCCAAGCGCTTAGTACAGTGCTCTGCACACGGTAAGCGCTCAATAAATACTCCTACGGTCTCAAGAACTTAGTACAGTGCTCTGTTCGCAATAAGGGCTCAATAAATGCCACTGACTGATTTCACCGGCGTTCAGTAAAGAGCCCGGGCTTTGGAGTCAGAGGTCCTGGGTTCGAGTCCCGACTCCGCCACCTGTCTGCTGTGTGACCTTGGGCAAGTCACTTAACTTCTCTGAGCCTCAGTGACCTCATCTGTAAAATGGGATTAAGACTGTGAGCCCCACGTGGGACAACTTGATCACCTTGAATCCCCCCCAGCGCTTAGAACAGTGCTGTGCACATAGTAAGCGCTTAACAAATGCCATTATTATTATTATCATTATTATTATTATTATCTGGGGGAGCAAGACAGTTCCTGGGGCAAAATATGGCAACAAAACTTACAATGCGTCGGGCCGGCATCCGGCGGGACACCCCCGGGAGCCCCGAGCCAAGCGGAGTTACCGTCTCCGGGGTTTGCTTTGGGGTGGGCGAGCCCCCCATTTGACGGGAGAGTGGCCCAGGGAGAGACGTTCTCCAGGGAGCATGGGAAATAATAATAATAATAATAATAATAATAATAATAATGGCATTTATTAAGCGCTTACTATGTGCCAAGCACTGTTCTAAGCGCTGGGGAGGTTACAAGGAGATCAGGTTGTCCCACGGGGGGCTCACAGTTTTCATCCTCATTTTACAGATGAGGTAACTGAGGCACAGAGAAGTGAAGTGACTTGCCCAGTCACACAGCTGACAGTTAATAATAATAATGATGGCATTTACTACACGCTTACTATGTGCCAAGCACTGTTCTAAGCACTGGGGAGGTTACAAGGTGATCAGGTGGTCCCACCGGGGGCTCACAGTTTTAATCCCCATTTTACAGATGAGGTCACTGAGGCCCAGAGAAGTGAAGTGACTTGCCCAAAGTCACATAGATGACAGTTAATAATAATAATGATGGCATTTACTACACGCTTACAATGTGCCAAGCACTGTTCTAAGCGCTGGGGAGGTTACAATGTGATCAGGTGGTCCCACGGGGGGCTCACAGTTTTAATCCCCGTTTTACAGATGAGGTCACTGAGACACAGAGAAGTGAAGTGACTTGCCCAGAGTCACACGGCTGACAGTTGATAATAATAGTGATGGCATTTACTACACGCTTACTATGTGCCAAGCACTGTTCTAAGCGCTGGGGAGGTTACAAGGTGATCAGGTGGTCCCACGGGGGGCTCACAGTTTTAATCCCCATTTTACAGATGAGGTCACTGAGGCCCAGAGAAGTGAAGTGACTTGCCCAGAGTCACACAGCTGACAGTTAATAATAATAATGATGGCATTTACTACACGCTTACTATGTGCCAAGCACTGTTCTAAGCGCTGGGGAGGTTACAAGGTGATCAGGTGGTCCCACGGGGGGCTCACAGTTTTAATCCTCGTTTTACAGATGAGGTCACTGAGACACAGAGAAGTGAAGTGACTTGCCCAAAGTCACACAGCTGACAGTTAATAATAATACTGATGGCATTTATTAAGTGTTTACTATGTGCAAAGCACTGTTCTAAGTGCTGGGGAGGTTACAAGGTGATCAGATGGTCCCACGGGGGGCTCACAGTTTTAATCCCCATTTTACAGATGAGGTCACTGAGGCCCAGAGAAGTTCCAGTCACACAGCTGACGGTTGGCGGGGCCGGGATTTGAACCCATGACCTGGGGATCCAGCACGTGTCCCCCTGAGCAGAGCCCGGATGAGGCGGGATTGGCGTGGGGACCCCGGGCCCTCCTTCCTAACCGCCTGCCCCCCGCCAGGCAGGACCAAACGCGGACGCGCTTTCGCCGGGGAACTGGTCATCCACGTGAATTTTCATTCAGTCGTATTTATTGAGCACTTCCTGTGCGCAGAGCACAGCACCCGTACATATGTTTGTACGCATTTATTACTCAATTTTACTCGTACATATTTAATATTCTATTTATTTTGAGAAGCAGCGTGGCTCGGTGGAAAGAACCCGAGCTTTGGAGTCAACAATCAATCAATCAGTCAATCGTATTTATTGAGCGCTTACTATGTGCAGAGCACTGTACTAAGCGCTTGGGAAGTACAAATTGGCAACGTATAGAGACGGTCCCTACCCAACAGTGGGCTCACAGTCGGAAAGGGGGAGTCAGAGGTCATGGGTTCAAATCCTGGCTCCGCCAATTGTCAGCTGTGTGACTTTGGGCGAGTCACTTCACTTCTCTGGGCCTCAGTTCCTTCATCTGTAAAATGGGAATGAAGACTGGGAGCCACCCCGTGGGACCACCTGATCACCTTGTAACCTCCCCAGCACTTAGAACAGTGCTTTGCACATAGTAAGCACTTAATAACTGCCCTAATTTCCCTTCTAGACTGTGAGCCCACTGTTGGGTAGGGACTGTCTCTATGTGTTGCCAACTTGTGCTTCCCAAGCGCTTAGTACAGTGCTCTGCACACAGTAAGCGCTCAATAAATACGATTGATTGATTGATTGATTTTGTTAATGATGTGCACTTAGCTTTAATTCTTTTTGTTCTCACGACTTGACACCCGTCCACTTGTTTTGCTTTGTTGTCTGTCTCCCCCTTCTAGACTGTGAGCCCACTGTCGGGTAGGGACCGTCTCTATATGTTGCCAACTTGGACTTCCCAAGCGCTTAGTAGAGTGCTCTGCACCCAGTAAGCGCTCAATAAATACGACTGAATGAATGAATGGACTGAGTGCTTGGGAGAGTACGATACAACAATAAACGGTCACATTCCCCGCCCACAATGAGCTTACAGTCTAGACTCTGGTCTTCTAGACTGTGAGCCCATTGTTGGGTAGGGATCGTCTCTATACGTCGCCAATTTGGACTTCCCAAGTGCTTAGTACAGTGCTCTGCACCCAGTAAGCGCTCAATAAATACGATTGAATGAATGAATGGACTGAGTGCTTGGAAGAGCACGATACAACAATAAGCAGTCACGTTCCCCGCCCACAATGAGCTTACAGTCTAGACTTCTGGTCTTCTAGACTGTGAGCCTGTTGTTGGATAGGGATTGTCTCTATACGTCGCCAATTTGGACTTCCCAAGCGCTTAGTACAGTGCTCTGCACCCAGTAAACGCTCAGTAAATCCGATTGAATGAATGAATAGCGTGGGAGAGACAGACATTAATGCAAATAAATAAAATTACAGATGTGTATGTAAGTGCTTTGGGGTTGGGAGGGGGGCAGAATAAAGGGAGCAAGTCAGGATGACACAGAAAGGAGGGGAAGATGAGGAAAAGTGGGGCTTAGTCTGGGAAAATGGGCGTTCAGTAAGGTTTTGAAGCGGGGCTGTCGAATTTGAGGGGGGAAGGCATTACGGGTCAGAGGCAAGATGTGGGATAAAAATAATAATAATAATAATGGCATTTGTTAAGTGCTTACTATGTGCAAAGCACTGTACCAAGCATTGGGGAGGTTACATGGTGATCAGGTTGTCCCACGGGGGGCTCACAGTCTTCATCCCCATTTGACAGATGAGGTCACTGAAGCCCAGAGAAGTAAAGTCACTTGCCCAAAGTCACCCAGCTGACAGTTGGCGGAACCGGGATTTGAACCCGTGACCTCCGACTCCAAAGCCCGGGCTCTTTCCACTGAGCCACGCTGCTTCTCGTGTAGAGGTTGTCTAGATTTCGGTGGTGAGAGGAGAGATCAAGGCATGGAGCGAAGGTTAGCGCTTGAGGAGCCTAGTATGTGGGAGAGAAGAAGGAGAGAAACAGCATGGCTCAGTGGAAAGAGCCCGGGCTTTGGAGTCAGAGGTCATGGGTTCAAATCCCACTTCTGCCAATTGTCAGCTGGGTGACTTTGGGCAAGTCACTTCACTTCTCTGGGCCTCAGTTGCCTCATCTGTCAAATGGGGATGAAGACTGTGAGCCCCGGATGGGACAACCTGATCACCTGGTAACCTCTCCAGAGCTTAGAACAGTGCTTTGCACATAGTAAGCGCTTACTAAGTGCCATTATTATTGTTATTAAGTAAGGTAGGGTGGTGTGCTTTACAGCCAGTGGTAAGGAGTTTTTGTTTGACGCCAGGGTGAGTGGGCAACCACTGGAATTTTTTTGAGGACATATCCTGAACTTTTTTGTAGAAAAATGATCCGGGCAGCAGACTGGAGGTGAGACAGGAGACCTGATCACCTGGTAACTTCTCCAGAGCTTAGAACAGTGCTTTGCACATAGTAAGCGCGCAGCAGACTGGAGGTGAGACAGGAGGCTGGGAGATCAGCAGGAAGGACGATGCAGTAACCAGGCGGGAGAGGATAAGGGATTGCATTAACGTGTAGCACTTTGGATGGAGCGGAAAAGGCAAATTTTAGTGATCAGGTGGGACTGACAGGATATAGCGATGGACGGAATACGTGGGTTGAATGACAGAGAGGTGTCAAGGATAACGCCAAAGTTCCGGGCTTGCGAGACGGGAAAGGTGGAAGGAAGGAGCTCTCAAAGCCCTACGGAGAGCTCACCTCCTCCAGAAGGCCTTCCCAGACTGAGCCCCCTTTTTCCTTTTTCCTCTCCTCCTCCCCATCCCCGCCGCCCTACCTCCTTCCCCTCCCCACAGCACCTGTATATATGTTAGGACAGATTTATTTTACTTGTACCTATTTACCATTCTATTTATTTTGTTAATGACGTGCATCTAGCTTTATATCTATTTATTCTGACGACCTGACACCTGTCCACATGTTTGGTTTTGTTGTCCGTCTCCCCCTTCTAGACCACAAGCCCGTCATCGAGTAGGGACCGTCCCTATGTGTCGCCGACTTGTACTTCCCAAGCGCTTAGTCCAGACAGTAAGCGCTCAATAAATATGATTGAATGAGTGAATGAGTGAGTGAATGGTGCCGTCTACAGTGATGGGAAAGTCAGGGGGAGGACGGGATTTGGGTGGGAAAATACGGAGCTCCGTTTGGGACGGGTCAAGTTTGAGGCGACGGGAGGACGTCCGAGTAGAGATGTCTTGAAGGCGGGAAGAGATGCGAGAGGAGGAGAGGGATCGGAGATGGAGATTTGGGAATCGTCCGCATTAGAGGTGCTAGTTGAAGCCATGGGAGCGAACGAGTTCTCCAAGGGAGTGGGTGTGGATGGGACGGGATCCAGAGCTGCAACTTGAGAGACCCCCACGGTTAGGAGATGGGGCACAGAGGAGAAGCCCGCGACGAGACCGAGAAAGAACGGCTAGAGAGATGAGAGGAGAACCGGGAGTCGGCGAAGCCAAGGTTGGATACTGTTTCCGGGAAAAGCCAGTGGCCCGCAGTGTAATAAATAATAATGATGGCATTTGTTAAGCGCTTACTATAATAATAATAATAATAATAATAATAATGATGGCATTTATTAAGTGCTTACTATGTGCAAAGCACTCTTCTAAGTGCTGGGGAGTTTACAAGGTGATCAGGTTGTCCCACGGGGGGTTTACAGTCTTAATCCCCATTTTACAGATGAGGGAACTGAGGCCCAAAGAAGTGAAGTGACTTGCCCAAAGTCACACAGCTGACAAGTGGCGAAGCCGGGATTTGAACCGACGACCTCGGACTCCAAAGCCCGGGCTCTTTCCACTGAGCCACGCTGCTTCCCTATGTGCAGAGCTATGTTCTAAGCACATGTACTGTGTGCTTATGTACACATGTACTATGTGCTTATGTGCTTCTAAGCATGTGTACTATGTGCAGAGCACTGTTCTAAGCGCTGGGGGGGATACAAGGTGATCAAGTTGTCCCACGTGGGGCTCACAGTCTTCATCCCCATTTTACAGATGAGGGAACTGAGGCTCAGAGGAAGTGAAGTGAGTTGCCCAAGGTCACAGCAGATATGTGATAATAATGATGATGGCATTTATTAAGCACTTAGTATGTGCAAAGAACTGTTCTAAGCGCTGGGGAGGTTACAGGGTGATCAGGTTGTTCCACGGGGGGCTCACAGTCTTAATCCCCATTTTACAGATGAGGGAACTGAGGCTCAGAGGAAGTGAAGTGACTTGCCCAAGGTCACACAGCAGATATGTGATAATAATGATAATGATGGCATTTATTAAGCACTTAGTAAGTGCAAAGCACTGTTCTAAGCACTGGGGAGGTTACCAGGTGATCAAGTTGTCCCACGGGGGGCTCACAGTCTTAATCCCCATTTTACAGATGAGGGAACTGAGGCCCAGAGAAGTGAAGTGACTTGCCCCAAGTCACCCAGCTGACAATTGGCAGAGCCGGGATTTGAACCCATGACCTCTGACTCCAAAGCCCGGGCTCTTTCCACTGAGCCACGCTGCTCTCGTGGCGGAGTCGGGATTCGAACCCATGACCTCTGACTCCAAAGCCCGGGCTCTTTCCACTGAGCCACGCTGCTTTTCAGTGTCGAAGGCAGCTGAGAGGTCCAGGAGGATTAGGATAGAGAGGAAGCTTTCTTCCGGCCCATTGCAGCCATACTCCTTCTGTCAATCAATTAATCAGCCAAGGGTGTGTATTGAGCGCTTACTGTACTAAGCGCTTGGGAGAGTACAATACAACAGAATCAGCAGACACGTTCCCCGCCCACAAGGAGCTTACAGTCTAGAGTTGAACAGTGCTTCGCACATAGCAAGCTCCTTGTGGGCAGGGAACATGTCTGCTTAATCTGTTATATATTAGCAGCATATGTTAATATACAATAACATAGGATATAATATGTTCTTAAAAAATAATAATAATAATGGCATTTATTAAGCGCTTACTACGTGCAAAGCACTGTTCTAAGCGCTGGGGAGGTTACGAGGTGATCAGGTTGTCCCACGGGGGGCTCACAGTCTTCATCCCCATTTTCCAGATGAGGTCACTGAGGCGCAGAGAAGTGAAGTGACTTGCCCAAGTCACACAGCTGACAATTGGCGGAGTCGGGATTTGAACCCGTGACCTCTGACTCCAAAGCCAATTGGTGGAGCCTGGATTTGAACCCGTGACCTCTGACTCCAAAGCCCGGGCTCTTTCCACTGAGCCACGCTGCTCCTCATAATGCCATCATTCATTCATTCATTCGGTCGTATTTACTGAGCGCTTCCTGTGTGCACAGCACTGTACTAAGCGCTTGGGAAGTCCAAGTCGGCAACACCTAGAGACGGTCCCTACCCAACAGTGGGCTCACAGTCTAGAGGGGGGAGACAGACAACAAAACAAACCATATTAACAAAATAAAATAGAATAAATATGTACAAGTAAAATAAATAGAGTAATAAATATTTACAAACATATATATATACAGGTGTTGTGGGGAGGGGAAGGAGGTAAGACGGGGGATTCATTCATTCATTCGTTCAGTAGTATTTATTGAGTGCTTACTTTGTGCAGAGCACTGTACTAAGCGCTTGGGAAGTACAAGTTGGCAACATATAGAGATGGTCCCTACCCAACAGTGGGCTCACAGTCTAGGAGGGGGAGACAGAGAACAAAACAAAACATATTAACAAAATAAAATAAATAGAATAAATATGTACATCATTGCCATCAAATGCCAACAAATGCCATCATTATTATTATTAGTGTTATTATTAGAGTAACAGAGGCAACAGTTCAACCCTTCTCGGCTCCTTTATATTATAACATATAATACAAGATGTTCTTAACAAATGCCATTATTATTATTATTAGAGTAACAGAGACGACGGTCCAACCTTCTCGGCTCCTTTATATTATAACATATAATATAAGGTGTTCTTAACAAATGCCATTATTATTATTATTAGTTTTAGAGTAACAGAGATGACGGTCCAACCTTCTCGGCTCCTTTATATTATAACATATAATATAAGATGTTCTTAACAAATGCCATTATTATTATTACTAGAGTAACAGAGACGACGGTCCAACCTTCTCGGCTCCTTTATATTATAACATATAATATAAGGTGTTCTTAACAAATGCCATTATTATTATTATTAGTTTTAGAGTAACAGAGACGACGGTCCAACCTTCTCAGCTCTTTTATATTATAACATATAAGATGTTCTTAACAAATGGCATCATCATTATTATTATTATTATTATTATTATTATTATTATTATTATTATTATTATCATTAGAGTAACAGAGATGACGGTCCAACCTTCTCAGCTCTTTTATATTATAACATATAAGATGTTCTTAACAAATGGCATCATTATTATTATTATTATTATTATTAGAGTAACAGAGACGACGATCCAATCTTCTCGGCTCCTTTATATTATAACATATAATATAAGATGTTCTTAACAAATGCCATCATTATTATTGTTATTATTATTATTATAGTAACAGAGACAATGGTCCAACCTTCTCGACTCCTTTATATTATAACGTATAATATAAGATGTTCTTAACAAATGCCATTATTATCATTATTATTATTATTATTATTATTATTATTATTATTATTAGAGTAACAGAGACAACGGTCCAACCTTCTTGGCTCCTTTATATTATAGCGTATAATATAAGATGTTCTTAACAAATGCCATTATTATTATTATTATTATTATTATTATTATTATTATTATTATTATTGTAACAGAGACGACTGTCCAACCTTCTCGGCTCCTGGCCCCGGCTAGGCCTTCGCGTTTAGAACCGGAAAGATCCCATTGACCCAAAACATGCTGAAATTCTCTCCAAGCTGCGAAGTTCCCCCGGAACAGATTTTCCACAAAGAGGCAATCATCCATGGGAAATAGAAACAATCCGTCTTCCTTAGTAGTAATAATAATAATAATAATAATAATAATGATAATAATGGCATTTATTAAGCACTATGTGCAAAACACTGTTCTAAGTAGCGCTTACTATGTGCAAAGCACTATTTTAATCGCCGGGGCGGTTACAAGGTGATCAGGTTGTCCCCCGCGGGGCTCACAGTCTTCATCCCCATTTTACAGGTGAGGGAACTGAGGCACAGAGAAGTTGAGTGGCTTGCCTAAAGTCACACAGCTAAGTGGCGGAGCCGGGATTTGAACCCGTGACCTCGGACTCCAAAGCCCGCGCTCTTTCCACCGAGCCACGCTGCTTCTCTAGTAGTAGCGTCTCTTAAGCGTTGGGAACCGTAAGGAGCTCTGGGAAAAAATGCCTAGGTCAGAATTCCTCTTCCTCCTCTTCCTTCTTTCCTTTTTTTCCGTAGTCTCTTCCTCTTCTCCCTCTTCCAACCCCCTTGGATTGGGTGAAACATCGTTGCCGAGCAAAGTGCAATACTGACCCTGTGAGGCCTTATTTAGGAGACAAAGACGAGGTCTCGGCCCTTAGATAATGATAATAATGGCATTTATTAAGCGCTTACTATGTGCAAAGCGCTGGATTCATTCATTCATTCCGTCGTATTCATTGAGCGCTTACTGGGTGCAGAGCACTGGACTAAGCGCTTGGGAAGTCCAAGTTGGCAACATATAGCCGGATCTAATGCTGGGCCAAGGGAATGAGTAGCAGCGTGTCCTAGACGGACCAGCTTGGGAGTCAGGGGACCTGGGTTCGAATCACAGCTCTGCCAAAAGCCCGCTGGGTGACCTTGGGCAAGTCGCTTAACCTCTCTGCGCCTCAGTTCCCCCATCTACAAAATGGGGATTCATTTTCTCTTCTCCCTCCTACTTATTCATTCATTCAGTCGTGTTTATTGAGCGCTTACTGGGTGCAGAGCACTGTACTAAGCGCTTAGACTGTGAGCCCCATATGTGATGTGATGATCTTGTATCTACGCCAGCGCTGAGTACACTGTCAGCTGTGTGACCTTGGGCAAGTCACTTCACTTCTCTGTGCCTCAGTTACCTCATCTGTAAAATGGGGATTAAGACTGTGAGCCCCCCGTGGGACAACCTGATCACCTCGTATCCCCCTCCAGCGCTTACAACAGTGCTTTGCACATAGTAAGCGCCTAACAAATGCCATCATTACTATTTATTATTATTACAGTGCTTGGCACATAGTAAGCGCTTAACATAAACCGTGATTACAGAAGCAGCGTGGCTCGGTGTAAAGAGCCCGGGCTTTGGAGTCAGAGGTCGTGAGTTCAAATCCCGGCTCCACCAATTGTCAGCTGTGTGACTTTGGGCATGTCACTTCACTTCTCTGTGCCTCAGTTCCCTCATCTGGAAAATGGGGATGAAGACTGTGAGCCCCCCTGGGACAACCTGATCACCTTGTAACCTCCCCAGTGCTTAGAACAGTGCTTTGCACATAGTAAGTGCCTAACAAATGCCATCATTACTATTATTATTACAGTGCTTGGCACATAGTAAGCGCTTAACATAAACCGTGATTACAGAAGCAGCGTGGTTCAGTGGAAAGAGCCCGGGCTTTGGAGTCAGAGGTCATGAGTTCAAATCCCGGCTCCACCACTTGTCAGCTGTGTGACTTTGGGCATGTCACTTCACTTCTCTGTGCCTCAGTTCCCTCCTCTGGAAAATGGGGATGAAGACTGTGAACTCCCCTGGGACAACCTGATCACCTTGTAACCTCCCCAGTACTTACAACAGTGCTTTGCACATAGTAACCGCCTAACAAATGCCATCATTACTATTATTATTATTACAGTGCTTGGCACATAGTAAGCGCTTAACATAAACCGCGATTACAGAAGCAGCGTGGCCCAGTGGAAAAAGCCCGGGCTTTGGAGTCAGAGGTCATGAGTTCAAATTCCGGCTCCACCACTTGTCAGCTGTGTGACTTTGGGCGAGTCACTTCTTCTCTGGGCCTCAGTTCCTTCATCTGTAAACTGGAGCTGAAGACTGTGAGCCCCCCTGGGACAACCTGATCACCTTGTAACCTCCCCAGTGCTTAGAACAGTGCTTTGCACGTAGTAAGCGCTTGACAAATGCCATCATTATTTATTATTATTATTTTTGCTGTTATTATGATTGTTATTAGATGAGCAAAAACGCCCCCACCCCCGGGCAGCCCGGCTCCTGCCGGCGGGTTTTCTCCGTTACCTTCCCGGAGCGGAAGGGCGCCGCGGGCTTCGGATCGTCCGGGAACACTCCGGCGTGGCTCTCGCCCCCTCGCCCGTCGCCCCGCGGGTCTCCGGGTAAGCAAGCACGCCCACGCCTCCCGTGTTTCGCTCACTCAGGCAGCCACGTGAACTTCTCCAAACCGGCCGACGCCTTCGCCTTCGAGGAGGACAGCAGCAACGATGGACGCAGCGACGACTCTCGGGGCTCAGCGGGGTCGCCCCCTGACCCCAAGGCTCCGGAGACGCCGTTGCCGGCCCCCGCGGGGACCCTGCAGGTGAACGGACGGGACCGGGAGATCTCCAGATATGCCATCAATCAATCAGTCAATCAATCAATCGTATTTATTGAGCTCTTACTGTGTGCAGAGCACTGTACTAAGCGCTTGGGAAGTACAAGTTGGCAACATATAGAGACCGTCCCTACCCAGCAGTGGGCTCACAGTCTAGAAGGGGGAGACAGAGAACAAAACCAAACATGCTAACAAAATAAAATGAATAGAATAGATATGTACAAGTAAAATAAATAAATAAATAAATAGAGTACTAAATATGTACAAACATATATACAGGTGCTGTGGGGAAGGGAAGGAGGTAAGATGGGGGGGATGGAGAGGGGGATGAGGGGGAGAGGAAGGAAGGGGCTCAGTCTGGGAAGGCCTCCTGGAGGAGGTGAGCTGTCAGCAGGGCCTTGAAGGGAGGAAAAGAGCTAGCTTGGCGGATGGGCAGAGGGATTGGGGGCATTCCGGGCCCGGGGGAGGACGTGGGCCGGGGGTCGATGGCGGGACAGGCGAGAGCGAGGTACGGTGAGGAGATTAGCGGCGGAGGAGCGGAGGGTGCGGGCTGGGCTGGAGAAGGAGAGAAGGTAGGGGAGGTAGGAGGGGGCGAGGGAATGGACAGCCTTGAAGCCCAGGGTGAGGAGTTTCTGCCTGATGCGCAGATTGATTGGTAGCCACTGGAGATTTTTGAGGAGGGGAGTAACATGCCCAGAGCGTTTCTGGACAAAGACAATCCAGGCAGCGGCATGAAGCATGGATTGAAGTGGGGAGAGACACGAGGATGGGAGATCAGAGAGAAGGCTGATGCAGTAGTCCAGACGGGATAGGATGAGAGCTTGAACGAGCAGGGTAGCGGTATGGATGGAGAGGAAAGGGCGGATCTTGGCAATGTTGCCATTCTGTTTCCTCAGGCAGGAAACCATCCCCAGAAATTCTGCCTTGCTCCTTAGGGAGAAATTGGTCCTCGGACGTGGTGCCTGTCCCTCAGGGAGCAAACCACGGAACTCCCTCCACCCCCCCATCAGCATCCGAAGCCGCTCCTCGCCGGGAACCCCTTTCCGAAATCAAATGGGCCCTTCCCTCGACGTTCCCAGACAGCCCTGTCCTTCAGGCAGGTGGGGCGGAACAGACTTCCCCTCATCCCGATCAATGTCAGAGCTCCTCCCCTCTCTTACCGGGGATACTGAGTGGGGCCTATTTTTATTTTGTCATTGTCATTTTGCTTTTCATCATCATTGCTACCAAGCCTTACTCTGTGCCGAACGTGGCTGTCGAGACAGGACCATCCGATCAGACACGATTTCCGTCCCACGTAAGACTCACGATCTGAGGCAGGAACCAGTAGGTCTCTCATCCCCAAAATCCAGCGCTTAGAACAGTGCCCAGCGCTTAGAACAGTTGTTTGCACATAGTAAGCGCTTAACAAATGCCATTATTATTATTATTATTATTTGACAGACGAGGGAACGGAGACCCGATGAGGTTAAGTTGGCTGACCCAAGTTAGGCCGGTGGCCGTGCTAGAATTGAATCCAGGTTCCCGGGATCTTTCCCGAGGCTCCGCCGCCTCCTTAATTTCTCCTCTTAATGCCGCTCTTCGGCTGTTAGTTTGGCCCTCCTAGACTACGTCAACGCGGGATAGCAGAGAAATTCCAAGGCAGGTGGTGAATCTTGGCAGGACAGGTTGACTGGCCCCGGCTCGGGCGGCCTGGGAATTCTCTCCGAGGTTTAGCCGGCTGACACAGCGGTGCCCCGTCTCCGAATTCAACATGCCCAGCTTGGTCCAGAGTCAAGCGGGAAGCTTTTGGACGGGAAGAAGTGAGAAGTCACGTGTCAAACGTCCGTCCATCTGGGTGGCAAACCTGGGGCAGCGTGGCTCAGTGGAAAGAGCCCGGGCTTGGGAGCCAGAGGTCAAGGGTTCGAATCCCGGCCCCGCCACTTGTCAGCTGTGTGAGCTCGGGCGAGTCACTTCACTTCTCTGAGCCTCGGTTCCCTCACCTGTAAAATGGGGATTAATCAATCAATCAATCAATCGTATTTATTGAGCGCTTACTGTGTGCAGAGCACTGTACTGAGCGCTTGGGAAGTACAAGCTGGCAACATATAGAGACGGTCCTTTCCCAACAGTGGGCTCACAGTCTAGAAGGGGGAGACAGAGAACAAAACCAAACATATTCACAACATAAAATAAATAGAATAGATATGTACAAGTAAAATAAATAGAGTAATAAATATGTACAAACATATATTCGTTTATTCATTCAATTGTATTTATTGAGCACTTACTGTGTGCAGAGCACTGTACCAAGTGCTTGGGAAGTACAAGTTGGCAACATACAGAGACAGTCCCTACCCAACAGCGGGCTCACAGTCTAGAAGGGGGAGAAAGACAACAAAACAAAACATATTAACAAAATAAAAGAGTAAATATATACAAATAAAATAAAAATAAAATGTGCAAAGCACTGTACTAAGCATTTGGGAGAGTACAATATAACAACAAACACAACACATGCCCTTCCCACAAAAAGTGCTGGAGAGAGTACAAGTAGTAGACAGGATTCCTATCCTCAAGGAGCTTACCATCAACCTGGAGAGACGGACATTAAAGTAAATGACAGGAGGAGGAAGTAATAAAATATAAAGCTGGATATGTAATTGTTCTGGGCTTATGTGAGTACCAACTGCTTAGGTGGTCTATCATAATAATACTAATGGCATTCGTAAAGTGCTTACTATGCCCCAGGCACTGTACAATATACAGGTATACAGGATTAAGACTGTGAGCCCCCCGTGCGACAACCTGATCACCTTGAATCCCCCCACCCCAGCGCTTGGAACAGTGCTTCGCACATAGTAAGCGCTTAACAAATGCCATCATTATTATTATTTTTATTGGGGAAGAGTTTAGGGAGGGGGGAGAGAGAGATGGAGAGAGGGAGGAGAGGATGAAAGAGACAGGATTACCAGAGGACGGAGTCTAGTAGAGGCCCAGTCATTCTGTGAGGGGCACCGCGGTCTGGTTGGGGGGCAGAGACCCCCCCAAAAAACACACACGAGAGCCCAGCAGGGAAGACGGTCACTTCCTTGAGACCGCAGAACTCAAAGCTGGACTCCCCCTCGGCCTGCCGGGCGGGAGGGACTGGACCCAGAAATGTCAGCCAGTCGCCGAGCACGGAGCGAAACTTTTACGTTAACGCCGAGTCAGATTGCCCGGTAGTCCTACGCTGGCAAAATGGCCAGGCCGCCACCTACCTCAGTGGAAGGAGCCCCGGCTTGGGAGTCGGAGGTCATGGGTTCGAATCCCTGCGTGACCTTGGGCAAGCCACTTCACTTCTCCGGGCCTCAGTTCCCTCATCTGGAAAATGGGGTTAAGACTGTGAGCCCCACGTGGGACAACCTGATTGCTTTGTATCCCCCAAGTGCTTAGAACAGTGCTTAGCACATAGTAAGCGCTTAACAAATCCCGTCATTATTATCATTACCTCCTCCCAGCCCCCTGATCTCCCCCGTCTCAGCTTTACAAACTTTTCCTCCCTCCTCCCCGCACTGCGGACATTTTTTCCACATTTTCTGAAAAGTTCCCGGGCGCGCTCCAGATCTCCTCCTGCCCCTCAATAAATAATAACGGTAATTATAGTATTTGTTAAGCGCTCACTATGTGCCAACCACTGTTCTAAGCACTGGGGGAGATACAAGGTGATCAAGTTGTCCCATGTGGGGCTCACAGTTTTAATCCATTGCTCGGCGCTTAGAGCAGTGCTCAGCGCTTAGAACAGTGCTTGCACATAGTAAGCGCTTAACAAATGCCATCACTATTATTATTATTAATCCCCATTTTACAGATGAGGGAACTGAAGCACAGAGAAGTGAAGCGATTTGACCAGCGTGGCTCGGTGGAAACAGCCCGGGCCTTGGAGTCAGAGGTCATGGGTTCAAATCCCGGCTCTGCCACTAGGAGACTTCGGGCAAGTCACTTAACTTCCCTGTGCCTCAGTTCCCTCATCTGTAAAATGGGGATGAAGACTGTGAGCCCCCCGTGGGACGGCATGATCACCTTGTAACCTGCCCAGCACTTAGAACAGTGCTTTGCCCATAGTCAGCGCTTAATAAATGCCATCATTATTAAGTATCATTAGAGAAGCAGCGTGGCTCAGTGGGAAGAGCCCGGGCTTTGCAGTCAGAGGTCATGGGTTCAAATCCCGGCTCCACCACAAGTCTGCTGTGTGACCTTGGGCAAGTCACTTAACTTCTCTGGGCCTCAGTCCCCTCATCTGTAAAAGGGGGATTAAGACTGTGAGCCCCACGTGGGACAACTTGATCACATTGTATCCCCACAGCGCTTAGAACAGTGCTTTGCACATAGTAAGCGCTTAACAAATGCCAGCATTATTATTATTATTATTTTATTATTATAACCCACATCCTCTGACTCCCAAGCGCGGGCTCTTTCCACTGGGCCGTGTTGCTTCTCCTGCTGCTTCTTGCTCCCTGTCCTTGTGGTCACCCGGTTAGTTCTTCCCGCCTGGCACCAGCCTGGCATTTGGGATGTTTTACTCGTTTCCCTCCCGCAGCTGGCCCCTTCCTGCCAGCCATCGAAACTGGGGAATACTGGGGTGGGATGAGGTCGAAGGGGTGACTTGGGAGCGGGTTTTCACCGTCCCTCGTCCCCCTCCCCACGTCCCAGCCAGGCTGCTGTGAAGGGAGGGCTGTAGTGGACGAGGGACTGAGTCCCGGACCCCAAATAGCCCTCCCTCTTTACCCTCTTCTCCCCTGCTCCATTTCCCCCAGGATTTCAGCTCATGGAGAAAACAAACACAAGACACAGGGGTGACTTGGGAGCGGGTTTTCACCATCCCTCGTCCCCCTCCCCAATTCCCAGCCAGGCTGCTGTGAAGGGAGGGCTGTAGTGGACGAGGGACTGAGTCCCGGACCCCAAATAGCCCTCGGCCTTTACCCTCTTCTTCCCCGCTCCATTTCCCCCAGGATTTCAGCTCATGGAGAAAACAAACACAAGACACAGGGGTGACTTGGGAGCGGGTTTTCACCGTCCCTCGTCCCCCTCCCCAATTCCCAGCCAGGCTGCTGTGAAGGGAGGGCTGTAGTGGACAAGGGGCTGAGTCCCGGACCCCAAATAGCCCTCTGTCTTTATCCTCTTCTTCCACGCTCCATTTCCCCCAGGATTTCAGCTCATGGAGAAAACAAACACAAGACAGGCTGCCCTGCAAAGGATGGTGGGGGGCCGTTGACGGGACCGAATAGCCGTTGACACCACCGTCTTCTCCATCCAGGGCCCTGCTGGTCTTTGGTCCTGGGCTTCACACCTCTGGGAGCGGGGAGGGGGACGGGAGAATGTCCCACGGCCGTCCAGCTCCCATGGAGTGTCCCCTGGCCTAAATCTAAGTTGCTTTGGGATTTCAGGACGAGCCTCCGGACCCTGAAAATGACAAGAAGGAGGGAGCGGCCTTGGCGCTCAGCCAGCCAGAAGGCCTGAAGCAGGGCGGCCCCCTGAGCTCCCCAATCCCCGTGCCCGCGGTGGTGAAGGTACTGTCCGGATCGATAATAATACCAATAATGGCATTTGTTAAGTGCTTACTATGTGCAAAGCACTGTTCTAAGCGCTGCGGGGGGGATAGAAGGTGATCACGTCGTCCCACGTGGGGCTGACAGTCTTCATCCCCATTTTACAGATGAGGTCACTGAGGCTCAGAGAACTGAAGTGACTTGCCCAAGGTCACGCAGCAGACGTGTGGGGGAGCTGGAATTAGAACCCATAATAATAATCATAATGGTGGCATTTGTTAAGCGCTTACTATGTGCCAGGCACTGTTCTAAGCACTGGGGTAGATACAAGGTAATCGGGTTGTCCCACGTGGGTGCGCACAGTCTTCATCCCCATTTTCCAGATGAGGGAACCGAGGCCCAGAGAAGCGACACAGCAGACATGTGGGGGAAGCCGGGATTAGAACCCATGACCTCCGACTCCCAAACCCGGGCTCTTTCCAGTGAGCCACGCTGCGTCTGGGTGGCCCAGGGGTGGGGTTTTAGGGAGCAAGGAGAAGCAACGTGGCTAGAGAAGCAGCGTGGCTCAGTGGCAAAGAGCCCGGGCTTTGGAGTCAGAGGTCATGGGTTCAAATCCCGGCTCCACCACTTGTCAGCTGTGTGACTCTGGGCAAGTCACTTCACTACTCTGGGCCTCAGTTCCCTCATCTGTAAAATGGGGATGAAGCCTGTGAGCCCCACGTGGGACAACCGCATCACCTTGTATCCTCCCAGTGCTTAGAACAGTGCTTTGCACATAGTAAGCGCTTACTAAATGCCATCAAAACAAAAAAAACGCATCCCTAGTCAGCGTCTCCAAGTCCCCCATTGTGTCTGGGACTCTTCAGGCCGATGGGCCCGTAGCCCGGAGTCCACTTCCCGACGGCAGAGACGCGCAGTGGCCGAGACACTTTCCCCACCAATCAATCAATCAATCAATCAATCGTATTTATTGAGCGCTTACTATGTGCAGAGCACTGTACTAAGCGCTTGGGAAGTACAAATTGGCATCACATAGAGACAGTCCCTACCCAACAGTGGGCTCACAGTCTAAAAGGGGGAGACAGAGAACAGAACCAAACATACCAACAAAATAAAATAAGTAGGATAGAAATGTACAAGTAAAATAAATAAAGAGAGTAATAAATATGTACAAGGTGCTGTGGGGAAGGGAAGGAGGTAAGACGGGGGGATGGAGAGGGGGACGAGGGGGAGAGGAAAGAAGGGGCTTAGTCTGGGAAGGCCTCCTGGAGGAGGTGAGCTCTCAGCAGGGCCAGCGCCGGGGTGGGGACCAATCAATCAATCAATCGTATTTATTGAGCGCTTACTATGTGCAGGACGGTCAAACAGGATCCCCTAGCACCCCGGGGTCGGGGGGCGTCTCCCAGAATCCCACGGGGCAGCCCGGTTCGGTTCGACGGCCCTCATCCTCATCCTCCCGCAGGCCAAGTCCTCCGGCGACAGCAAGCACCGCCACAAGAAGCCCAAGGACACCAAGCCCAAGGTGAAGAAGCTGAAATATCACCAGTACATCCCGCCGGACCAGAAAGCGGAGAAGTCTCCGCCGCCCATGGACTCGGCCTACGCCCGCCTCCTCCAGCAGCAGCAGCTCTTCCTCCAGCTTCAGATCCTCAGCCAGCAACAGCCGCAGCATTTTGCCTACACGGGCCTCCCCCAGGCCCATCTGAAGTGAGTCGGCGCGGCCCCCCCCGCCGGGGCCGGGCTAGCGGATTCCCCTTCCCGCCGCCGCCCCGAGTCGGGACACCGGACCGGCCGGGGTTGGCGTGGGTCTTTCCTTCGTTCATTGGATCGCGTCTGTTGAGCGCTTACTGTGGGCAGAGCGCTGTTCTAAGCGCTTGGGAAGTCCAATATGGCCATAAGAAGAGACAATCCCTGCCCACAAAGGGTTAAGAGGGGGGTAGGCAGACATCAAAACAAGTAAATAATCATGGCATTTATTAAGCGCTCGCTATGTGCTCAACGCTGGGGAGGTTACAAGGTGATCAGGTTGTCCCACGGGGGGCTCGCAGTCTTAATCCAGTGCTTAGAACAGTGCTTTGCACATAGTAAGCACTTAATAAATGCCATTGTAATTATTATTATTAATCCCCATTTTACAGATGAGGTAACTGAGGCCCAGAGAAGTGAAGTGACTTGCCCAGAGTCACACGACTGACAGTTGGCGGAGTCGGGATTTGAGCCCAAGACCTCTGACTACAAAGCCCGGGCTCTTTCCGCTGAGCCGTGCTGCTTCTCTTAATGATGGCATTTATTAAGCGCTTACTATGTGCAAAGCACTGTTCTAAGCGCCAGAGAGGTTACAAGGTGATCAGGTTGTCCCACGGGGGCTCACAGTCTTTATCACCATTTTCCAGATAAGGTAACTGAGGCCCAGAGAAGTGAAGTGTCTCGTCCAGAGTCACACGGCTGACAGTTGGCGGAGCCAGGATTTGAACCCATGACTTCTGACTCCAAAGCCCGGGCTCTTTCCGAAAAGCCCCGTTGCTTCTCTTAATGATGGCATTTATTAAGCGCTTACTATGTGCAAAGTACTGTTCTAAGCGCTGGGGAGGATACAAGGTGATCAGGTTGTCCCACGGGAGGTTCACAGTTTTAATCTTCATTTTCCAGATCAGGGAACTGAGGCCCAGAGAAGTGAAGTGACTCGTCCAGAGTCACACGGCTGACAGTTGGCGAGGCCAGGATTTGAACCCATGACTTCTGACTCCAAAGCTCGGGCTCTTTCTGCTGAGAACATGCTGCTTTCCCCGCAAACAATAACAATATAAGGCCCACTGTTGGGTAGGGACTGTCTGTATATGTTGCCAACTTGTACTTCCCAAGCGCTTAGTACAGTGCTCTGCACACAGTAAGCGCTCAATAAATACAACTGAATGAATGAATGAATATAAAGAACTAGAATTATAGATATATGCATATCTACATGAGAAGCTGCATGGTTCAGTGGAAAGAGCCCGGGCTTTGGAGTCAGAGGTCATGTGTTCAAACCCCGGCTCCACCAACTGTCAGCTGTGTGACTTTGGGCAAGTCACTTAACTTCTCTGGGCCTCAGTACCTCATCTGTAAAATGGGGATTAAAACTGTGAGCCCCCCATGGAACAATCCGATCACCTCGTAACCTCCCCAGTGCTTAGAACGGTGCTTTGCACATAGTAAGCGCTTAATAAATGCTATCATTATTATTATTATTACCCCAGTGCTTAGAACAGCTCTTGGCACAGAGTAAGCGCTTAACAGATACCATGATTATCATGATTACAAGGTGATCAGGTTGTCCCACGGGGGGCTCACAGTCTTAGAATGGTGCTTTGCGCATAGTAAGCACTTAGCAGCATGGCTCAGTGGAAAGAGCACGGGCTTGGGAATCAGAGGTCATGGGTTCAAATCCCGGATCTGCCGCTTGTCAGCTGTGTGATTCTGGGCAAGTCACTTAACTTCACTGTGCCACAGTTACCTCATCAGTAAAATGGGGATTAAGATTGTGAGCCCCACTTGGGACAACCTGATCACCTTGTATCCTCCCCAGCACTTAGAACAGTGCTTTGCACATAGTAAGTGTTTAACAAATACCAAAATTATTATTATTATTATTGTTAACAAATGCCATTATTATTATTATTATTATGACATAAGTGCTGTGGGGGGGGGGAGAGGGATGAAAGAGCGAACGGAGCGAGTTGACGTGACACGGAAGGGTTGGGGAGCGGAGGAAGAGGGGGGCTCAGTCTGGGAAGGCCTTTGTGGGGAGGGGTCCCTTCAGTTGGGCTTTGAACGGGAGAAGAGGGATTGGCGGATTTGAGGAGGGAGGGCATTCCGGGCCAGAGGTCCACGGACGCGGGCCGGGGTCCGCGGCGGGACAGGCCAGAACGAGGCCCAGTGCGGAGGTTAGCGGCAGAGGAGCGGCTCGGATGGAGAAGGAGAGAAGGGAGGTGAGGTTGGAGCGGGCGAGGTGATGGACGGCTTTGGAGCCAATGGGAATTTTCCGGGCATCAATAGCAGTATCCGCAAGCATCAGGGAACAGGATGGGGGCCAGGGACGGCGAGAGGAAGAGAGGGGCCCTCCTCTTCTTCTCAGGAAGCCAGAGAGGGCCCCAACTTGCCCCTGGGGTCATCGATCTTCTAGACTGTGAGCCCACTCTCGGGTAGGGACCGTCTCTATATGTTGCCAACTTGTACTTCCCAAGCGCTTAGTACAATGCTCTGCACACAGTAAGTGCTCAGTAAATACGATTGATTGGTCGATCGATCCTTCGGGTGGGCTGTCAACATTTCTCCCCATCCGTGTCCCCTTCCGCACCTCCGGCCCAGGCTGTCATTCATTCATTCACTCGTCTTTATTGAGCGCTTACTGTGTGCAGAGCACTGTACTAAGCGCTTGCGAAGTCCAAGTCGGCAACGGGTCCCTACCCGACGACGGGCTCACGGTCTAGAAGGGGGAGACGGACAACGAAACAAGACATGTGGACGGGTGTCAAGTCGGCAGAACAAATAGAATGAAAGCTAAATGCGCATCATTAACAGAATAAATAGAATAGTAAATACGTATGAGTAAAATAGAGTAATAAATCTGTACCAAAATATATCCAGGTGCTGTGGGAAGGGGAAGGAGGTAGAACGGGTGGGATGGGGAGGAGGAGAGAAAAAAAGAGGCTCAGTCTGTTGACCAGAAGGACGGGCCCAGGGCCGGATATTCAAAGGGAATATCCGATTTTTAGTACTGAATTTTCAACAGCCCCTGGGAGCTCACCAGAGGAAGGAAAAACCGGTTTCGTCGCTTTGATGGTGAATCGCAAGGAGCAAGGGAAATATCCAGCTGTTTAAAAGATGTTTAAAAGAAAATCAGGAATAATTCATTTGTTTAAAAGATGACATCCCTGAATCGTTCAGGGATGAAAACCAGGAATAATTCATTCAGTCGTATTTATTGAGCGCTTACTGTGTGCAGAGCACTGTACTAAGCACTTGAATCATATTTTATATACGTGTGTAGAGTCAAAAAAGACACCCTGACACGGAAGTTCACCCAAGAGCTCTTGTGTAACTGAAAAGGTCAACGCAGCGGACACACTTTCAGTCACACTGGACACACACAAAAAATGATCCCTCGTCATATTGTTGTACTTCATGCTTTTGGCTCCTGGGGTTGATTTAAAAAAACAACAACATAACGATACCAATAATAATGATGATAATAATAGTATTTGTGTGCTTTCTATGTGTCAAGCACTGTACTAAACGCTGGGATGCAAACAGTGGAAACAGATCAGATACAGTCCCGATCCCACAGGGGGTTTACAGTCTAGGGGTTCAGCACTGTACTAATACTAGTAGCAGTGTGAGAAGCAGCTTGGCTCAGTGGAAAGAGCCCGGGCTTTGCAGGCAGAGGTCATGGGTTCAAATCCCAGCTCCACCAGTTGTCAGCTGTGTGACTTTGGGCAAGTCTCTTCACTTCTCTGGGCCTCAGTTACCTCATCTGTTAAATGGGGATGAAGACTGTGAGCCCCCCGTGGGACAAGCTGATCACCTTGTAACCTCCCCAGCGCTTAGAACAGTGCTTGGCACCTAGTAAGCGCTTAATAAATGCCATTATTATTATTATTAGTATTATCTCTAATACTAATAATAATTATGGTATTTTGTAAGCGCTTACTAGGTGGCAAGCACTGTTCTAAGCGCTGGGGTAGATACAGGGTAATCAGGCTGTCCCACGTGGGGCTCACGCTTTTAATCCCCATATGACAAATGAAGTCACTGAGTGAGTAATAATAATGATAATAATAGCATCTGTTAAGTGCTTACTACATGCAAAGCCCTGTTCTAAGCACTGGAGGGATACAAGGTGATCAGGATGTCCCACGTGGAGCTCCCAGTCTTCATCCCCATTTTCCAGATGAGGTCACTGAGGCTCAGAGAAGTGAAGTGACTTGCCCGGAGTCACACAGCAGATGGGTGGCAGAGCCGGGATTAGAACCCATGTCCTCTGACGCCCAAGGCCGGGCTCTTTCCACGAAGCCACGCTGCTTCCCAAGTGCTTAGGCTTCGATCCGGACGTGGGATTGGCCCACAAGGGACTCCTGAAGTGTGTGGAAATCAATACCGTAGGGGGAAATACCAACCTGAGATCCACAAGTCAACATCCACAGCAGTAAAAACCCACAGTTCATACCTTCCGTGGGAGGGACGGTCCTCTTTGCTTCGGGAAGGGCCACCGTGGGCCGCGAACTGCCTTTGGGGGCCCTCCGAAGAGAAGATTTGGGAATCGGAGTCCAACCCTAGATGATGATCCCGTTTTTGCCCCGCCCGGACTGTGTGACTTTGGGAAAGCGACTCTCCCTCTCTGTTTGCCCCGTCTGTGAAATGAAGGTGGCGGGATTCCCCAAACCGATAGAGAGGCAAGGAGGTAGTGAGGCCCCAAGCAGGGCGCTCTAATCTGTCCCCGTGAGCAGACACGGGGAGAGTTGGGGCAGACCCCGCCACCCATCCGTGGGGGAGAATCTCGCCGTTTGCGCTTTTCCCGAGCCCTCCGCCCCAGGGCAAGGCCGGAGTCGGCTTCAGGACCCGACGAGGCCCAGCAGCTCTAAGGGCCGGTTCCCCGAAGGCGCGCGCTTGTCAATCCGACGGCGATCCGAACTGTCCCGTCCCTTTCCTTTTATCTCCCAGGGAGCCGAGCGAGCAGCTGTGCAGAAATCCCAGCTCCGCATCGTCGGCGAGCGTGGTGGGAAGCACCCCGCTGTCTCCCGTCAAAACCACTTTCGCTGGTCCGACCGGTATTTCCGCAGTCAAGCCCGGCCCCTTGCCGGCCAACCTGGATGACCTGAAGGTACGCGCAACACGCAGTCTCGCAAACACACATCCACACGCGTGGCGTCGGGAAGTCCCGACCTCAGAGCGGCCAACCCGACGAGAGGATATCGCAGTTTCTCCCGGCAGCGGGGTATCTGGATGGGGCTGAGGGAGGCGTCCGACTTGTACTTCCCAAGCGCTTAGTACAGTGCTCTGCACACAGGAAGCGCTCAATAAATACGACTGGACGAATGAGTTCGAAATTTCCTGGCCGGCTCCGGCAGGGGCCGGGACTTCGAGCCTCAGGCCCACACCCCTCTGAATTTCAGGATAATAATAATAATAATGATGGCATTTATTAAGCGCTTACTATGTGCAAAGCACTGTTCTAAGCGCTGGGGAGGATACAAGGTGATCAGGTCATCCCACGTGGGGCTCCCAGTCTTCACCCCCATTTTCCAGATGAGGTAACTGAGGCCCAGAGAAGCAAAGTGACTTGCCCAAGGTCACCCAGCTGACAGTTGGCAGAGCCGGGATTTGAACCCATGACCTCTGACTCCAAATAATGATAATAATAATAATGGCATTTATTAAGCACTTACTATGTGCCAAGCACTGTTCTAAGCTCTGGGGAGGATACAAGCTGATCAGGTCATCCCACATGGGGCTCGCAGTCTTCACCCCCATTTTCCAGTTGAGGTAGCTGAGGCCCAGAGAAGCGAAGTGACTCGCCCAAGGTCACCCAGCTGACAATTGGCAGAGCCGGAATTTGAACCCATGACCTCTGACTCCAAATAATGATAATAATAATAATGGCATTTATTAAGCACTTACTATGTGCCAAGCACTGTTCTAAGCTCTGGGGAGGATACAAGCTGATCAGGTCATCCCACGTGGGGCTCGCAGTCTTCACCCCCATTTTCCAGTTGAGGTAGCTGAGGCCCAGAGAAGCGAAGTGACTCGCCCAAGGTCACCCAGCTGACAATTGGCAGAGCCGGGATTTGAACCCATGACCTCCGACTCCCTCGCCCGGGCTCTTTCCATCGAGCCACGCTGCTTCTCGCTAAGCTCAGCGCTGAGAACGGTGCTTGGCTCCGAGGTCCGGCCAGCGGGAGCCGGGCGGGCGGGAGACAGGTCCTGGGGCGGTTCCGGCCCCCCGCCCCGGGGACCGCAGGCGTCCCGGCCGTGGCGACCGTCCTTCTCCGTTGCCGCAGGTGTCCGAGCTGCGCCAACAGCTCCGGCTCCGCGGCCTGCCCGTGTCGGGCACCAAGACGGCCCTGATGGACCGCCTGCGACCCTTCCAGGACGGCGGCGGCGGGCCCCCGGCCGGCTTCGGCGAGGTCACCACGGTGACCTTCCCGGTGACCCCCAGCGGCCCCCTGCCCGGCTATCCGGCCCTGCCCAGCAGCGTGCTGTCCAACGGCTTCTACCACTTCGGGAGCACCAGCTCCACGCCGCCCATCTCCCCGGCCTCCTCCGACCTGTCCGTCGGCGGGTCCCTGCCCGACGCCTTCACCGACGGGCAGCTGGCGTCCCCCCAGTTCTGTCTGCAGCCCTCGCCGGTCCACGTCTGCGCGGAGGAGAGCCTCCTCGGCGGCCTCAGCGCCGGGGGCGGCCAGCCGGAGCCCGACGGGCCGGAGGCGGAGAAGGACAAGATGCTGGTGGAGAAGCAGAAGGTGATCAACGAGCTGACCCGGAAGCTCCAGTGGGAACAGAGGCAGGTGGAGGAGCTGCGCCTGCAGCTCCAGAAGCAAAAGAGAAACGGCGGTCCCGACGAGAAGCCGCCGCCCTGCTTCTTTGGGGTCCCCGTGAAGGAGGAGGACGCCGGGGCTAGTTGTCCGTTCGCCGCCAAGCCGGCCCCCGGGGACGGCCGGGCGGGCGGCGCGGAGGCGCTAAGTACTCGCGGCCCGGCCCCGCCGCCCCTCCGGCCCGTCGGCCGGCACGCCGACCCGGCCGGGCAGAGCGGCCTGCTGTCGTCGACGTTCCTCAGCCCGCAGAGTTCTCCCCAGGACTCGCCCCTGGGAGCCGTGAAAAGCCCCCAGCACATCAGCCTGCCCCCGTCTCCCAACGGCCACTACCTGCTCGCGCTGCCCGCCCAGGGAGAGGGACGCGGTGGGTCCCCTCAGGCCGGCGGCCAGCTGCGCCCGGCTCAGGTAAGGCGCTCCTCCGGGCCCGGGCGGGGCGATGGGGAAGGGGCGAGGCCTCGCCCGGATTCTCCGATCCCGCTCCCCCGAACGCCAGAGGCGGGGCTTGGCTGGACCACCAAGGCGAGGCACCAGTGGCACGATTCCTGGGTGGTTCCGTCCGGATCGTTCATTCAGTCGTATTTATTCAGCGCTCACCGTGTGCGGAGCGCTTGGAAAGTACAAGGTGGCAACCTATAGAGACGGTCCCTACCCAACGGCGGGCTCACGGTCTAGAAGGGGGAGACACAACGAAACAAAACGTGTGGACGGGTGTCAAGTCGTCAGAACGAATAGGTTAAGGAGCCTGGGCAGGGTCGGCTCCGGAGGGCAGCGGGCCCTGGATTTGGACTGGGTCTCGAAGACGTCCAGGCCCGAGAGTCCCCGGGCTTTGGCTCTGGGGTCCTCCTAGATGTCTAGGCCGTGGGACAACCGGCCTGGGCGACTGCTTCGATCACGATCTCGGGCCAGAACTGGCCCGCCGGGGATCCTCGGGTCCAGGGTGAGCACCGTGGGTTGGCGTTCCCGGACTGCCGGGCCCAGAGAGGGGTCGGTGGGAGCGGCCCTGATAATGGCGGGATTTGTTCGGCACTCACTTCACGCCAAGCGCTGCACTCTTGGGGGGTGCAATCCACTCAGATTCATTCTTTCATTCAGTCGTATTTATTGAGCGCTTACTGGGTGCAGAGCACTGTACTAAGCGCTTGGGAAGTACAGGTTGGACCCGGATTGGACGTGCGTCCTAAAATGGGTGGCCCAGTGGAAGTTTGAGTGCCTTGTTGTTATCCAGGTAAGCGGGTCAAAAATCGTTCTGACTTCAAGGAGCAACTTTGGCGAGGGGACTGAATTATCTCAATAATTCACCCGGTTGGTCATAATAATAATAATAATAATGGCATTTATTAAGCGCTTACTATGTGCAATGCACTGTACTAAGCACTGGGGACGTTACAAGGTGATCAGGTTTTCCCACAGGGGGCTCACAGTCTTAATCCCCATTTTACAGATGAGGTAACTGAAGCACAGAGAAGTTAAGCGTCTTGCCCAAAGTCACACAGTTGACAGTTGGCGGAGCCGGGATTCGAACCCATGAACTCCGTCTCCAAAGCCCGGGCTCTTTCCACTGAGCCACGCTGCTTCTCAAAGGACCGTCATTTCAAAGGACCGTCAGAGCCTCATGGAAATTCAAGCAGGTGTCCTCACGGTCCACTCAGGTGTTGCCTTTCCTTTCACCCCCCCGGGGATCTGAGGCCTAGGGGTGTCTGGATAAAGAGTCCTGCTTCTGCGGGTCGTTCCCCAGCGTGACTCAGTGGAAAGAGCCCGGGCTTTGGAGTCAGAGGTCATGGGTTCAAATACCGGCTCTGCTAACTGTCAGCTGTGTGACTTTGGGCAAGTCACTTCACTTCTCTGGGCCTCAGTGACCTCATCTGTAAAATGGGGATGAAGACTGGGAGCCCCCCGTGGGACAACCTGATCACCTCGTCACCTCCCCAGCACTTAAAACAGTGCTTTGCCCATAGTAAGCACTTAATAAATGCTATCATTATTATTATTGTTGGAGTCAGAGGTCATACGATTGATGATGATGGGTTCAAATCCCGGCTCTGCTAAATTGTCAGCTGTGTGACTTTGGGCAAATCACTTCACTTCTCCGGGCCTCAGTTCCCTCATCTATAAAATGGGGATGAAGCCTGTGAGCCCCCCGTGGGACAACCCGATCACCTTGTCACCTCCCCAGCGCTTAGAACAGTGCTTTGCACATAGTAAGCACTTAATAAATGCCATTTTTATTATTGTTCTATCAGCTGAAAGCATCTGGGAACTACCAAACAAGTCAACTGTTCAAGGAACAGCTCCTGTTGAAGCGCTCAATAAATACGATTGAATGAATGAATGAAAGGAAGGGATGGGAGGGAGAAAGGATGAGAGAGGGAAGAGAGGGAGAGGAAAAAAAAAAGAGTCGAGCTGGTTATGGTTGGGCTGGGGAGGGATTTTCAAAGGCCACAGGATGTCTGAGATTTCCGAGCCAGCAGAGGAGATTCTGGGAATGTGAGGAAAACCGCTGGTCTCGCACGCGACCAGAACTCTGGGCTCCAATGACTTCTAGACCCAAGCAGAGTGGCCAGAATGAGGATCTCAGGGAGGAGGAGGAGAAGAGAGAGGAGCCGTCTCTTCTCCGGTTTGTTGATGGTGCCTTGCACAAGTGAGAGAAAATCACCATCTACGCTCCGGTTCTTACTTCCGTCCGGGAAATGGGCCTAAAAATCGCATTCTGCCCTCTCAGGGCTTCCAGGGGGCCAGAAGGTGGAGGGAGGAAATGTGGGAAACAAAATGGCAGCCAAGGAAGATGCCCAGTTGTAAGCCGGGCGTCCCTTCCCTCCACACTCTGTGCCTCCGAGACTTTGCCTGCCCGCCCTCAGCTCTGCCGCCCCATCCCAGAATGGGAGCGGGAGAAAAGATAGGTCTGCGGGGCCTTCCTCCGGTGGGTCTGTTTCCCTCATGCCACGCGCAAGGTGCCACCCTCGACCCCTTCTAGACTGTGAGCCCAGTGTTGGGTAGGGACTGTCTCATATGTTGCCAACTTGTACTTCCCAAGCGCTTAGTACAGTGCTCTGCCCACAGTAAGCGCTCAATAAATACCATTGATTGATTGATTGATTGACCCTCCTCGCCGGAGCCCTGGGCCAAGGCGGCGATGGGGCACCGGGAGGCCGGATAGCGGGCCGTGACGGGCTGTTGTTTTCCCCCTCGTCCCCCTCTCCATCCCCCCATCTTACCTCCTTCCCTTCCCTACAGCACCTGTATATATGTATATATGTTTGTACATATTTATTACTCTATTTATTTATTTATTTTACTTGTACATATCTATTCTATTTCTATTTATTTTATTTTGTTAGTGTGTTTGGTTTTGTTCTCTGTCTCCCCCTTTTAGACTGTGAGCCCACGGTCGGGTAGGGACTGTCTCTATATGTTGCCAATTTGGACTTCCCAAGCGCTTGGTACAGTACTCTGCACATAGTAAGCGCTCAGTAAATACGATTGATTGATTGATTGATTGATTGATTCCCCAGACCTCAGGAGCCCAGGAGGGCAGCCCCGTGGCTTTCGCTGCCAGCCAGCCCGGTCTGGCCGCGCCGTTCTGTGGCGCCCAGGCCGAGGGCGGCCACGGCCGTGGTGATGCCAGCTCCTCCAAGAATCCCGCTCTGCAGCACAAGGTAGGCCTCCTCCGCCCCCCATCCGCCCCGGCACTTCTCCATGGCTCCGGCCGGCCTCGCCTCGCCGGGCCTCCCGCTTCCTTCGCCCTCTGGCACCAACCCACCCTCACCTAACACAGGGGACCCCAGGGTGAACTCTCGAGGCGGGCAGAGGACATGGGGAAGTGGGGATCCATTCATTCAGTCGTATTTATTGAGCGCTTACTGTGTGCAGAGCACTGGACTAAGCGCTCGGGAAGTACAAGTCGGATGGGCTGGAGCCAGAAGGGAAGGGAATGAAGAAGGGGAAGTGAAGCTGGGATGGGGAACTCAGGAGCAGGGCATGGTTGTGGCCTATGTGCAGAGGAAGAGCCAATCTCTGTCCCTAATAAGACTAATAATAACCATAATCTTAATCGTCATAATAATTATGGTGCTTGTTAAGCACGTTCTACGTGCCAAGCACTGTTTTCAGTGCTGGGGTGGATACAAGTTAATAATGATAATAATAATAATAAATAACAATAATCTTAATGCTAATAATAACTATGGTATTTGTTAAGTGCTTCCTATGTTTTAAGTTCTGGGGTAGATCTTATCTAGTCAATAATACTAATAATAACAACAATAATCTTAATCCTAATAATAACTATGGTATTTGTTAAGTGCTTACTATGTTTTAAGTTCTGGGGTAGATGCAAGTCACTAATACTAATAATAATAACAATAACCTTAATCCTAATAATAACTATGGTATTTGTTAAGTGCTTACCATGTTTTAAGTTCTGGGGTAGATACAAGTCAATAATACTAATGATAATAACAATAATCTTAATCCTAATAATAACTATGGTATTCATAAAGTGCTTACTATATTTTAAGTTCTGGGGTCGATACAAGTCAATAATACTAATGATAATAACAATAATCTTAATCCTAATGATAACTATGGTATTCATTAAGCGCTTACTATGTTTTAAGTTCTGGGGTAGGTACAAGTCAATAATACTAATGCTAATAACAAGAATCTCAATCCTAATAATAACTATGGTATTCGTTAAGTGCTTACTATGTTTTAAATTCTGGGGTAGATACAAGTCAATAATAATAACAGTAATCTTAATCCTAATAATAGCTATGGTATTCATTAAATGCTTACTATGTTTTAAGTCCTGGGGTAGCTACAAATCACTAATAATAATAATAATAACAATAATCTTAATCCTAATAATAACTATGGTATTTGTTAAGTACTTACTATGTTTTAAGTTCTGGGGTAGATACAAGTCAATAATATTCATTCAATTGTATTTATTGAGCACTTAAACAATAATCTTAATGCTAATAATAATTATGGTACTTGTTAAGTGCATGCTATGTGCCAAGGACTGTTTTAAGTGCTGGGGTAGATGCAAGTTAATAATAATGATGATAATATTGATAATAATAATAGTAACAATCTTAATCATAATGATGATTATGGTACTTGTTAAGCGCTTACTATGTACCAAGCAGTGTTTTAATTTCCAGGGTAGATACAGGTTAATAACAATAATAATAATAGTAGTAACAATAATCTTAATCATAATAATAATTATGGCACTTGGTAAAGCATACTGTGTGTCAAGCACTGTTTTAAGTGCTAGGGTTGATACAAGTTAATAATAATAATAACAATAATCTTACTCGTAATAATAGCTGTGGTAATAATAATAATTTTGGTATTTATTAATCGCTTACTATGTGCCGAGCACTATTCTAAGCACTGGGTGAGATACAAGGTGATCAGGTTGTCCCCCGTGGGGCTCACAGCCTTCATCCCCATTTTCCAGATGAGGGAACTGAGGCCCAGAGAAGTGAAGTGACTTGCCCGAAGTCACCCAGCTGACAAGCGGCGGAGCCGGGATTCGAACCCATGACCTCTGAATCCCAAGCCCGGGCTCTTGCCTCTGAGCCACGCTGCTTCTGTTAAGCACATACTATGTGCCAAGCACTGTTTTATGTACTGGGGTTTATCCAAGCCAAGAATACCAATAATAATAACAATAATCTTAATCCTAATAATAATTAAGGTATCACTAAGTTAAGTTAATAATGATAATAATAACAATAATCTTAATCCTAATAATAATTATGGTATTATTAAGTTAATAATGATAATAGTAATGATAATAATAATGATAATCTTAATCCTAATAATAATTATGGTATTTGTTAAGCGCGTACTATGTGCCAGCACTGTTTTAAGTGCTGGGGTAGATACAAGCCAATACTACTAATCCTAATAACAATAATCGTAATCCTAATGATAATTATGGTACTTATTAAGTGCATGCTATGTGCCAAGCACTGTTTTAAGTGCTGGGGTAGATGCAAGTTAATAATAATAATAGTAATAATAGTATTAACAATAACCTTAATTGTAATAATAATTATGGTACTTGTTAAGTGTTTACTGTGTACCAAGCTGTGTTTTAAGTTCTGGGGTAGATACAAGTTATTATTATTAGTAATAATAATAATAACAACAATCCTAATCATAATAATAATTATGGCACTTGGTAAAGCATACTATGTGTCAAGCACTGTTTTAAGTGCTGGGGTAGATACAAGTGAATAATAATAATAATAATAATTACAATAATCTTAATCCTAATAATAATTATGGTACTTGTTAAGTGCATGTTATGTGCCAAGCACTGTTTTAAGTGCTAGTTAATAATAATGATAATAATAATAATAGTAACAATAATATGAATTGTAATAATAATTATGGTGCTTGTTAAGTGCGTACTATGTCCCAAGCAGTGTTTTAATTTCTGGGGTAGATACAAGTTAATAATAATAATAAAACAGTAATAACAATAATAATTATTATTTTGGCACCTGGTAAAGCATACTATGTGTCAAGCACTGTTTTAAGTGCTGGGGTAGATACAATAAGTGATGGCATTTATTAAGCGCTTACTATGTGCAAAGCACTGTTCTGAGCGCTGGGGAGGTGACAAGGTGATCAGGTCGTCCCCCGGGGGGCTCACGGTCAATCCCCATTTTCCAGATGAGGGCCCAGAGGAGGGAAGTGACTCGCCCAAAGTCACCCAGCTGACAGTTGGCGGAGCCGGGATTCGAACCCATGACCTCTGACTCCAAAGCCCGGGCTCTTTCCACTGAGCCACGCGATTGTCCAGGCCCGGGCCGGGTCCCTAACGGATGTTGCAGCGACTCTTCCAGGGAAACGTCCCGCGGGTGTCCTGCCAGCCCCCATCCCCAGGGTCAGTCGGAAAGAGGCAAGAGGAAACCATTCCCTGCGGCTTTCCCACTCCCAGTTCCCGGGACGCCCGGTCACGCGGGGGCTGATTTTCCAGGGCCCCCACCCCGGGACAAGCAAGCTGAGCCGGCCAGCCCCAGTTCCGTTCCATCCCAAGCTCCCAGCTGCTCGGAGCACGGAGCGGCTCTGTGGATCGACCGCGCTCTCTCTCTATTTCCCCCACGCAGATCATCATCAGTCGTATTTATTGAGCGCTTACTGTGTGCAGAGCACTGTACTAAGCGCTTGGGAAGTACAAGTTGGCAACATATAGAGACAGTCCCTACCCAACAGTGGGCTCACAGTCTAAAAGGGGGAGACAGAGAACAAAACCAAACATACTAACAAAATAAAATAAATAGAATAGATATGTACAAGTAAAATAAATAAATAAATAGAGTAATAAATATGTACAAACATATATGCATATATACAGGTGCTGTGGGAAGGGAAGGCGGTAAGATGGGGGGATGGAGAGGGGGACGAGGGGGAGAGGAAGGAAGGGGCTCAGTCTGGGAAGGCCTCTTGGAGGAGGTGAGCTCTCAGTAGGGCCTTGAAGGGAGGAAGAGAGCTAGCTTGGCGGATGGGCAGAGGGATTGGGGGCATTCCGGGCCCGGGGGAGGACGTGGGCCGGGGGTCGATGGCGGGACGGGCGAGAACGAGGTACGGGGAGGAGATTAGCGGCGGAGGAGTGGAGGGTGCGGGCTGGGCTGGAGAAGGACAGAAGGGAGGTGAGGTAGGAGGGGGCGAGGGGATGGATGGATGGACAGCCTTGAAGCCCAGGGTGAGGAGTTTCTGCCTGATGCGCAGATTGATTGGGAGCCACTGGAGATTTTTGAGGAGGGGAGTAACATGCCCAGAGCGTTTCTGGACAAAGACAATTCGGACAGCGGCATGAAGTATGGATTGAAGTGGGGAGAGACGCGAGGATGGGAGATCTGAGAGAAGGCTGATGCAGTAGTCCAGACGGGATAGGATGAGAGCTTGAACGAGCAGGGTAGCGGTATGGATGGAGAGGAAAGGGCGGATCTTGGCAATGTTGCGGAGCTGAGACCGGCAGGTTTTGGTGACGGCTTGGATGGGCAGATGGCACCGTTGCCCTCTTCCATTCAGTTCCAACCCCAGCTTTTTCCAAGTTCAGCCCAGTCCTGTCAGAGGTCGAGTTGCCTCCCTCCTAGGAGGACGTGGCGAAGAAGAATAGAAGAGTAGGAGGCCCTTTGGGGTCTTTATTTGGGGCATCCACCGAGGAACAGGGCCTGGTCCCCTCCGGATCCGTTCGGTCGCATTTATTGAGCGCTTACTGTGTGCAGAGCACTGTACTTAGTGCTTGGGAGAGTGCAGTACAACAATCAACAGACCCATTCCCTGCCCACAACGGGACGGTGAGGGAGACAGACATTAATATAAAGAAATTCCAGATGTGGACGTATTTATTTATTTATTTTGTTTGTGCATATTTATTCTATTTATTTTAATATGTTTTGTTTTGTTCTGTCTCCCCTTTCTAGACTGTGAGCCCACTGTTGGGTAGGGACCGTCTCTATATGTTACCAACTTGGACTTCCCAAGCGCTTAGTACAGTGCTCTGCACACAGTAAGCGCTCAATAAATACGATTGAATGAATGAATGAATGAATGAATGAATGTGGGGCTGGAGGAGGGATGAATAAAGGGAGCAAGTCAGGGCGACGCAGAAGGGAGTGGGAGAAGGGGAAAGGGATTCAGTCGTATTTATTGAGCGCTTACTGTGTGCAGAGCACTGGGCTAACCCTGGAGCCTCACTCCTTCATTCATTCAGTCCTATTTATTGAGAGCTTACTGTGTGCGGAGCACTGTGCTAACTCTGGAGCCTCACTCCATTCATTCAGTCGTGTTTAATAATAGTAATAATAATTTTGGTATTTGTTAAGCGCTTACTATGTGCCAAGCACTGTTCTAAGCACTAGGGGAGATACAAGGTAATCAGGTTGTCCCACATGGGGCTCACAGTCTTAATCCCCATTTTCCAGATGAGGGAACTGAGGCCCAGAGAAGTGAAGTGACTTGCCCAAAGTCCTGCAGCTGATAAGTGGCAGAGCCGGAATTTGAACCCATGACCTCTGACTCCCAAGCCCGGGCTGTTTCCACTGAGCCACGCTGCTTCTCCTTCGAGACATTGTCTATTAGTAAATAATAATAATGTTGGTGTTAAGTGCTTCCTATGTGCCAAGCACTGTTCTAAGAGCTGGAGGAGATACAAGGTAATCAGGTTGTCCCATGGGGGGCTCACGGTCTTCATCCCCATTTCACAGATGAGGGAACTGAGGCACTGAGAAGTTAAGTGACTTACCCAAGGTCACACAGCTGACAAGCGGCGGAGTCGGGGACCCTGCACCCCCCACCAGCGACCGGTTCTTTCATTCATCCATCCATGAACGATGAGCCCACTGTTGGGTAGGGACCGTCTCTATATGTTGCCAACTTGGACTTCCCAAGCGCTTAGTACAGTGCTCTGCACAGAGTAAGCACTCAATAAATGCGATTGATTGATTGATTAAGGGCTTCAGTAAGGCTTTGAAGAGGGGGAGAGTAATTGTTTGGCGGAATTGAGGAGGGAGGGCGAGGCGGGATGTGGGCCGCGGTCCGGCGGTGAGGTAAGCAAGATGGAGGCAAGGGGAGGTAGGAGGGGGCAAAGTGATGGACTGCTTTAAAGCCAACGGTGAGGGGTTTTTGTTTGATGCGGAGGTGGAGTTTTTCCGGGAGTGGGGAAGTGTGTCCTCTTCTTTTCTGGAGAAAAATGACCCAGGCAGCAGAGTGAAGCCCGGACCGGAGCGGGGAGAGACGGGAGACCGGGAGGTCAGCGAGGATAGGATCAGTGAGCGGATTGACGTGGTAGCGGTTTGGGTGGAGAGGAAAGGGCGGATTTTAGCGATGTCGGGAAGGGGGGACCGACGGGATGTAGCGACGGAATTGATGTGGATGCAGCCCCGCGTGGGATTGCCGGGTGAGAGACCTTTGGAGGTAGTCCCTAGGGCCGACTCCTCTGTCTCCTCACTTGTAAAACGAGAATTAAATTCTGGTTCATTCATTCATTCATTCAATCGTATTTATTGAGCGCTTACTGTGTGCAGAGCACTGGACTGAGCGCTTGGGAAGTCCAAGTCGGCAACATCTAGAGACGGTCCCTACCCGACAGCGGGCTCACAGTCTAGAAGGGGGAGACGGACAACAAAACAATCAATCAATCAATCGTATTTATTGAGCGCTTACTGTGTGCAGAGCACTGTACTAAGCGCTTGGGAAGTCCAAGTTGGCAACATATAGAGACAGTCCCTACCCAACAGTGGGCTCACAGTCCAGGAAACAAAACATATTAACAAAATAAAATAAATAGAATAAATATGTACAAGTAAAATAAATCGAGTAATAAATACGTACAAACATATATACATATATGCAGGTTCTTCCTCCTCGTTGGACTCTGAGCCCCGTGGCGGGCAGGGACCGTGTCTGATCTGCTTCTTGTGTATCCGCGACCCCGGCATTTCGGACGGGGCTTGATGTAGAGTATTGCCGTGGTTGGCTCGTTGTTTGGAAAAATAAATCAGGGAGAAGCCCCATTCCTGCAGAGCGTCGCTAGTGACAATGCCAGAGGAGCCGGGGAGCTGGAAATCCCGTTTGCAGCGTAGGGAGGGGGGACCAGGCGGATGGGAAAGAAAATTCCAACGAGTCCCGCAGGCCCTTGAGCCGAGCCGACGGGTCAAACCGGAGCTCGGAGGAGACCGTCCCCCTGAAGGGAAATCCAAGAGTCACGGCGGAAGGGCGAGAGGGATTGGAAAGTTTGGGGGTGGAAAGATTAAAGTTATTAATCAATCCGTACCAAACCAGGAGGTGGCTGGGATCGGGGAAGGGCCGCCGTGGATCAGTGGTAATCGCGCGGTAGTTTGTTGCCTGTCTCCCCCTTCTTGACCGTGGGCCTGTCGTTGGGTCGGAACCATCTCTATATGTTGCCGACTTGGACTTCCCAAGCGCTTAGTACAGTGCTCTGCACACAGTAAGCGCTCAATAAATACGATCGAATGAATGAATGAGAAGCAGCCTGGTTTAGTCGATAAAGCAGGAACTTGGGAGTCAGAAGGTCATGGGTTCTAATCCCCGCTCCTCCACTTCCCTGCTGTGTGACCGCGGGCAAGAAGCAGACTAGAGTAGGGGATAGAGCAGAGTCAGAAGGTCATGGGTTCCAATCCCGGCTCTGCCACATGTCTGCTGTGCCACCTGGGGCAAGTCGCTTAACTTCTCTGTGCCTCAGTTACCTCATCGGTAAAATGGGGATGAAGACCGTGAGCCCCCCGAGGGACAGCGTGGCTCAGTGGAAAGAGCCCGGGCTTTGGAGTCAGAGGTCATGGGTTCCAATCCTGGCTCCGCCGACTGTCGGCTGGGTGACTTTGGCCGAGTCACTTTGCTTCTCTGGGCCTCAGTGACCTCATCTGTAATCTCATTTTAGGAAGTGAAATACAGATGATGAATGACAAGGGGGATAATAATAATAATACTGATGGCATTTATGAAGTGTTTACTATGTGCAAAGCACTGTTCTAAGCGCCGGGGAGGTTACAAGGTGATCAGGTGGTCCCACGGGAGGCTCACAGGGGGATGAAATGAGACAGCCAAAAGCCCAGAAAGGGTATCAGGGATCGCAGTCTAAGGATGTCTACGGAAGCGTGGGGCCTGGGTGAGTGTCGTAATCAATCAATCAATCAATCGTATTTATTGAGCGCTTACTGTGTGCAGAGCACTGTACTAAGCACTTGGGAAGTACAAGTTGGCAACATCTAGAGACAGTCCCTACCCGACAGTGGGCTCGCAGTCTAGAAGGGGGCACAAAACTAAGTGCAGATTAAATCAGAGATTACAATATACGGGGGGAGATGGACATTAAAACCAATAACGGAGGCGGGGAAAACTCGAGTCTGAGGATACGTACGTAAGCGTGGGGCCGCGGTGGCTTTCAAAGTGCCAAGGGGGCACAAAACTAAGCGCATTGGTGAGTAGGGGGAATAACGGCTTTGTCAGGGAAGGCCTCTTGGAGGAGGTGAGGTTTTGGGGGGTTTTGAAGATGGGAGGATTGGTGGTCTGTCGGCTATAATAATAATAATAATAATAATAATAATAATGGCATTTATTTAGCACTTACTATGTGCAAAGCACTGTTCTAAGCGCTATGAAAGGGGAGGTCCAGAGAACCTTCTAGACTGTGAGCCCACTGTTGGGTAGGAACCGTTTCTATATGTTGCCAACTTGTACTTCCTAAGCGCTAAGTGCAGTTCTCTGCACACAGTAAGCGCTCAATAAATATGATTGAATGAATGAATTAATGAACCTACCCTGGAGTTGAAGATAGAAACCTGGGCTGGTGGACCATCACCCTGAAGAAGTCTGCAACTGGGCTAAGTGCTTAGTACAGTGCTCTGCACACAGTAAGCGCTCAGTAAATGCGATTGAATGAATGGGCATCATCTTATATCACGCCGACCAGCAGGCTGGAAGAGAATAATGATAATAGTAATGTTGGTATTTGTTAAGCGCTTACTATGTGCCAGGTGTTCATTCATTCATTCATTCAGTCATATTTATTGAGCACTTGCTGTGTGCAGGGCACTGTACTAAGCACTTGGGAAGTACAAGTTGGCAACATATAGAGACGGTCTAAGCGCTGGGGGAGATACAAGGTCATCAATTTGTCCCACGTGGGGCTCACAGTCTTCACCCCCATTTTCCAGATGAGGGAACTGAGGCCCAGAGAAGTGAAGCAACTTGCCCAAAGTCACACGGCTGACAGGTTTTGGAGCCGGGATTAGAACCCACAACCTATCACTCCCAAGCCCGGGCTCTTTCCACTGACCCACGCTGGGATAATGGCATCTGTTAAGCACTTGCTACGTGCCCAGCACTGTCCTAAGCGCTGGGATAGATGCAAGGTAATCAGGTGGTCCCGCGTGGGGCTCACAGTTTTACAGATGAGGGAACCGAGGCCCAGAGAAGCCAAGTGACTTGCCCAAGGTCACACAGCAGACAAGCGGCAGAGCTGGGATTAGAACCCACGACCTCTGACTCCCAAACGGGGCTCTTTCCGCTAAACCACGCCACTTCTCATGGTTTAGAAAGTCCTTATTTCCCCTCCTCACCTAGGCACCAAGTTTCGTTCGCACTCGGCACTTTGACGGTCCCCTCGGCCCCACGCTTCCGTAGATATCCTTAGACTGCCATCCCTGTTACCCTTTCTGGTTTTTTTGGCTGTGTCCTACCACCCCCCTGGCCATCCGTCCCTCTGTATTTCGCTTCTTAAAATGAATGCTGAACTTCTTCGGACAGATCTTTATTTTTTTAAAAAAAGAAAAGGCCCAAAATTTAACAAACTCTCCAAGCTGCGCCTGCTGAGCTCCCTTGGGAGCCGGGAAAACGACTCTCTAACTCTCCTCTGGCTATCTGTGATTGGTTCCAGCAGCTAACTCGGAGCCAGCAGATGGATGAGATCCTGGACGTCCTCATTGAGAGCGGAGGTAAGGAATCTCGCCTCGTTGTTTCATCTCCGGTGGGGGGGGGCCTGTGGTGGCGTCTCCCCGGGATGCTATCTTGGATTCCTTCCTGCCGAAGAACCCGTCGGTGGTATTGACTGAGCGCTTACCGCGTGCAGAGCTCCGTACTAAACTGCTTGGGTATCCGAAGCCGGGCGGGGCTGCGGGCACCCTGCCATTAAATACAAAGAAGCAGCGTGGCTCAGTGGAAAGAGTCCGGGCTTTGGAGTCAGAGGTCATGGGTTTGAATCCCGGCTCCGCCAATAGTCAGCTGTGTGACTTTGGGCAAGTCACTTAACTTCTCTGTGCCTCCGTTACCTCATCTGTAAAATGGGGATGAAGACTGTGAGCTCCACGTGGGATAACCTGATCACCTTGTACCCCCCCCCCCCCAGTGCATAGAACAGTGCTTTGCACATAGTAAGCACTTAGTAAATGCCATTATTATTATTATTTTTTAGACTGTGAGCCCACTGTTGGGTAGGGACTGTCTGTATATGTTGCAAACTTGTACTTCCCAAGCGCTTAGTACAGTGCTCTGCACACAGTAAGCGCTCAATAAATACAATTGATGATGATGATTAAATACGATTGAATGAATGAATGAGATGCCCGTTGCTCCAAGGCAGAACTCCAGGTATTGGTAATGGGGCATCTCCCCCTTCTAGACTGTGAGACCACGGTTGGGTAGGGACTGTCTCTAGATGTTGCCAACTTGTGCTTCCCAAGCGCTTAGTACAGTGCTCTACACACAATAAGTGCTCAATAAATATGATTGATTGATTGATCTGAGGGGCAGAGAAAGAGGAGCTGTTCCTCAGCTCCTTCCTTCTAGAGTCTCTTTGCCTCCAAATGAATTTTCCTCTGACCGTTCCCAGGTAATGGGGCATCTGAGGGGCAGAGAAAGAAGAGCTGTTCCTCAGCTCCTTCCTTCTGGAGTCTCTTTGCCTCCAAATGAATTTTCCTCTGACTGTTCCCAGGTAATGGGGCATCTGAGGGGCAGAGAAAGAAGAGCTGTTCCTCAGCTCCTTCCTTCTAGAGTCTCTTTGCCTCCAAATGAATTTTCCTCTGACCGTTCCCAGGTAATGGGGCATCTGAGGGGCAGAGAAAGAGGAGCTGTTCCTCAGCTCCTTCCTTCTAGAGTCTCTTTGTCTCCAAATGAATTTTCATCTGACCGCTCTGTGGTTCACCTCCTCCGTCCTTGCGGTCGGAGCCCACGTTTTCACAGCAGAGGCTCAGATAATCGTGTCGACGTACCTTGGAGAGGTGTCATCGCGACTCCACCGAGAAACAGTGCTCTGCACATAGTAAGCGCTCAATAAATACGATTGATGATGATGAGAAATATCCAGGAGAATCGGGAGTGTGAAAGGGGCTTTCCAGGGCGCCGAGAGTTGCCCTGGACCAGCTGGGAAACTTACAGGGAATGTTTTTGAGAGAGACACGTGACTCCCAACACAAGATTCATCCATTGTCGTTTGCTCAGGGAAGGATTGGGATGCAGAGAGTCCAAAGCGATAATAGCAAGGTGATCCCAGGGAACCTGTCCAGGACAAAAGGCGATCGATCAATTGATCGTATTTATTGAGCACTTCCTACGTTCCACGCATTGTACTAAGCGCTTGGGTGACTCAGTTGGTAAACACTTTCCCAGGAGCTTGCGGTCTAGAGGGGGAGACAGACAGTAATATAAATAAGGAAATTATGGATATATACCTAAGTGCTCCGGGGCTGAGGGAGGGTGAATAAAGGGTGAAAATCCAACTGCAGAGGCGACTCAGAAGGGAGTGGGGGAAGAGGAAATGAGGCCTTGGTCGGTGAAGATGCGATTTCAATAAGGCTTTGAACGTGGGGAGAGAGATACATAGGGAAAGGGGCTTCCAGGCCAGAGGCAGGACGTGGGACGGGGTCGGCGGCGAGATAGACGAGCGAGAAGTACAGTGAGTAGCTTAGTATTAGAGGAGCAAAGTGAGCGGAGCTTCTGTTTGCCGCGGAAGCCGATGTGCCACCGCCGAGGGTCCTTGAGGAGCGGAAAGACTAAACGATTTTGTAGAAAAGCGATCCAGGCAGGCAGAGCGAAGTATGAACTGAAATGCGGAGAGACAGGAGGCAGGGAGGTCAGCAAAGAGGCTGAGGCAGGAATCGAGGCCATTACGGGGTGGAGCGGGAAAGCGGCGTGGTTCAGTGGAAAGAGCCCGGACTTTGGAGGCAGAGGGTGTGGGTTCAGATCCCGGCTCTGCCGATTATCAGCTGGGTGACTTTGGGCAAGTCACTTTGCTTCTCGGACCTCAGTGACCTCATCTGTAAAACTATGAGCCCCCCGTGGGACAACCTGATCACCTCCTAACCTCCCCAGCGCTCAGAACAGTGCTTTGCACCTAATAAGCGCTTAATAAATGCCCTTATTATTATTATTATTATTATTAAACAGCACCCAGCAGCTAAGAGCGTAAAAGATGTCCAGGGTTCGGGCTGATGCTTTGGCAGCTTTCTAGAGGATCCTGGCTATTTCCTCTTCCCACCTAGGGTAGAGTCCCTTTTCCATCTGAGACCATGATCTGACAGGAATTTCATGGCATAGAAGTCAGCAGGGCCCGGGTTCTAATCCCGCCACTTGTCTGCTGGGTGACCTTGGGCAAGTCGCTTCATTTCTCCGTGCCTCAGTGACCTCATCTGTAAAATGGGGATCGAGACTGTGAGCCCCCCGTGGGACGGGGGCTGTGTCCAACCCAATAAGCTTGCATCTACCCCAGGTCTTAGTACAGTGTCTGGGGTATAGTGAGTGCTTAGCAAATACCATTATTATTATTATTATTATTATTATTATTATTAATAAGTATTGTCCCCTTGGCTTTGTGTGAAATGTGGCCCGACTCCAGGACAATAGACCCTTGGCTTTCTGGGAAAAAAATCATAATAATAGTACTTATTAAGCACTTATTTTGTGTCTAGCGCTGTTCTGAGCACTGGGGTGGATGGACGTTAATCAGGTCGGACACAGCCCCGTCCCATGTGGAGCTCACAGTCTAAGTAGGAGGGAGTAACTTGTACTTCCCAAGCGCTTAGTACAGTGCTCTGCACACAGTCAGCACTCAATAAATACGATTGAATGAATGAATGAATAGGATTTCATCCCCATTTTACAGATGGGGAAACCAAGGCACAGAGTCACTAAGGGACTGGCCCTACGTCACACAGCAGACCAGTCGAGGAGCTAGGATTAAAAATAATAATAATAATGGCATTTATTAAGCGCTAAGCACTGTTCTAAGCACTGGGGAGGTTACAGGGTGATCAGGCGGTCCCACAGACAGGGGGCTTCATCCCCATTTTCCAGATGAGGTAACTGAGGCACAGAGAAGTGAAGGGACTTGCCCAAAGTCACACAGCAGAGCCGGGATTCGAACCCATGACCTCTGACTCCAAAGCCCGGGCTTTTTCCACTATGCCACGCTCCTGCCCCCGGGAAATATGGCACACTAGGGGAAGACCTGGCTTTCTGGGAAAGGTATCCCGACTCCAGTGAGACAGCCCCCCGGCTTTCTGGGAAAAGTAACCAGGCTACCGTGAGACGTCTGGGAAATGGTACATATTTACTATTCTCTTGTACATATTTACCATTCTATTTATTTTATTTCGTTAATATGTTTTGTTCTGTTGTCTGTCTCCCCCTTCTAGACTGTGAGCCCGCTGTCGGGTAGGGACTGTCTCTATGTGTTGCTGACTTCTACTTCCCAAGCGCTCAGTCCAGTGCTCTGCACATAGTAAGCGCTCAATAAATACGATTGAATGAATGAATGAATGACCGTCTCTATATGTTGCTGACTTGGACTTCCCAAGCGCTTATTACAGTGCTCTGCACACAGTAAGCGCTCAATAAATACGATTGAATGAATGAATGACCATCTATATGTTGCCGACTTGTACTTCCCAAGCGCATAGTCCAGTGCTCTGCACACAGTAAGCGCTCAATAACTATGATTGAATGTATGAATGACCGTCTCTATATGTTGCCGACTTGTACTTCCCAAGCGCTTAGTACAGTGCTCTGCACACAGTAAGCGCTCAATAAATACGATTGAATGAATGAATGACCGTCTCTATATGTTGCCGACTTGTACTTCCCAAGCGTTTAGTACAGTGCTCTGCACACAGTAAGCGTTCAATAAATACGATTGAATGAATGAATGAATGAATGGCCGTCTCTATATGTTGCCGATTTGTACTTCCCAAGCACTTAGTACAGTGATCTGCACACAGTGTGCTCAATAAATGCGATTGAATGAATGACCGTCTCTATATGTTGCCGACTTGTACTTCCCAAGCGCGTAGTACAGTGCTCTGCACACAGTAAGCGCTCAATAAATACGATTGAATGAATGAATGAATGACCGTCTCTATATGTTGCCGATTTGTACTTCCCAAGCGCTTAGTACAGTGCTCTGCACACAGTGTGCTCAATAAATGCGATTGAATGAATGAATGACTGTCTCTATATGTTGCCGATTTGTACTTCCCAAGAGCTTAGTACAGTGCTCTGCACACAGTAAGCACTCAATAAATACGATTGAATGAATGAATGAGCCCCGACTTTGGTGGGACAGCCCTTTGGCTTTCTGGGAAATGTAAATCCCGCTCCTTTTCCCCGTTGTCCCTCAGTCCCTCCTCCAAGAGGAGGTGTTTGTGGCTGTTTTTTTAAAGATGACAATTTCAGTCATTCATTCCTTCAATCGTATTTATTGAACGCTTACTGGGTGCAGAGCACTGTACTAAGCGCTTGGGAAGTACAGGTCGGCAACGTATAGAGACGGTCCCTACCCAATGACGGGCTCACAGTCTGAAGCAGCGTGGCTCAGTGGAAAGAGCACGGGCTTTGGAGTCGAGAGGTCATGGGTTCAAATCCCAGCTCCACCAGTTGTCAGCGGTGTGACTTAGGGCGAGTCATTTCACTTCTCCGGGCCTCAGTTCCCTCATCTGGAAAATAGGGATGAAGACTGGGAGCCCCACGGGGGACAACCCGATCGTCTTGTGACCTCCCCAGCGCTTAGAACGGTGCTTTGCACATAGTAAGCGCTTAGTAAATGCCATCATTATTATTATTATTATTTGGGTTCTCTAGGGATCCGGTAGGGCACGTGGCCGAACCAAACAGCGGAGTAACTCAGAGCAGAACGTGCGGCCAGGTGGAAGAGCGGGTCGGGCGTCGCTTAGGTTCGATTTAAGCGTCACCCCTTCCGCGACCGAGGGCTCCCTCAGCCCCACATCCCCCGCGCCGAGGGGAGTGTAGTCTAATCCTCCGATTGCGTTTTCCCCCCCTCAGAAATGCCAGCCAACGCCAGGGAGGACCGCTCCTGCCTCCAGAAAGGCGCCCCGATGTCCCGGCCGGCCCGGCCCCCCGGCCCCCCGCTCCCCAGAGCCTCCTCCCCGTTCGCACCCAGCCCGGCCCCGCTCCACTTCGACCCCTGCGCCCCCGGCAGCGACAACCACTTCGACGTCTTACTGAATTCCCACAGCCCGCTGGGGAAGGCGGGAGACCTCGCGCTCCTCAAGATGGGCGGCGAGGAGCCCCAGTTCGAAGGGATGATGGACGCGTTCCCCGGCAAGGCCGCGGCCGAGCTGCTGGACCCCCACGAGGTCCTGCACGCGCCCCCGTCCGCCTCCTCGTCGTCGTCCTCCCTGGCCGAGGGCGGGGGCCTGCCCGGCAGCTTCACCGAGTCCCCCTGGGAGACCATGGAGTGGCTGGACCTCACGCCGCCCAGCTCGGCCGCCGGCTTCGGCTCGGCGGCGGCCCCGGGCCCCAACCTCTTCAACATCGATTTCCTGGACGTCGCCGATCTCAACCTGAACGCCGGCATGGACCTTCACCTCCAGCAGTGGTGAGGCGGCCCCGGGGCCTGCGGCGGTCCTGACCCCTCGCCCCCGGGCCCGGACCCCGGCGGTGGAGCCGGGGGAGGGATGCTGACGTTCATAGCGTTCTCCCCCTCCCTCCCTTCCCCCCCCCCGAGGACCTCGGCCCCCCGGAAGACTGAGAGGGGGCCGCGGAGGCTTCCCTAGCCCCCAGCGAGACAGGCTGACTGCGTTCCGGGCCTGCCCGTGTGTCGGGCCGGGGTCGCACGAGTCTGGGGTCTCTGCGGGCCCAAGATGCCGGGTGACTCCGGCTGGCTGGGGACGGCCAGGATTTTCCTCCAGCTCGGGCGGTGGGGTAACGCCCTGGCGGTCCCGGCCAGCGACCGGAGGGGCTCACGGGAAGAAGAGGAGGAAAGGGCACGTGGCTGGGCCTTGGGTCGCCTGCCTGTCCGGGAGACTCCGGGGCGGCCATCCAGCCTCCGCTGGGAAGAGTGGACGTTGGCCTCCGGAGAAAGCGACCGGCATTTCGCCGCGTGGCGACGGTGCCCGGTGGGGCGTGTGCCTGCCTCGTTCAGGCGTGGGGGGCATCTATCCAGGACTGGAAATGGCCCTCCTCCGTCCGCCCAGTTCCAACCGCCGGACGGCCGCCCCCGTGACCGTCCGGGATGGCGCGGGAGGGCGGGCCGGCCCGGGAAAGAGGAGAGGAGGACAGCGATTCAAGCCCGGATTTCCCCTCATTTCTCCGAGGCCCCCGTGGTGCCTTTCTGCTGCGTTGAGTAGCGTCGAGCGTTCCACCCGGCCCCGAACTGCCCTGCCACGCTGAAGGCCGGGCCGAGGGGAGCCGGCCGCAGCCGTCCCCGGTGGGACCCCTGCCCATCAGGCTCCCCTGCCCTGCCTCACCTCCTCCCTTCCCCTTCTTCCCCCGAGTGCCTCGCAAAGTCAGATGAGGAAACCGCGTCCCCGGGGCTCCCACTGCAAAGGCCTCTGGGGAAATTCCTTGAAGAGCTGGGTCTCTAGCTTCTCCGGGGTCCGGGCAGTATCCCTACAGCTGTGGGGGGAGGAAGCGGGGCTGGGGGGGCGTGGGGGAGCCCCCCTCCAGCAGCCCCAAGGCCGATGCTTCCCCGCGGGACGCCCCGCGGGGTCCTGAGCGTGGAGATGGGTTGGCACGCTGAGACCCGCCTGCAGCGGGGTCCCTCCCCGTGCCCTCCCGGGCTTGGGCTGAGGGATGATTGGCAGCTCTTGTGGGCAAGTCTCTCCCCCGGTTCCTCCTGGGCTCCGGGCTCTGGTTTTCCACCAGATTCGTGGTACTTACTGAGCGCTCACTGTATGAAGAGCCCCGTACTAAGCGCTCGGAAACTACAGTTCGGCAATGAAGAGAGACGATCCCTGGAGTTACCGTCCAGTTTTCCCCAGATTCCGCCCTCCCACTCCAGGTGTCAGTGCTCCCACTGGCTCCAGTTCCCCCCGGGATTCCCGTTCCTCCTGGGATCTGGTCCTCCCGGCCCCGGGCTTCGATCCCTCCCGTCGTTAGTGTTGCATGCTGTATAAAAGATAGCCTGACCTACGGTGAGCACTATTTAAGGCACTGTTTTTTGTTGGTTTTTTTGCCCCTATTGTACGTACAATCCTTCTTCACGGTGCACTCGTAGGGTAGAACCGTCACCATTTGTGGGTTTGCTTCAGACAGAATTTCTCTTTGTAAATGAGAGAAGCCATTCCACCGTCAGGGCTTAAACAGAGCGCGAAGGCCGAGAGCGGCGGTGACCGGAGGATCTGGGGGGCCCTCGTGCCGCGTCTCTCGGGGAGCTCCCCGCCAAGCCCGCCGGCTCCTCGCTTCTCCAGACGCCCGCCGGTCCCTCTCGGTCCGGAGAGCGGGCTCCCCGCCGTTCCCCGAACCCGCAGACGCGGTCGGCTTTCCTCGGACCGGGAAGGGAAACGACCCGGAGCTGTGAAGAGACAGACTGTTTTCAATGGGCGTAGCTGGAAATGGAGGGAGGAGAGGATGGCCCTGGCCAGAAATGGCCCCAGATCAGCGTGAAATGTCTTACATTCCGGACGGCGGAGCGCCCAGCTCGCTCCCCAACCCACCTGCTCATCCTCCTTCAGCCGGGGGGGCTGGGACGGGGTGGGGCGCTCCCGGATTCTACCGGGGGGGCCCTGGGGGAGGAAAAGTCGGGGACGGCTGGCGATCCACCAATTCCCAGGGCCAGGCTCTCCCCCGACACACAGCCACCTGGCCAACCGCTGGTTGGCCCGGGCGAGTACTTTCTGACCCCCGGGGAAAGACTTTCTTGTCCCAGGCCACCTCTGATCCTCCGTGACTTGGGAACGGTGCCCCCCTCCCGACACCCCGGAAGAGGCTTCGCCCCTCCTTCCATCCTCCTGGGCTCTCTGGACCACCCGAGATGAGTTAATCGGCCACCCCCCCTTACCTTGGCAGGGAGGGTGGTCAGCCCGAGGCCCGGGCAGCCGTCGACCCGTCCCCCTCGGCTCCTGGGTCCCTTTCCGACCCTCGGTTCACTCCTCCTTCTCTTCACCGGAGCGAACCTTCGCCAGGCCCAAGGGCCCCCCCGGGGCCTGGGTCTTCCCACACGGGAGTTTCCCGGGTCGGCTGAGCTCCCGCCTCCGTCTCTCCCTTCCTTCTCCACAGAGGTTGTGGCCGACCGGGGGTGGCGGAACCGTCAGGAGAGGGATTCCGGAAAGGCTGCCCCTGGGATGCAGGCGGGATGGGCAGGAAGGAGGGGTCCCTTATCTCACCTCTCCCACGGGGCCTTCGGCCTCCTCCACCACGAAGCCTTCTCCCCGGGTGCACCCGAGCCCGGCCCCCCGCCCGCCGTCCTCGGCCGCCTCGCTCCATCCGTGCCGGGGTGGGGGGACGAAGGCCGCCCCGCGGGAGGACGGACGGCGAGCGCGACGCCGGAGATGCCGTTTTGCCTTTTTTAAAATGAAAAGTCGTCTATTTTTAAAATAAAAATGTTTATTTAAAAGAGATGTAAACGTTTCTTCTCTGTTACGAACACGGCCCGGCCCGGGGGCCTCACCTCTCGCCCTCGGCCCGGGATGTTTTCTTCCTCGCCACCCGCGTCCGGGGGCCTCGTCGTCCAACTACGGGGTCTGGCCGAGTCTCCCGCCCTCTCCACTGCCCGTTTCCCAAAGGCCAGTCTCCGGGGAAAAGTCTCCGGTCCCACGGGAGCATGTTGGGATCGTCTGAAGAGAGCCCAAGAATCCCGGGAAGGTTCCTTCCACCCTGGGCCCGGAGATCTCGCGGCACTCTGTAAATGCTACGGCTAAAATGGTTTGATTTTGCTTTGGGCCCTGTATATATCTGCCGCAGAATAGAAGCGGAGACACTTCGGATGCGAAGAATAAATCTATTTTTTCTGCCCCGAGTGTTTCTTTGCCCGGAAGTACAAGAGTGCGACGAAGTGGTTGCGCTGCCCGGCTACCCCCAGGACGGTGTGATGACCGGTCATTTAGTCAGTGGCATCGATTGAGCGCTGGCTGTGTGCAGAGCACTGTACTAAGCTCCCTGGAGAGTACAATGCGCGTGGCTGGGTGCTGTACTAAGCTCCCTGGAGAGTACAATATGCGTGGCTGGGTGCTGGGCCTGCCTGGGTTTGGTGGGGTGGGAGTCGTCGGGGGGAGAGGGGAGTCCGTAGAAGCAGCGTGGCTTATTGGAAAGAGCCCGGGCTTTGGAGTCAGAGGTCATGGGTTCAAATCCCAGCTCTGCTGATTGTCAGCTGGGTGACTTCGGGCAAGTCACTTCACTTCTCTGGGCCTCAGTTACCACATCTGTAAAATGGGGATTAAGACTGTGAGCCCCAAGTGGGACAACCTGCTCACCTTGTATCCTCCCCAGCGCGTAGAACAGTGCTTTGCACATAGTAAGCGCTTAACAAATGCCATTATTATTATTATTATTAACTCAAGCCAACCAAGACCATTCTCCTTCCCCCTTCTAATAATACTAATGGCATTTATTAAGCATTTACTATGTGCAAAGCACAGTTCTAAGCGCTTGGGAGGTTACAAGGTGATCAGGTTGCCCCCCGGGAGTGTTCACTGTCTTCATCCCCATTCTACAGATGAGCTCACCGAGGCACAGAGAAGTTAAGTGACCTGCCTAAAGTCACGCAGCTGACAGGTGGCGGAGCCGGGATTCGAACCCATGACCTCCGACTCCACAGCCCGTGCTCATTCCACTGAGCCACGCTGCTTCTCTAATAATAATAATGGCATTCGTTCAGCGCTTGCTATGTGCCCAGCACTGTTCTAAGCGCTGGGGAAGTTTCAAGGTGATCAGCCCCCACGGGGGGCTCCCAGTCTTCATCCCCATTTTCCAGATGAAGTAACTGAGGCACAGAGAAGTGACTTGCCCAAAGTCACCCAGCTGACAGTTGGCGGGGCCGGGATTTGAACCCCTGACCTCTGACTCCGAAGCCCGGGCTCTTTCCACTGAGCCATGTTGCTTCTAGACCGTGCGCCCGTTGTCGGGTAGGGACCGTCTCTATGTGTTGCCGATTTGGACTTCCCGAGTGTCTAGTACGGTGCTCGGCACACAGTAAGTGCTCAATAAATACGATTGAATGAATTAATATGATTGAATGAATGAAACCCCCAAGAGGGCTGCTCCGGGCTGGCTCCGCGTCTGAGTCGGGAATCCAATTCCATCCAAACTCCTGCCCCCCCAAGAGACCTTCCCAGAAACTCATGAGGCCCTGGAAAGATTGGATAATAATAACAATAATAATGTTCATATCTGTTAAGCGCTTACTATGTGCCGAGCACTGTTCTAAGCGCTGGGGTAGACTCAAAGTCATCAGGCGGTCCCACGTGGGGTTCACGGTCTTCATCCCCATTTGACAAATGCGGTAACTGAGGTAAAGAGAATAATAATGATGGTATTTTTTAAGCCCTTACTATGCACCAAGCACTGTTCTAAGCGCTGGGGTTGACCCAAGGTCGTCAGGTGGCCCTACACGGGGCTCATGATCTTCATCCCCATTTTGCAGATGAGGTAACTGAGGTAAAGAGAATCAATCAATCGTATTTATTGAGCGCTTACTGTGTGCAGAGCACTGGACTAAGCACTTGGGAAGTACTAGTTGGCAACATATAGGGACAGTCCCTACCCAACAGTGGGCTCACGGTCTAAAAGGGGGGAGACAGAGAACAAAACCAAACATACTAACAAAATAAATAGAATAGCTATGTACAAGTAAAATAAATAAATACATTAATAAATATGTACAGACATATATACAGGTGCTGTGGGGAAGGGAAGGAGGTAAGATGGGAGAATAATAATGATGATATTTGTTAAGCCCTTACCATGTGCCAAGCACTGTTCTAAGCGCTGGGGTAGACCCAAGGTGATCAGGTTGTCCCACGCGGGGCTCATGGTCTTCATCCCCATTTTGCAGATGAGGTAACTGAGGTACAGAGAATAATAATGATGGTATTTGTTAAGCCCTTATTATGTGCCAAGCACTGTTCTAAGCGCTGGGGTAGACCCAAGGTCATCAGGTTGTCCCAGGCGGGGCTCACGGTCTTCATCCTCTTTTTACAGATGAGGTCACTGAGGCACAGGGAAGTGAAGTGACTCGCCCAAGGTCACACAGCTGACAAGGGGCAGAGCCGGGATTAGAACCCACGACCTCTGACTCCGAAGCCCGGGCTCTTTCTGCTGAGCCACGGTGCTTCCCACGGAGTCGGGGGCCCAGGCGAAAGCCGAGAGCTCAACTTTAATGAATAATTATTATTATTATTATGGTATTTGTTAAATGCTTATTATGGAGAAGCAGCGTGGCTCAGTGAAAAGAGCCCGGGCCTTGGAGTTAGAGGTCATGGGTTCAAATCCCACCTCCGCCAACTGTCAGCTGTGTGACTTTGGGCAAGTCACTTCACCTCTCTGTGCCTCAGTTCCCTCATCTGGAAAATGGGGATTAAAACTGAGAGCCCCTGGGACAACCTGATCACCTTGTAGCCTCCCCAGCGCTTAGAACAGGGCTTTGCACATAGTAAACGCTTAACAAATACCGTCATTATTATTATTATTATGTGCCAAGAGCAGGGGGTAGATAGAAGGTAATCAAGTTGGACACAGTCCCTGGCCCACATGAGGCGCACGCTCTCCATCCCCATTTTACAGATGAGGTCACTGAGGTATTCATTCATTCATTCAATCGTATTTAGCACTTACTGTTCATTCATTCATTCAATCGTATTTATTGAGCGCTTACTGTGTGCAGAGCACTGTACTAAGCGCTTGGGAAGTACAAGTCGGCAACATCTAGAGACGGTCCCTACCCAACAGCGGGTTCACAGTCTAGAAGGGGGAGATGGAGAGCAAAACAAAACATATTAACAAAATTAAATAAATAGAATAAATATATACAAATAAAATAAATAAATAGAGTAATAAATACATACAAACATATATACATATATGCAGGTATAGATGTGAGGTAGAGAGAATAAGAATAAATAAATAATGATGGCATTTGTTAATCAATCAATCAATCATATTTATTGAGCGCTTACTGTGTGCAGAGCACTGTACTAAGCGTTTGGGAAGTACAAGTCGGCAACATCTAGAGATGGCCCCTACCCAACAGCGGGAAAACAGTCTAGAAGGGGGAGACAGACAACAAAACAAAACATATTAACAAAATAAAATAAATAGAATAAATATGTACAAATAAAATAAATAAATAGAGTAATAAATACATACAAACGTATATACATATATACAGGTATATATGTGAGGTAGAGAGGATAAGAATAAATAAATAATGATGGTATTTGTTAAGCGCTTACTATGTGCCGAGCACTGTTCTAAGCACTGGGGAGGATACAAGGTGATCAGGTTGTCCCACGTGGGGCTCGCAGTCTTCATCCCCATTTTACAGATGAGGCGACTGAGGCTCAGATGAGTTAAGTGACTTTCCCAAGGTACCACAGCAGACGAGTGGCGGAGGCGGAATTAGAACCCGTGACCTTCCAACTCCCAAACCTGGGCTGTAGCCACTGAGCCACACTGCTGCTTCTCCAGTTGGTCAGATTCGACACAGTCCATGTCCCCCGTGGGGCTCACGGTTGCAGAGAAGTGGTGTTGTTCAGTGGAAAGAGCCCGGGCTTTGGAGTCAGAGGTCATGGGTTCGAATCCTGGCTCCGCCAATTGTCAGCTGGGTGACTTCTCCGTGCCTCAGTGACCTCATCTGTAAAATGGGGATTAAGACTGTGAGCCCCCCGTGGGACAACCTGATCACCTTGTAACCTCCCCAGCGCTTAGAACAGTGCTTTGCACATAGTAAGCGCTTAATAAATGCCATTATTAAGGGAGCGGGAGATGAGGAAAAGCGGGGCCTAGTCTGGGAAGGCCTCTTGGAGGAGATGGGCCGGCGGTAAGACTTGGAAGGGGGGAAGAGTCACTGTCGGGAGGATGTGAGGAGGGAGGGCATTCCAGGCCGGAGGCAGGACGTGGGCCAGGGATTGGCGGTGGGACAGGCAAGATAATGATAATAATAATAATAATAATAATAATAATAATAATAACGATGGCATTTATTAAGCGCTTACCCTGTGCAAAGCACTGTTCTAAGCGCCGGCGAGGCTACAGAGTGATCAGGTTGTCCCACGGGGGGCTCCCAGTCAATTTCCATTTTCCAGAAGAGGTCACTGAGGCCCAGAGAAGTGAATCAATCAATCAATCAATCGTATTCATTGAGCGCTTACTGTGTGCAGAGCACTGGACTAAGCACTTGGGAAGTCCAGGTTGGCAACATATAGAGACAGTCCCTACCCAACAGTGGGCTCACAGTCTAGAAGGGGGAGACGGAGAACAAAACAAAACAGATGAACAAAATAAAATTAATAGAATAGATATGTACAAGTAAAATAGAGTAATAAATATGTATAAACATATATACATATATAAGTATAAGTGAAGCGACTTGCCCAAAGTCACACAGCTGACTTCACTTCTCTGTGCCTCAGTTCCCTCATCTGGAAAATGGGGATTAAAAATGTGAGCCCCCCCGTGGGACAACCTGATCCCCTTGCAGCCTCCCCAGTGCTTAGAACAGTGCTTTGTACTTAATAAACACTTAACAAATACCCTCATCATTATTATTATGTGCCAAGAACAGAGATAGATGGAAGGTAATCAGGTTGGACACAGTCCCTGGCCCACATGAGGCTCACACTCTCCATCCCCATTTTACAGATGAGGTCACTGAGGTAGAGAGAATAAGAATAAATAAATAATGATGGTATTTGTGGCGCCTAATCCCGCCTCTCTCCACTGAGCCACACCGCTTCTCATACTCAGACTCCCAATAGAGTCTGAGGTCTTTAAAGGCGAGACTCACGTCGAGCTAATCCCCTGCTTTTTTTTTTTATGGTATTTGTTAAGCGCTTACTATGTGCCAGGCACTGTACTAAGCGCTGGGGGAGCTGCAAGTTGCTCAGGGTGGATACGGTCCCTGTCCCACATTGGGCTCACAGTCTTTATCCCCATTTTCCAGGTGAGGTCACTGAGGCCCAGACTAGTGAAGTGACCGGCCCAAGGTCACGCAGCAGACACGTGGCGGAGCAGGATTAGAACCCAGGTCCTTCTGGCTCCCAGGCCTGTGTTCTATCCATTAGGCCTCACTGCTTCCCTGCTCTTTCCCGAGTGCTCAGTAAGGGATTCCTTTGCTCTTAATAATCATAATAACGATCATATTTGCTAAGCGCTTACGAGGCGCCAAGCACTGCTCTAAACACTGGGGTCGACACAAGTTAATCAGGTTGGACACGGTCCCTGTCCCCCATGGGGCTCGCACTTTTGATCCCCACTTTCCAGATGAGGCCACTGAGGCCCAGAGAAGTTAAGCGACTCGCCCAAAGCCACACAGTGGACAAGTGCAAACGCTTAGTACAGTGCTCCGCACACAGTAAGCGCTCAATAAATACGACTGAATGAAAGCGGCAGAGCCGGAAATTGAACCCGGGACCTTCTGAGTCCTAAGCCCAGGCTCTATCCCCTACGCAATGCTGCTTCCCTCTTCCCCCCTTCCAAGCCCCACAGTACTTTTATGTATAAATATATATTTTTACGGCTAAAATTGTATTTATTTGTACTGATGTCTGCTCATTTGCATTGATGGCCGTCTCCCCCATCCCTCTAGACCGTTGTGGGCAGGGATTGTCAATTTTTGCTGTTACATTGAGCGCTCAGTCCATTCATTCGTTCAATAGGATTTATTGAGCGCTTCCTGTGTGCAGAGCACTGTACTAAGCGCCTGGGAAGTCCAAGTTGGCAACATCTAGAGACGGTCCCTCCCCAACAGCGGGCTCACAGTCTAGAAGGGGGAGACGGACAACAAAACAAAACCTATTAACAAAATAAAATAAATAGAATAGTAAATCAGCGTGGTTCAGTGGAAAGAGCCCGGGCTTGGGAGTCGGAGGTCATGGGTTCGAATCCCGGCTCTGCCACACGTCTGCTGGGTAACCTGCTTAGAGAAGGTTTGCTGCTTAGAGAAGCAGCGTGGCTCAGTGGAAAGAGCACGGGCTTTGGAGTCAAGAGGTCGTGGGTTCCAATCCCGCCTCCGCCACTTGTCAGCTGTGTGACTTTGGGCAAGTCACTTAACTTCTCTGGGCCTCAGTTCCCTCATCTGTAAAATGGGGATGAAGACTGTGAGCCCCACGTGGGACAACCTGATTACCTTGTATCTACCCCAGCGCTTAGAACAGTGCTTTGCACATAGTAAGCGCTTAACAAATACCAATATTATTATTATTATTATTATTATTCTCTGAGTCTCAGTTCCCTCATCTGTAAAATAGGGATGAAGACTGTGAGCCCCCCGTGGGACAACCTGATCACCTTGGATCCCCCCCAACGCTTAGAACGGTGCTTTGCACGTAGTAAGCGCTTAACAAATGCCATTATCATTATTAAATATGCACACAGTAAGCGCTCAATAAATAGGATTGACTGACTGACTGACTGACTGACTGACTGAATGAATGAATGAATGACTGCCTGCTCTGTCCTATTCCCTGAGGCGCAGGGGCGCGCGCTGCCTCGGCCGCCCCCTAGCGGTGTCCGGGGGAGGGGAGTCTGCGCGCGCAGGCCGCGGGCGGGGGGGGAGGGAGGGGGCAGGCGTTGGGACGCGCCAACTGCTCCAGGCGGGGGGGACTCCTCAGCTTTCCTCCTCGGTTCCCCCGCCTCCTTCCTTGTTCCGATCGAAGTCGAGCCCAAAAATCTATTTTAAGAAAATATATTTCCTGGAAAAGGAGACTCTGTGGAATAGTCGGCATTTTCGGGGCCTTCTGACGCTTCACTTTTCTCTCCCCCCCCCCCCCCCCCCGCCCCGGCCTTGTGTTTTTCGTCTGGCGGCCGTCCGGGCGCAGAGGGGGAGGGGCGGGGAAAACTACAAGTCCCAGGGTTCCCCGGGCGCCCCCGCGCAGGCGCGGTCCGGAGGGCGGCGCGGCCAGCCGGCCGGCCGGTGGGGGGGGCGGGGCCGGAGGGAGGGAGGGGGCGGGGCGGGGCGGTCCGGGGGTCTTGTCGGTCCGTCCGAGGCTGAGCCGGCGTCCGCTCCCCGTCCTCCCCTTCTTTCCTCTACCTCCTCCCTTCCCGCTCCCCCTCCTCCTCTTCTCCTCCTTCCCTCCTTTCTCCTCCTCCTCCCCCTCCCCTCCCTCCTCCTCCTCCCCTTCCTCCCCTCCCTCTTCCCCTCCTCCCCTCCTCCTCCTCCCCTCCCTCTTCCTCCTCCTCCCCCTTCCTCCTCCTCCCTTCTCCCCTTCTTCTGCTCCTCCTCCTCCTCCTCCCTTCTCTCGCCCTCCCTTCTCTTCCCCTCCTCCCCTCCTCCTTCCTCCCCTCCTCCTTCCTCCCCTCCTCCTCCTCCCCTCCCTCCTCCTCCTCCTCCCCTCCCTCCTCCTCCTCCTCCCCTCCCTCCTCCTCCTCCTCCCCTCCCTCCTCCTCCTCCCCTCCCTCTTCCTCCTCCTCTTCCCCTCCTCCCTTCCCCCTTCTCCTCCTCCCTTCTCCCCTCCTCCCTGCTCTCCCCTCCTCCCTCCTCTCCCCTCCTCCTCCTCCTCCTTCCCCTCCCCCCTCCCCCTTCCTCCTCCTCCCTTCTCCCCTTCTTCTGCTCCTCCTCCCCCTCCTCCTCCCTTCTCTTCCCCTCCTTCCCCTCCTCCTCCCTTCTCCCCTCCTCCCTCCTATTTCTCCCCTCCTCCCTCTCCCTCCCTCCTCCCTCTCCCTCCCTCCTCCCTCTCCCTCCCCCTCCCTCCTCCCTCTCCCTCCCCGCTCCTCCCCCGCCCGCAGGAGCCATGTAAGTGCTCCCGGCGGTGCCCGGCGCTGTGCCCGGCGCCGTGCCCGGTGCGGTGCCCGGTGCGGTGCCCGGCTGTGCCCCCGCCCGGGGCCCCAAGATGAAGAAGCAGTTCAATCGGATGCGCCAGCTGGCCAACCAGACGGTGGGCAGGTAAGGGACGCAGGCAGGCCGCCCGCCCGCCGCAGCCCCCTGCCCGCCCTCCCCTCGGCCCTTCCCTCCCCTCCCCTCCGCTATCCTCCTTCATCCCTCTTTCCCCTCCTCCCTCCATCCCTCTCTCCTTTCCTCCTCTTCTCCATCCATCCCTACCTCTCTCCTCTCCTCCCTCAATCCATCCATCCATCCCTCCATCCATCCCTCTCTCCTCTCCTCCCTCCATCCCTCTCTCCTCTCCTTCCCCTCCTCTGCTCCATCCATCCCTCTCTCCTCTCCTTCACCTCCTCTCCTCCATCCATCCCTCTCTCCTCTCCTTTCCCTCTCCTCCATCCCTCTCTCCTCTCTTCCATCCCTCCTCTCCTCCCTCCATCCCTTCTCTCCTTCCTCTCTCTCCTCTCCTCCATCCATCCATCCCTCTCTCCCCTCCTCTCCTCCTTCCCTCCTCGCCTCCCTCCATCCCTCCCACCTCTCTTCCCTCCATTCCTCCATCCTCTCCTCCATCCATTCCTTCTCTCCTCCATCTATTTCCCCCTTCCCTTCTCCAGGCTTTCCTCCCTCCTCTCTGCCAGCCCTCCCTCCTTCATCTCCTCCATTCCTCCCTCCCCTCTTCGGTTCCTCCCTCCTCTCCTGTCCTTCCCTCCTCTTTATCCCCCGCCTCCCTCCATTCCTCCCTCCTTCCTCTTCTTCATCCCCTCCTCCTCTCCTCTGATTCTCCCTCTCTTCATTCATTCGTTCATTCATTCAATCGTATCTATTGAGCGCTTACTGTGTGCAGAGCACTGGACTAAGCGCTTGGGAAGTACAAGTTGGCAACATATAGAGACGGTCCCTACCCAACAACTGGCTCACAGTCACAGCCTCTCTTCTCCCCCCTCCCTCTTCTCCATCCCTCCTTCCTCCCTTTCTTCCCTCCTCTCCTCCACCCCTCCCTCCATCCCCTTCTCTTCTCCCTCCCCTCCTTCATCTCCTCTCCCTCTTCCTTCCCTCCTCTTCTCCATCCCTCCCTCCCCTCCCTCCCTCTCTCCCTCTCTCCTCTCCCTCTTCATCCCTCTCTCCCTCCTCCCCCTCCCCATCCCTCCCTCCCTCCCCTCCTTTCCTCTTCATCCCTCCTTTCCTTCCTCCCCTCCCTTCTACTCTTCTCCTCCCTCCTCTCCTCCATTTGTCCATCTCTCCATCTCTGCTCCTCCATCCTTTCCTCTTCATCCCTCTTTTCCTTCCTCCCCTCCCTCCTCTCTTCTCCATCCCTCCCTCTTCTACTCTTCTCCTCCCTCCTCTCCTCCATTTGTCCATCTCTCCGTCTCTGCTCCTCCATCCTTTCCTCTTCATCCCTCCTTTCCTTCCTCCCCTCCCTCCTCTCTTCTCCATCCCTCTCACCTCTCCTTCCTCCCTCCCTCTTCTCCTCCATTTGTCCATTCCTCCGTCCCCTCTCTTCTCTCCTCTGTCCCTCCCCTCCTCCACCCCTTGGTCCCCCTCCTGCATCCCTCCATCCCCTCCTCTCCTCTCCTCCCTCATCTGCCTCCCTCCCCTCCTTTCCTCTCTTCCATCCCTCCCTCCCTCCTCTCAATTTATCCCTCACCTCCTCTCTCCACTTCCCCTCCTCCCGCCTTTTAGCCCCTTCCCTCTTGGCTCTTCTCTTCCTTCACCGCTCCGTGTCCTTGACTTTTTATTTGCTTGGCCCTTAGGAATGGCTCTCTGCCCCCCCGCATGGCATGACCCCTATGTCCTCTGCCAGGTTTGCTTGGTTTTCCATCCCACCCTCAGGTTCTGATGCACAATTTTCTGGGATCTGAGCTGCCCACAGTGACCCCCCAAATCCTGCCCCCCACCCAGCCCTGGGAACCTCTAAGGTGTTGGGCCTAGGAAGAAGCAGGCCGGGGGTCCGCCCTCTAACCCCACTGGGAAGAGGCGGGCGGCAGGGCAGTGCCCGCTCCGGGATGCTGCATTTCGACGCCGGCCTGCTCCCCACACCGGTGTGATGAGACCTGCGTCCCAGGCGCGGCGACCGAACCGGAGACCCGGGGAATCTGGCTGGAGAAGCTCTGCAGATATGGAGGGGTTGGGGGGGGTCCCCGTCTCTGCGGAGAGTCCCGCGGGGACACCGAGGCGGTGAGCCGGGATCTCCCCGGAAAGGAGGCCTCTGAGGAAAACCTTAAATTCCCTCCGGCTTGGGCCTCAGGTGGAGGCCTGGGCCCGGACTCCGTGTAGTGACGGGCCTTCCGAAGGAAATGGAGAGAGGGGGTCTCACCCGTCACCCTCTTGCTCCCCAACTCAGCCCCGAAGCGCCTGCCCCCCGACTTTGCCGGTTTCCCCGGAAGGCGGAGGAGGAGGGATGCGGGTTTGCCGCTGGACCACGGCGGCCTGGTGGAAAATGGACAACCATCCGGGAGGGCTCCGTCCTCGGAGCTTGGGATCGGAGATTTCGGAGGGGCCGTTTGCTCTGCTGCCAAGATCTGGGGTGTTTGTCTCTGTTCAGGAATCGGGCCACCTTGATCCCCTGGGCCCCAAATACCGGTCAAATCGAGCAATCTGTCGTTGGCATCGATTGAACCTTACCGTGTGCCGAGCATCGTACTGAGCGGCTGGGGAAATACAGTACAATCAGTCAATCAATTAATCACGTTTATTGAGCTGTGTGCAGAGGAAATACGGTACAATCAGTCAATCAATCACGTTTATTGAGCTGTGTGCAGAGCAGAAACACTTTTAATAATAATGACGGCATTTATTAAGCGCTTACTATGTGCAAAGCACCGTTCTAAGCGCTGGGGAGTTTACAAGGTGATCAGGTTGTCCCACGGGGGGCTCACAGGCTTCATCCCCATTTTCCAGGTGAGGGAACTGAGGCCCAGAGAAGTGAAGTGACTCGCCCAAAGTCACCCAGCTGACAAGTGGCGGAGCTGGGATTTGAACCCATGACCTCTGACTCCAAAGCCCGGGCTCTTTCCACTGAGCCACGCTGCTTCACTTGGGAGAGAACAATATAACGGAGTTGGTAGACACATTCCCTGCCCACAGGGAGCTTACAATAATAATAATGATGGCATTTATTAAGCGCTTACTATGAACCAAGCACTGTTCTAAGCTCTGGGGGGGGATACAAGGTGATCAGGTTGTCCCACAGGGGGCTTGCAGTCTTCATCCCCATTTTCCAGATGAGGTCGCTGAGGCCCAGAGAAGTGAAGTGACTTGCCCAAAGTCACACAGCTGACAATTGGCGGAGCCGGGATTTGAACCCGTGACCTCTGACTCCAAAGCCCGGGCTCTTTCCACTGAGCCGCGCTGCTTCTCTACGGTCCAGTTGGTAGACATGATGTCTTCCCACAGAGATCCCCATGGGGACACAGACATTAAGATAAGAAGCCACAGCCTGGGTGGTGGTCACTAAGCGCTCACTGTGTTCATTCGTGCGTTCGGTCGTATTTATTGAGCGCTTACCGTGTGCAGAGCACTGTACTAAACGCTTGGAAACTACAATTTGGCAACAAAGGGAGACCGTTAATGATGTCTTCTAGACTGTGAGCCTGCTGTTGGGTAGGGACTGTCTCTATGTGTTGCTGACTTGTACTTCCCAAGCGCTTAGTACAGTGCTCTGCACACAGTAAGTGCTCAATAAATACGATTGATTGATGGATTGATGATGATAGCATGTATCAAGCGCTTACTATATGCAAAGCACTGTTCTAAGCGCTGGGGAGGTTACACGGTGATCAGGTTGTCCCACGGGGGGCTCCCAGTCTTAATCCCCATTTTACAGATGAGGGAACTGAGGCACAGAGAACTTAAGTGACTTGGCCAAAGTCACACAGCTGGCAATTGGCGGAGCCGGGATTTGAACCCGTGACCTCTGGCTCCAAAGCCCGGGCTCTTTCCACTGAGCCACGCTGCTTCCTGCCCAACTCGTGGTGGGTAGACAGTACTTGCCTTCGGACTTCTCGAGGTGGCATGAGAAGATAGCGGCTCAGTGGAAAGAGCCTGGGCTTTGGAGTCGGAGGTCATGGGTTCAAATCCCGGCTCTGCTGCTTGTCAGCTGTGTGACTTTGGGCAAGTCACTTCACGTCTCTGTGCCTCAGTTCCTTCATCTGTAAAATGGCGATTAAAATTGTGAGCCCCACATGGGACAACCTGATCGCCTTGTATCCTCCCCAGCGCTTAGAACAGTGCTTTGCACATAGTAAGCACTTAACAAATACCAAAATTATTATTGTTATTATTATTATTGATAGTTTTTACAAATATATGTAAAATATGAATTATTTATATGACTTTCTCCCCTTCTAGACTGTAAACTCATTGTGGTCAGGGAAAGCGTCTATCAACTCTTTAGTATTGTACTCTCCCGAGCGCTTAGCACAGCGCTCCGCACACAGTAAGCACCCAAATAAGGGAAGCAGCGTGGCTTAGTGGAAAGAGCCCAGGCTTTGGAGTCAGAGGTCGTGGGTTAATAATAATAATAATAATAATGATAATGATGGCATTTATTAAAGCGCTTACCAAGTGCCAAGCACTGTTCTAAGCGCCAAGCACTGTTCTAAGCACTGGGTTCTAATCCCGGCTCCCCCGCCACTTGTCAGCTGTGTGACTTTGGGCAAGTCACTTCACGGGCCTCAGTTACCTCATCTGGAAAATGGGGATGAAGACCGTGAGCCCCACGGGGGACAACCTGATGGCCTTGTATCTAGCCCAGAGCTTAGAACAGTGCTTGGCACATAGTAAGCGCTTAACAAATACCAACATTATTATTATTATTAAAATGGGGATTACGGCCGTGAGCCCCACGTGGGACAACCTGATGGCCTTGTATCTACCCCAGTGTTTTGAACAGTGCTTGGTACATGGTAAGCGCTTAACAAATACCAACATTATTATTATTATTATTATTATTATTACTAAAATGGGGATTAAGACCATGAGCCCCACGGGGGACAACCTGATGACCTTGTATCTAGCCCAGAGCTTAGAACAGTGCTTGGCACATAGTAAGCGCTTAACAAATACTGACATTATTATTATTATTATTATTATTATTATTATCATTATTATTATTATTACTACTAAAATGGGGATTAAGACCATGAGCCCCACGGGGGACAGCCTGATGACCTTGTATCTAGCTCAGAGTTTAGAACAGTGCTTGGCACATAGTAAGCGCTTAACAAATACCGACATTATTATTATTATTATTAAAATGGGGATTAAGACCATGAACCCCACAGGGGCAACCTGATGACGTTGTATCTAGCCCAGCGCTTAGAACAGTGCTTGGCACATAGTTAACGCTTAACAAATGCCAACATTATTATTATTATTATTATTAATAAAATGGGGATTAAGACCGTGAGCCCCATGTGGGACAACCTGATGGCCTTGTATCTACCCCAGTGTTTTGAACAGTGCTTGGTACATAGTAAGCGCTTAACAAATACCAACATTATTATTATTATTATTATTACTAAAATGGGGATTAAGACCTGAGCCCCACGCGGGACAACCTGATGACCTTGTATCCCCCCCAGCGCTTAGAACAGTGCTTGGCACATAGTAAGCGCTTAACAAATGCCATTGTTGTTATTATTATTATTTCCTCGTTGTCCCTTGGGATATATATGTGTATGCATATATATGTACATGTATATATGTATGTATACATATATGTGTGTGTGTGTATTTGTATATATACATATATACGTATGTATATGTATATATGTTTGTACATATTTATTACTCTATTTTACTTCTACATATTTATTCTGTTTATTTTATTTTGTTAATTTGTTTTGTTGTCCGTCCCCCCCCTTCTAGACTGTGAGCCCGCTGTTGGGTAGGGACCGTCTCTATATGTTGCCAGCTTGTACTTCCCAAGCGCTTAGTACAGTGCTCTGCACACAGTAAGCGCTCAATAAATACGATTGAATGAATGAATGAAAGTGCTTAACAAATACCAACATTATTATTATTATTATTAAAATGGGGATTAAGACCATGAGCCCCATGGGGGCAACCTGATGACCTTGTATCTAGCCCAGCGCTTAGAACAGTGCTTGGCACATAGTTAACGCTTAACAAATACCAACATTATTATTATTAAAATGGGGATTAAGACCGTGAGCCCCACGTGGGACAACCTGTTGACCTTGTATCTACCCCAGTGTTTTGAACAGTGCTTGGCACATAGTAAGCGCTTAACAAATACCAACATTATTATCATTATTATTAAAATGGGGATTAAGACTGTAACCCCAAGTGCACATAGTAAGCGCTTAACAAATACCATTATTATTATTAATAAATATGATTGATAGCTTTTACAGCTATATGTAAAATATGTCATGTATTCTACCCCTTCTAGACTGTGAGCCCACTGTTGGGTAGGGACCGTCTCTATATGTTGCCAACTTGTACTTCCCAAGCGCTTAGTACAGTGCTCTGCACACAGTAAGTGCTCAATAAATATGATTGATTGATTGATTGATGTATATTAACGTCTCCCCCTCTGGACTGTAAACTCACTGTGGTCAGGGAAATGTGTCTACCAGCTCTTCAGTACTTCCTTTTTTAGTGGCATTTATTAAGTGCTTACTATGTGCAAAGCACTGTTCTAAGCGCTGGGGAGGTTACAAGGGGATCAGGTTGTCCTCTCCCAAGTGCTTAGTACAGTGCTCTGCCTAATTAAATACCACTGCCTAATTAACTGACCAGAGCCCCTCCAAAAATTCCCACCAGGTATGGAGGCTTCTTGGGTTGTGAGCTGACATGAAATCACCGAGACTTTTGGCTGGTCCTCCTTTGTTTAATAATAATAATAATAATAATAATAATAGCATTTTTTAAGCACTTACTATGTGCAAAGCACTATTCTAAGCGCTGGGGAGGTTACAAGGGGATCAGGTTGTCCCACAGAGGGCTTACAGTCTTCATCCCCATTTTCCAGATGAGGGAACTGAGGCCCAGAGAAGTGAAGTGACTTGCCCCAAGTCACACAGCTTGACATTTGGCGGGGCCGGGATTCGAACCCATGACCTCGGACTCCAAAGCCCGGGCTCTTTCCCACTGAGCCACGCTGTTTTCATTGCGCTCACAAGGTAATAAGTGGAGCACTGTATTAGGTGGAGAGTACGGTGAAAGGAAAAGACACCATCCCTGCCCTCAGGGAATTTACGATCAAACGGAGGAGCCAAGTGGGCAGATGTCATATATGGAAAGAAAAATAATAATAATAATAATAATGATGATGGCAGTTGTTAAGCGCTTGCTACGTGCACTGTTCTAAGCTTTGGGGAGATACAAGGTCATCAGTGCTCGGCGCTTAGAACAGTGTTTGGCACATGGTAAGCGCTCAGTACAGTGCTCTGCACACAGTAAGCACTCAATAAATATGATTGAATGAATAAATGCCATCATCATTATTATTATTATTATTACTAACCCACGACCTCTGACTCCTAAGCCTGGGCTCTTTCCACTAAGCCACGCTTCTTCCCTTATTTGGGTGCTTACTGTGTGCGAAGCATCATCATCATCATCATCAATCATATTTATTGAGCGCTTACTGTGTGCAGAGCACTGTACTAAGCGCTTGGGAAGTACAAATTGGCAACATATAGAAACAGTCCCTACCCAACAGTGGGCTCACAGTCTAAAAGGGAGAGAGAAAACCAAACATACTAACAAAATAAAAGCACTGTGCTAAGCGCTTGGGAGAGTCCACTGCTAAAGAGTTGGTTAAGCGCTAGTACAGTGCTCTGCACACAGTAAGCGCTCAATAAATACGATTGATTGATTGATTGGTAGACACTTTCCCTGACCACAATGAGTTTACAGTCTAGAGGGGGAGACATTCATATAAATAATTCAGATTTTACATATATCTGTAAGAACTATCAATCATATTTGAGTGCAGAGCACTGTACTAAGCACTTGGGAGAGTTCACTATAACAACGTTTGAGAAGCGTATAACATTTGAGAAGCAGCGCGGCTCAGTGGGAAGAGCCCGGGCTTTGGAGTCGGAGGTCGGGGGTTCGAATCCCGCCTCCACCGCTCGTCGGCTGGGTGACTTTGAGCGAGTCCCTTCACGTCTCTGGGCCTCAGTGCCCTCATCAAGAAAATGGGGTCTTCATCCCCATGAGGGAACTGAGGCACAGAGAAGTTCCCAAAGTCACCCGGCAGACAAGTGGCGGAGCTGGAATTAGAACCCACAGCCTCCGACTCCCAAGCCCGGGCTCTTTCCACTGAGCCACGCTGCTTCTCCAGGGAAAAAGGGGGGTAAACCCAGTAATAGCAGGAGAATTGGAAAATGAATAATGAAGCGTGGAACACGGATCAATAAATACGATTGAATGAATGAATGAACAACCGAATGAATGAGCGGCACTATTACTCTATTTATTTGATTTGTCCATATTTATTCTATTTATTTTATTTTGTTAATATGTTTTGTTTTGTTCTCTGTCTCCCCCTTCTAGACTGTGAGCCCGCTGTCGGGTAGGGACAATTTCTATATTGCCAACTTGGACTTCCCAAGTGCTTAGTCATTCAATCTCATTTATTGAGTGCTTACTGTGTGCGGAGCACTGTACTAAGCGCTTGGGAAGTACAAGTTGGAAACATCTAGAGACGGTCCCTACACAACAAGGAGCTCAGAGTGTAGAGGGGGAGACAGACATTAATACAAATAGATAAAACAATCAATTACAGATATATACAGATAGATACATATGTGCTGTGGGGAGTCATTCATTCAGTCGTATTTATTGAGCGCTTACTGTGTGCGGAGCACTGTGCTAAGCGCTTGGGAAGTCCAAGTTGACAACATATAGAGACGGTCCCTACACAACAAGGAGCTCAGAGTGTAGAGGGGGAGACAGACATTAATACAGATAGATAAAACAATCAATTACAGATATATACAGATAGATACATATGTGCTGTGGGGAGTCATTCATTGTCATATTTATTGAGCGCTTACTGTGTGCGGAGCACTGTACTAAGCACTTGGGAAGTCCAAGCTGGCAACACATAGAGACAGTCCCTACCCATCAACGAGCTCACGGTCTAGAGGGGGAGACAGACATTAATACAAATAGATACAACAATCAATTACAGATAGATACAGATAGATACATATGTGCTGTGGGGAGTCATTCATTCAGTCATATTTATTGAGCGCTTACTGTGTGCGGAGCACTGGACTAAGCGCTTGGGAAGTACAAGTTGGCAACATATAGAGACGGTCGCTACCCAACAACGAGCTCACGGTCTAGAGGGGGAGACAGACATTAAAACAAATAGATAAGGTGATCAGGTTGTTCCCACATGGGGCTCACAGTCTTAATCCCCATTTTACAGATAAGGTAAGTGAGGCCCAGAGAAGTGAAGTGACTCGCCCAAAGTCACCCAGCTGACAACTGGCGGAGCTGGGACTCGAACCCATGACACCTGACTCCAAAGCCCGGGCTCCTTCCCCTGAGCCACGCCGTTCACCCTCTTACTTTGACGGTGAGCTCCGTGTGGGACAGAGACAGTGTCCAACCTGACGATCTTGTAGCTACCCCAGCGCTTAGTACCGTGCTTGGCCCAGAGTAAACATTTAACAGACATCACAATTATTACCGTGGTATTACAGTCCTCTAGACTGTAAGCTCGTTGTGGGCAGGGAACGGGTTTATTGTCAAATTTTTTAATAATTCTATGTATTAAGTGCTTACTATGTGCAAGGGACTGTACTAAGCACGGGGGTGGATCCAAGCAAATCAGGTTGGACACAGTCTCTGTCCCACGTGGGGCTTGCAGTCTCAATCCCCATTATGCAGATGAGGTAACTGAGGCCCAGGGAAGTGAAGTGACTTGCCCTAGGTCACACAGCAGACAAGTGGCAGAGCCGGGATTAGAACCCATGACCTCCTAACTCTCAGGCCCGTGCTCCATCCCCTAATAATAATAATGGCATTTATTAAGCGCTTACTATGTGCAAAGCACTGTTCCAAGCACTGGGGAGGTCACAAGGTGATCAGGCTGTCCCACAGGGGGCTCACAGTCTCAATCCCCATTAAGCATGATGAGGTAACTGTGCAGTGCTCTGCACACAGTAAGCGCTCAATAAATATGAATGAATGAATGAATGTTTATTTATTTTATTTTGTTAATATGTTTTGTTTTGTTCTCTATCTCCCCCTTCTAGACTGTGAGCCCGCTGTTGGGTAGGGACCGTCTCTAGATGTTGTCAACTTGGACTTCCCAAGCGCTTAGTACAGTGCTCTGCACACAGTAAGCGCTCAGTAAATACGATTGAATGAATGAATGAACAATCGAATGAATGAATGAGTGGCACTATTGCTCTATTTATTTGATTTGTACATATTTATTCTATTTATTTTATTTTGTTAATGTGTTTGGTTTTGTCGTCTGTCTCCCCCTTCTAGACTGTGAGCCCGCTGTTGGGTAGGGACCATCTCTAGATGTTGCCGACTTGGACTTCCCAAGCGCTTAGTACAGTGCTCTGCACACAGTAGGTGCTCAATAAATACGATTGAATGAATGAATTCATCCTTGGTGGTATTTATTGAGCGCTTACTGTGTGCTGGACTCTATACTAAGCGTTAAGGGGTGGCTGTGCTCTGGTGTTCCCGGGGAAGAGTGTTGCGTTTTCAGGACGGCTTTGGAGATGAGAAGCAGAAAGGAGAAGGAGGATGACGAGGGGGAAATGAGGGATTAATTGGGATTTTGGAGGAGGTGTGATTTTAGGAGGGTTTTCATGGTGGAGGGAGTGGGGTTCTGTCTGTGCCTCAGTTTCCTCAGCTGTAAAAAGGGGATGAAAACTGTGAGCCCCCAGTGGGACCACCTGATCACCTTGGAACCTCCCCAAAGGAAGATGGCGAGGGGGAAATGAGGGATTAATTGGGATTTTGGAGGCGATGTGATTTAGGAGGTTTTCAAGGTGGAGGGAGTGGGGTTCTGTCTGTGCCTCAGTGACCTCAGCTGTAAAATGGGAATTAAAACTGTGAACCCCCAGTGGGACCACCTGATCACCTTGGAACCTCCCCGAAGGAGGGTGGCGAGGGGGAAATGAGGGATTAATTGGGATTTTGGAGGAGATGTGATTTTAGGAGGGTTTTCAAGGTGGAGGGAGTGGGGTTCTGTGTGTGCCTCAGTTCCCTCAGATGTAAAATGGGAATTAAAACTGTGAGCCCCCAGTGGGACCACCTGATCACCTTGGAACCTCCCCAGCGCTTAGAACGGTGTTTTGCACATAGTGAGCGCTTAATAAATGCCATTATTATTATTATTATTTGCTTGTTTTGATGTCTGTCTCCCCCCCACTCTAGACTGTAAGCATGTTGTGGGTAGGGATTGGCTCTTTTTACCTTCCCAGCACTTAGAACAGTGCTTTGCACATAGTAAGTGCTTAATAAATGCCATTATTATTATTATTATTATTATTATTTTTACCTCCCCAGCACTTAGAACAACAGTGCTTTGCAATTAGCAAGCGCTTAATAAATGCCAATATTATTATTATTATTACCTCCCCAGTGCTTAGAATGGTGCTTTGCACATAGTAAGCGCTTAATAAATGCCATTATTATTATTATTATTTTTACCTCCCCAGCACTTAGAACGGTGCTTTGCACGTAGTAAGCGCTTAATAAATGCCATTATTATTATTATTATTATTACTTTTACCTCCCCAGCGCTTAGAACAGTGCTTTGCACATAGTGAGTGCTCAATAAATGCCATTATTATTATTATTATTATTACTTGTTTTGATGTCTGTCTCCCCTCACTCTAGACCAGAAGCCCGTTGTGGGCAGGGATTGTCTCTTTTTACCTCCCCAGCACTTAGAACAGTGCTCTCCACATAATAAGCACTTAATAAATACCATTATTATTATTATTACCTCCCCAGCACTTAGAACAGTGCTTTGCACATAGTAAGCGCTTAATAAATGCCATTATTATTACTATTATTATTTTTACCTCCCCAGTGCTTAGAACAGTGCTTTGTATATAGTAAGCGCTTAATAAATGCCATTATTATTATTATTTTTACCTCCCCAGCGCTTAGAACAGTGCTGTGCACATAGTAAGCGCCTACTAAATGCCATTATTATTATTATTACCTCCCCAGCACTTAAACAGTGCTTTGTACATAGTAAGTGCTTAATAAATGCCATTATTATTATTATTATTTTTATCTCCCCAGCGCTTAGAACAGTGCTTTGCACATAGTGAGCGCTTAACAAATACCATCACCGTGATTATTATTATATGAGGAAGGGAGGGAATTCCAGGCCAGAGAGAAGATGCGGATAAGCATCCGCCTAGAGAAGCAGCGCGGCTCAGTGAAAAGAACCCGGGCTTTGGAGTCCGAGGTCCTGGGTTCAAATCCCGGCTCCGCCACTTGTCAGCCGGGTGACTTTGGGCGAGTCACTTCACTTCTCTGGGCCTCAGTTCTCTCATCTGGAAAATGAGGATGAAGACTGTGAGCCCCCCGTGGGACGACTGGATCATCTTGGAACCTCCCCAGCGCTTAGAACAGTGCTTGGCACATAGTAAGCGCTTAATAAATGCCATTATTATTATTATTATTATTATTTATAAGGGGTCAGTGATGGAAAGGAACTTGGCCTAGTGGAAAGAGCGGCGGCCTGGGTGTCTAGAGGACCCGCGTTCTACAGATTTATTACTCTATTTTACTTGTACATATTTATTATTCTATTTATTTTGTTAATGATGGGCATCTAGCTTTATTACTGTTTGTTCTGACGACTTGACACCCGTCCACAGGTTTGGTTTTGTCGTCCGTCTCCCCCTTCTAGACTGGAAGCCCGTTGTCGTGTGGGGACCGTCTCTAGATGTTGCCAACTTGTCCTCCCCAAGCGCTTAGTACAGTGCCCTGCACACAGTAAGCGCTCAATAAATACGATCAAATGAATGAATACCGGCTCCGCTCCTGTCCGCTGTGTGACCTCGGGCAAGTTAGTCACTTCTCTGTGCGTCAGTTCCCTCGTCTGCAAAATGGGGATTTGTGAGGCCCATGTGGGACATGGATTGTGCCCAACCCCATGATAATATCAATAATGATGGTATTTCATTCGTTCATGACATCATATTTATTGAGCGCTTACTGTGTGCAGAGCACTGTATTAAGCGCTTGGGAAGGACAAGTCGGCAACTTATAGAGACGGTCCCTACCCAACGACGGGCTCACGGTCTATTTGTTAAGCGCCTAAGCAGCGTGGCTCAGTGGAAAGAGCCCGGGCTTGGGAGCCAGAGGTCACGGGTTCTAATCCTGGCTCCGCCACTTGTCAGCTGTGTGACTTTGGGCAAGTCACTTCACTTCTCTGGGCCTCAGTGACCTCATCCGTAAAATGGGGATTAAGACTGTGAGCCCCACGAGGGACAACTTCAGCACCTTGTATCCCCCCCCAGCACTTAGAACAGTGCTTTGCACATAGTAAGCGCTTAACAAATGCCATCATTATTTATTTATTTATTTGTTAAGCGCTTACTATGTGACGGTTGGGTAGGGGCCGTCTCTATATGTTGCCGACTTGTCCTTCCCAAGCGCTTAGTACAGTGCTCTGCACACAGTAAGCGCTCAGTAAATACGATTGAATGGATATGTGCCAAGCACTGTTCTAAGCAGTGGATCTCGTATCCACCCGAGCGCTTAGTACAGTGCTTGCCTCGTAGTAAACCTGAACAAATACTGTTTTAAAAAAAGTAACGCGTGCGATTGAGGGACAATGAGGAGGTGGCTAAAACGAGTGGTACGGAGATTTTGCGTGATGCGGACAGTCTTCCCAGTCTAAGTGGGAGGGAGAACAGATAATTAAGCCATGTGTTGCGTAAGGGGAAACTGAGGCGCAGAGTGGCCGGGAAGTGCCCAGGTTCACACAGAAGGCAAATTCTACAGAATTCAGAGAAGCAGTATGGCTCAGTGGAAAGGGCCCGGGCTTTGGAGTCAGAGGTCATGGGTTCAAATTCTGGCTCCACCTTGAGCCCACTGTTGGGTAGGGACCGTCTCTCGATGTTGCCAACTTGTGCTTCCCAAGCGCTTAGTACAGTGCTCTGCACACAGTAAGCGCTCAATAAATACGATTGAATGAATGAATGAATGAATATTTATTCCATTTATTTTATTTTGTTAATATGTTTTGTTTTGTTCTCTGTCTCCCCCTTCTGTGCTGTGAGCCCACTGTTGGTTAGGGACCGTCTCTAGATGTTGCCAACTTGGACCTCCCAAGCGCTTAGTACAGTGCTCTGCACACAGTAAGCGCTCAATAAATACGATCGAATGAGTGAATGAGTGCTTCTCCTGGATATCCTGCCATGGGCTCAAACCGACCACGTCCAAAACCCACCCCATCTTCTCACCTAAATCCTGAGCTCCCTCAGACATGGCCATCATTGTGGACGGCCTCCTCCCTGACTCAAAAAGCCTGCAAACTTGGCATTCCCCTTTTTGGATCCTTACGGCATTTGTTAGCAACTTACTATGCGCCAAACACTGTTTGAAGCACTGGGGTAAGTCTATAAGTCTTCCCCCTCCTCCTCCCCCTCCGCCTTACCTCCTTCCCCTCTCCACAGCACCTGTATCTATGTATATACGTTTGTACGGATTTATTACTCGATTTATTAATTTATTTTATTTGTACATATCTATTCTATTTATTTTATGTTGTTAATATGTTTTGTTTTGTTCTCTGTCTCCCCCTTCTAGACTGTGAGCCCGCTGTTGGGTAGGGACCGTCCCTAGATGTTGCCCACTTGGACTTCCCAAGCGCTTAGCACAGTGCTCTGCACACAGTAAGCGCTCAATAAATACGATGGAATGAATGAATGAATAAATACGACTGAATGAATGAACAAGTGGTGGAGCCCATATTAGAAACCATGTCCTCTGAGTCCCAAGCCCGTGCTCTCTCCACTAAGCTAGGGGATCAGAGACTAAGTAGGAGGGAGAACGGGTGCTGAAAACCTTATACATATTTATTATTCTATTTATTTTGTTAATTTTGACACCTGTCTACATGTTTTGTCTTGTTGTCTGTCTCCCCCTTCTAGACTGTGAGCCCATTGTCAGGTAGGGACCGTCTCTATATGTTGCCGACCTGTCCTTCCCAAGCTCTTAGTACAGTGTTCTGCACACAGTAAGCGCTCAATTAATATTATCGCATGAAAGGGGGCCTGGATTGCAATCCTACTACTGTGATGACTGGCTTGCCACACCTTTTTCTGACGGGCTGACCTTATTTTCCTCCAGTCTCTGGGGAATCTTCCCAACGGGAAGGGCGGGAATAGGAAGCGCCCGTCTCATCGCCCTGGATCGTTCCGGCTGAGACTGAACTGGGCAGCCCTCCCTGCCCGTTCGTTCATTCATTCATTCAATCGTATTTATTGAGCGCTGACTGTGTGCAGAGCACTGTACTAAGCGCTTGGGAAGGACAAGTCGGCGACATATAGAGATGGTCATTACCCACCAGTGGGCTCACAGTCTAGAAAGGGGAGACAAACAAAACAAAACGTGCGGACGGGTGTCAAGTCGTCAGAACAAATAGAAATAAAGCCAAGTGCACCTCCCTTCCTCTCCCCCTCGCCCCCCTCTCCATCCCCCCCCATCTTACCCCCTTCCCTTCCCCACAGCACCTGTATATATGTATATATGTTTGTACATATTTATTACTCTATTTATTTTACTTGTACACATCTATCCTATTTATTTTATTTTGTTAGTATGTTTGGTTTTGTTCTCTGTCTCCCCCTTTTAGACTGTGAGCCCACTGTTGGGTAGGGACTGTCTCTATATGTTGCCAATTTGTACTTCCCAAGCGCTTAGTACAGTACTCTGCACATAGTAAGCGCTCAATAAATACGATTGATGATGATGATGATGAAAATGAATAGAATAGTAAATATGTACGAGTAAAATGGAGTAATAAATCTGTACAAATATATATACAGGGGCTGTGAGGAGGGGAAGGAGGTAGGGCCTGGGGGATGGGGAGGAGGAGAGGAAAGAGGGGGCTCAGTTTGGGAAGGCCTCCTGGAGGAGGTCAGTAGGGATTTGAAGGAAGGAAGAGAGCTAATTTGGCGGATGTGCGGAGGGTGGGAATTCCAGGCCGGGGGTCGACGGCGGGACGGGCGAGAACGAGGCCCGGTGAGGAGATTAGTGGCAGAGGAGCGGAGCATGCGGGCTGGGCCGGAGAAGGACAGAAGGGAGGTGAGGTAGGAGGGGGGCGAGGTGATGGACAGCCTCGAAGCCCAGAGTGAGGAGTTTTGGCTCCATGCGTAGGTTGACAGGCAGCCACTGGAGATTTTGGAGGAGGGGAGTAACACGCCCAGAGCGTTTCTGCACAGAGACGATCCGGGCAGCAGCGTGAAGTGTAGACTGAAGTGGGGAGAGACAGGAGGGTGGGAGATCAGAGAAGAGGCTGATGCAGTCATCCAGTCAGGATAAAATGAGAGATTGAACCAGCAGATGAGAGATTAAACCAGCTGTTTGAGTGGCTTCCCCATCACCTCGGGCAGGCCCTGCCAGGGGAAGCGGCTACTCACTGGAGCCGTCTGAATCCTGGGAGCTGAGGCAGGAACTGAAAATTTTCAGTTCTGGTATTTATTAAACCTTTACACTGCTAAGGTTTCCCTGGTTTAATCGATTTCCCTGCGGCCAAATCACTTAAGCGCTTAGTACAGTGCTCTGCACACAGTAAGTGCTCAGTAAATACGATTGATTGATTGATTATCTTCCCCATGCCTCAGTTTTTTCATCAGCCAAATGGGAATAAAATACCCATTTTTCCTTCCCCTGAGACTGTGAGCCCCTTTGGGAAGGACTCCGATTCTCACCTGATCGTATTTACCTCAGTGCTTCATTCATTGTCGTATTTATTGAGTGCTTACTGTGTGCAGAGCGCTGTACTAAGCGCTTGGGAAGTACAAGTTGGCAACATATAGAGACGGTCCCTCCCGAACAACGGGCTCACAGTGCATGGCACGTTGGACTTTAATACCGTTGGTGGTGGTATTATTATTGTTCATTCATTCATTGTCGTATTTATTGAGCGCTTACTGTGTGCAGAGCACTGTACTAAGCGCTTGGGAAGTCCAAGTCGGCAGCATATAGAGACGGTCCCTACCCAACGACGGGCTCACGGTCTACAAGGGGGAGACGGACAACAAAACAAAACATGTGGACGGGTGTCAAGTCGTCAGAACAAATAGAATTAAAGCTATATGCACATCACTAACAAAATAAAATAAAATAAAATGTGGTGTTATGATTGAGAAGCAGTATAGTCTCGTGGTTAGAGCATGGGTCTAGGGGTCAGAGGACCTGGGTTCTAATCCCGGCTCTGCCGTTGGCCTGCCGGGTGACCTTGGGAAAGTGGCTTCTCTCCTCTGTGCCTCAGTTCCCTCATTTGCAAAAGTGGGGATTCAGTAGCTTAGTTCTCCGCCCTACTTAGACTGTGAACCCCACGTGGGACCTAATTACGCTGTGTCTCCCGTAGTGTTGAGTACAGTGCTTAGCACAGAGTAAGCGCTTAACAAATACCACAGTTAGGATTAGATCAGCGCAGTCCCTGTACCGTAGGGACTTCCCAATTTTAAGAAGGAGGAAGAGCAGGGAATTTATCCTCATTTTACAGATGAGGAGACTGAGGATTAGAGAAAGTAACTGATGTGCCTCAGTTTTTCATTATTATTATTTTTGTGTATTTGTTAAGCACTTGCTGTGTGCCATTTATTCATTCAGTCATATTTATTGAGCGCTACCGTGTGCAGAGCACTGTACTAAGCACTTGGGAGAGTTCGGCGCTTAGAACAGTGCTTTGCACATAGTAAGCGCTTAATAAATACCATCATTATTATTATTATTACAGTATGACGATAAACACATTCCCTGCCCACAGTGAGCTGTGTATTAAGCACAGTTGTAGATTCAAGATAATCAGGTTGGATACAGTCTGTGTCCCTCATACGGCTCAGTCTTAATCCCCATTTTGCAGATGAGGTAACTGAGACACAGAGAATCAATCAATCAATCAATCGTATTTATTGAGCGTTTACTGTGTGCAGAGCACTGTACTAAGCGCTTGGGAAGTACAAGTCGGCAACATATAGAGACAGTCCCTACCCAACAGCGGGCTCACAGTCTAGAGAAGGTAAGTGACTTCTCCAAGATCACACGGCAGTCAAGTCCCACAGTCCCATTCGATCCATTGATCATCTTGAGTGCTTCTTCATTCAATCGTATTTATTGAACGCTTACTGTGGGCAGGGCACTGGACTAAGCGCTTGGGAAGTACAAATCGGCAACATATAGAGACGGTCCCTGCCCAACGACGGGCTCACGGTCTTGAAGGGGAGACAGACAGCAAAACAGAACAAGTGGACAGGTGTCAACGCCATCAGAATAAGTAGAATTATAATACTACTAATAATAATGATAGCATTTATTAAGCGCTTACTATGTGCAAAGCACTGTTCTAAGCGCTGGGGAGGTTACAAGCTGATCAGGTTGTCCCATGGAGGGGGGCTCACAGTCTTAATCCCCATTTTCCAGATGAGGTAACTGAGGCCCAGAGAATCAATCAATCAATCAATCGTATTTATTGAGCGCTTACTGTGTGCAGAGAACTGTACTAAGTGCTTGGGAAGTACAAGTTGGCACCATATAGAGACAGAGAAGTGAAGTGACTTGCCCAAAGTCACACAGCTGACGTGGCGGAGCCGGGATTTGAACCCATGACCTCTGACTCCAAAGCCCGGGCTCTTTCCACTGAGCCACGCTGCTTCAGCTTATAGCTATATATTCATAATAATAATAATAATAATAATAATGGCATTTGTGTGTGCTGAACACTGTACTAAGCGCTTGGGACAGTACAGTAGCAGCGTGGCTCAGTGGAAAGAGCCCAGGCTTTGGAGTCAGAGGTCGTGGGTTCAAATCCCAGCTCTGCCAATAGCCAGCTGTGTGACTTTGGGCAAGTCACTTAACTTCTCTGGGCCTCAGTTACCTCATCTGTGAAATGGGGATTAAGACTGTGAGCCCCCCCCGTGGGGCAACCTTATCACCTTGTAACCTCCCCAGCGCTTAGAACAGTGCTTTGCACATAGTAAGCGCTTAATAAATGCTATCATTAATATTATTATTATTACAGTAGAGCTATTATTATTATTAATAATAATAATGTTGGTATTTGTTAAGCACTTACTATGTGCCAAGCACTGTTCTAAGCGCTGGGGGGGATACAACGTAATCAAGGTTGTCCCACATGGGGCTCACAGTCTTCATCCCCATTTTACAGATGAGGAAACTGAGGTCCAGAGAAGTTAAGTGACTTGCCCAAAGTCACACAGCCGACAAGTGGAGGAGCCAGGATTAGAACCCACGACCTCTGACTCCCAAGCCCGGGCTCTTTCCACTGAGCCCCGCTGCTTCCCTATCAGACACAGCCCCTACCTTCAAGGAGCTTACGGTCTTGTGGAGGAGACAAACGTTAAAATAAATTACAGTTAGGGGAGAAACAATAAAATATAAAGATGTGTCTATCACGGCTAGGGGCCTGGGGGAGACGCACCCAAGTTTTTAGGGGATGTGACTGTTGAGGGAAAACAGGGGGTCGAGATAGTCAAGGAATCATATTTATTGAGCCCCTCCTGGGCGCCGAGCACGGTGCTGAGTGCCTGGATGCGTACGGTAAAACGGAGTTGATAAACCCGTTCCCCGCCCACGGGCTTACGGTTCAGAGGAGATGAAAGATGAATATGGGAAGGCCTCCTCCAGGATTTGTGATTTTATTAAAGTTTTGAAGGTGAGGAGAGCAGTATTGTGCCAGGAGGGGAGAGGGAGGGAGGTTCAGCAGAAGGGAAGGTGTGACTAAAAGGTTAGAGGCGGGAGAGACGAGAATTAATTGTAGCGTGTAGGTTGCTGAGGTGTGGTGGGAGAGGATCGCGGCTGAGTCAGTGAGAGAGAGAACCGATTGAGGGGTTTAAAGCCAATCGATCAATCAACTGTATTCACTGAGCATTTACTCGACGCCGAGCACTCTACCGAAGAGCTTGGGAGAGGACAGAAGAGTTGGTAGAAACGTTCGCGGCCCACCGCTGCCTGTGACAGTCCAGAGCCAATGGTCAGAAGGGTCTGCTTGATGCATAGAGGAATGGGGATCTACTGTACTTCCCAAGCGCTTAGTACAGTGCTCAGCACACAGTGAGCGCTCAATAAATACGATTGAATGAATGAATGAATTGGAGGTTTTTGAGACGTGGGAGATGTGCATCTGATGTTAGTAGAGGTCAGCTGGAGGCAGGGAGGTCAGCAAGGAGGCCGACGCAGGAGTTAAGTCCAAGTAGATGCTTGGACCAATGTAGTAGGAGTTTGGAGAGGAAAGGACAGATTCTGGAGAAGAAGCAGCTTGGCTGAGTGGAAAGGGCTTGGGCTTGGGAGTCGGAAGATGTGGGTTCTAATCCTGGCTCCTTGGACGAGTCACTTCGCTTCTCTGTGCTTCAGTTACGCCACCTGTAAAATGGGGATGAAGACGCTGAGCCCCACGTGGGACAATCTGCCGATCCTGTATCTACCCCAGTGTTTAGAACGGTGCTTGGCCCAAAGTAAGAGCTTTACAGATACCATAATTCTCATTATGATGTGGTGAAGGAAGAACCTGAAGGATCTGGTGACGGACTGAATATGGGTGTTGAAAGAGAGGAGTTGAGGATAATGCCAGTGGTAGAACTGCGATGAGAACTCAGGTCTACCAGCCATGCTCTTTCCATTAGGCGACGCTACGTACCATCCCGACTTTATTGTCCCAACTGAGACACAGCGGTTAAGTGACCTGCCCGAGGTCAAGGGGCGAGACTTGAACCCAAGTCTTCTGATCCTTAGAGCTGTGACAGGTTTGGACTAGCCCACGGGGAAATTAGGCCCACTCACTGTCCACCTGTTCCCAGAAGGCAAGACTATGTCCTCAGGACACCATGACAGACCACGTTGATCTTTGGAATACTTCCGAGGTGGTCCAGGGACACCCCAAGTTGGCGAGGGCAAAATGAGAAGGGGAAGTGGGAGGAATGTTGAGGTACAGGGGGAAATGGAGGTAAATAGTTAAAGGAAAAAGGATGGGCAGCCATTGGAGTGGTTCCCAGAATGAGGTTCTGGAAAGATGATCCGGACAGCAGAGTGAAGTACAATCTGGAAAGGGGAGAGGCTGGAGGCAGGGAGGCCAGTGAGGAGGCTGATGCGGTAATCAAGCAGGAAGGTGACAAGCATTGAACAGAGAGTAGATGGAGAGTTAGAGCAGATTCTGGAAATGTAAGGGACACCAGCCTGAACTGGAGGCTTGAAAGAGAGGGATGGATAAAGGATAATGCCAAGTTTGGGCTTGAGAAAATGGAGGGAGGGAGGATGGTGTGAGGGGAAGACGTTCGATGCAGGTATACCCTGGAGGCAAAAAGACATTTGAGATCACAGAGGAAGAGACTATACGGCTAGTGGGATAGATTGGAAGATCACCTGCAGAGAGATGGTTGAAGCTGTGGGGCAGAAGAACTCCTCAAGGGAGCAGATTTGATGAAGAAGAGAAGATAAAGCCTGGGAGGCAGAAGGAGATCTGGGAAAAGCGAGCGGGAAGAATTGGCCAGAGAGGGGAAAAGCGGATACAGGAGAGGACTGCGTCGGAACCGTCAAGGTTAGACTGTGTTTCCAGGAGGAGGGAGAGGTCTGCCAAATTGTACTTCCCAAGCACTTAGTATAGTGCTCTGCACACAGTAAGCGCTCAGTAAATACGATTGAATGAATGAATGCAGTGTCAATTAATCAGTCTGTGGTATTTATTGAGCACTTGCTGTGTTCGATCGTTTATTCAGTCGTATTTATTGGGCACTTACTGTGTGCAGAGCACTGTATTAAGTGCTTGGAAAGTACAATTCAGCAATAGAGAGAGACAACACGGGCTTACAGTCCAGAAGCAGGGAGACAGACATCAAAACAAGAAAACGGGCATTAATATAAATAAATAGAATTATAGATATGCACAAGTGAGTGAGGTGGGGAGGTGGGTAGAGCGAAGGAAGTGAGTCGGGGTGACGTGGAGGGGGAGCTGAGGAAAAGGGGGCTCAGTCTGGGAAGGCCTCTTGGAGGAGGTGAGCTTTCAGATTTGTTAATATGTTTTGTTTTCTTCTCTGTCTCCCCCTTCTAGACTGAATGAGTGTCTGCATGTGTGTCTGTCCCCTTCTAGACTGTGAGCCCACTGTTGGGTAAGGACCGTCTCTATATGTTGCCAATTTGTACTTCCCAAGCACTTAGTACAGTGATCTGCACACAGTAAGTGCTTAATAAATACGATTGATTGATTGATTGATTGAAGGGGGAAGACTGATTGTTGGGTGGATTTGAGGAGGGAGGGCATTCCAGGCCAGAGGTGGGATGAGGGCCAGGGGCCGATGGCGGGACAGGCGAGAATGAGGCACAGTGAGTAAGTTCGCACCAGAGGAGCGGAGGGCGTGGAGATGGAGAAGGATGGAGAAGGAGAGAAGGGAGGTGAGGAAGGAGGGGGCGAGGGGATGGAGAGCTTTGAGGCCAATAGTGAGGAGTTTGTGGTTGCTACGGAGGTTGTTAGGCAACCACTGGAGATTTTTGAGGAGGGAGGAGACATGCCCAGAACGTTTCTGTAGAAAGATAATCCGGGCAGCAGCGTGAAGTGTAGACCGAAGTGGGGAGAGGTAGGAGGTTGGGAGGTTAGACGAGGCCGATGCAGTAATCCAGTCGGGATAGGATGAGTGGTTGTACTAACGTGGTAGCGGTTTGGATGGAGAGGAGAGGGCGGATCTTGGCGATGTTGAGAAGCAGCGTGGCTCAGGGGAAAGAGCCCGGGCTTGGGTGTCAGAGGTCAGGGGTTCTAGTCCCGGCTCCGCCACTTGTCGGCTGGGTGACTTTGGGCAAGTCACTTCGCTTCTCTGGACCTCAGTTCCCTCATCTGTAAAATGGGGCTGAATGCTGTGAGCCCCACATGGGACAACCTGATCACCTTGTATCCTCCCCAGCACTTAGAACAGTGCTTTGCGCATAGTAAGCGCTCAACAAATGCCATCATTATTATTATTATTATGTTGTGAAGGTGACGGATTTGGTGACGGATTGGATGTGTGGGCTGAATGAGAGAGCGGAGTCAAGGATGACACCAAGGTCGTGGGCTTGTTCGGAGCACTAGGCGCTTGGGAGAGTACAATTTAACAGAGTTACTAGACATGTTCCCAGACCACAATGGTGTCGAAGGCAACTGGGAGGTCAAGGGGATCAGTCCGTTGGCTGGAGGGCATTTGAGAGCTGGGAAAGTGTGGTCTCAGCAGATTGGAGAGGGTGGGAATCGGTTAATAGCGGATCAAGAAGAGCGTTGGAGAAGAGGAAGTGGGCGTATAAACCCCATTCTAGGAATTTGGACAGATAGGATAGAAAGATGGAGGGACGATAGCTGGAAGATTCAGTGGGGTCCGGAGTGGATTTTTAGAGGATAAGGAAGATGAGTAAGGGATTGAAGGCAGGAGGAAAAGGAGCCACCAAAGTGAGCGGTTGAATCAGTGGTATTTATTGAGCACTTACTGTGTGCCGAACACTGTATTAAGTGCTTGGGAGAATACAGGAGAACAGAGTTGTTTTTTTTTTTCAAATGGCATTTGTTAAGCGCTTACTATGTGCAAAGCACTGTTCTAAGCGCCGGGGAGGTTACAAGGTGATCAGGTTGTCCCATGGGGGGGCTGACAGTCTTAATCCCTGTTTTCCAGATGAGGTAACTGAGGCCCAGAGAATAATAATAATAATAGTGATGTCATTTATTAAACGCTTACTATGTACAAAGCACTGTTCTAAGCACTGGGGAGGTTACACAGTGATCAGGTTGTCCCACGGGGGGCTCACAATCTTAATCTCCATTTTCCAGATGAGGCAACTGAGGCCCAGAGTAGTTAAGTGACTTGCCCAAAGTCACACAGCTGACAATTGGCGGGGCCGGGCTTTGAACCCGTGACCTCTGACTCCAAAGCCCGGGCTCTTTCCACTGAGCCACGCTGCTTCTCACAAGTGTGACGTGAAGTGACTTGCCCAAAGTCACCCAGTTGACAAGTGGCGGAGCCGGAATTTGAACCCACGACCTCTGACTCCAAAGCCCGGGCTCTTTCCACCGAGTCACGCTGCTCAGGGCACGCAATCCCTGCCCACAAGGAGTTTATAGTCAGGGGGGTCGGAGATGGTGGTCAGGGAAGGGAAAAGGATGGGGGCAGAAAACAACCTCGCTTGGCCCGTCTTTAGTCATTAAAAAAAGCGTCCAACGCTCGTTTCCAGCACTGGGAGCGAAGTGTGTTGATGTTGGCAGTTTGGCGGGGCAGCCTGGCTCTGAGTGGACTCAGGCTGACACCGCTCCGCCCTCGGGGAGCGTCTCCGTCCTGACGGGAAGTTGGAGTGAAAGCTTTAGGTTGCTGAGGTGAGAGGGACGAAGAGGAAGGGAATGCAACCGGACAGGACAACCCCGGAGACGGCTCAAAGGGGCACCCTGCGCTCCTGGCTCCGCTCGGGGGACGCGGTGTTGGTTTTTGGGACGCAGCGACACGTGGGCCGAAGCCTCGGATGGGTGCGGCGAGGGGCATCGGTTCATTTCACTCCAGCGCTTAACAAAAATGCTATCGTTATTGTTTCAGTCTCAGAACCGAGCGGGACCTCAAGAGGTCTTCCCGTCCAGTCCCCTGCTTCCGGGCCGGTGGGTGTCCGTCTTGGTTAAGGGTCGCCAGGAATGGGGGCTCCGCACCATCCCACGGTCACTCAGTCCCAAGGAGAGACCCGAGCTTTTCCCTTGCGTCCAGCTAAGTTTCACCTCGGCTTAAGCTGGTTTTCTGTGGACAGACAGCTCCTCCAGGCTGGACAGACTGTGTCTGTTTTCCGTCCTTTCCATCGTCGCTTATCTCTTGAAATTTCTCCTCATTCTTTCATTCAGTCGTGTTTATTGAGCACTGACTGTGTGCAGAGCACTGTACTAAGCACTTGGGAAGTCCAAGTCGGCGACATATAGAGACGGTCCCTGCCCAACAACGGGCTCACAGTCTAGAAGGGGAAGACAGACAATCAAACAATAATAATAATAATAATAATGTCGGTATTTGTTAAACGCTTACTATGTGCAAAGCACTGTTCTAAGCGCTGGGGTAGATACAAGGTAATCGTGTTGTCCCACGTGGGGCTCACGGTCTTCATCTCCATTTTACAGATGAGGGAACTGAGGCCCAGAGAAGTGAAGTGACTTACCCAAAGTCACACGGCTGACAAGTGGCGGAGCCAGGATTTGAACCCATGACAAAACACGACAAAACAAAACATGTGGATGGGTGTCAAGTCGTCGGAATAAAGAGAATTAAAGCTAAATGCACATCATTAACAAAATTAATAGAATAGTAAATACGTACAAGTAAAATAGAGTGATAAATCTGTACAAATATATATACAGGTGCTATGGGGAGGGAAAGGAGGTAGGGCCGGGGGGATGGGGAGGAGGAGAGGAAAAAGGGGGCTCAGTCTGGGAAGGCCTCCCGGAGGAGGTGAGCTCTCAGGAGGATTTTGAAGAGAGGAAGAGAGCTAGCTTGGCAGATGTGGGGAGGGAGGGCATTCCAGGCCAGGGGGATGATGTGGGCCGGGGGTCGGCGGCGGGACAGGCAAGAACGAGGCACGGTGAGGAGATTAGCGGCAGTGGAGCGGAGGGTGCGGGCTGCGCTGTAGGAGGAGAGAAGGGAGGTGAGGTAGGAGGGGGCGAGGTGATGGGGAGCCTTGAAGCCGAGGGTGAGGAGTTTCTGCCTGATGCGTAGGTTGATTGGTAGCCACTGGAGATTTTTGAGGAGGGGAGTAACATACCCAGAGCGTTTCTGGACAAAGACAATCCGGGCAGCAGCGTGAAGTATGGATTGAAGAGGGGAGAGACAGGAGGATGGGAGATCGGAGAGGAGGCCGATACAGTAATCCAGACGGGATAGGATGAGAGCTTGAACGAGCAGGGTAGCGATTTGGATGGAGAGGAAAGGGCGGATCTTGGCGATGTTGCGGAGCTGAGACCGGCAGGTTTTGGTGATGGCTTGGATGCGAGCGGAGCCGAGGATGACACCGAGGTTGCGGGCTTGTGAGACGGGAAGGATGGTAGTGCCGTCAACAGTGATGGGAAAGTCAGGGAGAGGGCAGGGTTTGGGAGGGAAGACAAGGAGTTCAGTCTTGGACAAAGGTGATCCGGGCCCAGAAGGGCAAGACTTCCGGCCCCTTTGGATATCTCTTTCGGTGCAGACAAGTTAGTTTGGTGGTGCGGTCCGCCCGGCAAAGGTTATTGGAGCTGTAGAGCGGGGCGGGAAACAGGGCAGAAAAAGAAGGGAGTCAAAATAATCACGTTCCACAGATAATCCCCAAATTGAAATGACTCTCCAATGCTACAAGCCCGTTACCATGCCTGCTAAGATGCAGAAAAGTTGGTTGAGGTTTTTTAACTTCCTTCCAGGCTCCGGTGGGGTGTTTATAAACAGTGAAAGGGTTGAGGATCCAGTGAGGTTTTACCCTCGTTGATTTTAATTTGAGGTCACTTGATGTACGATCAGGAAGGCAACATGGCCTAGTGGGAAGAGCAGAGAGGTGGAAATTAGGAGAACCATATTCTAGTCCCAACTCAGCCACTTGTGGAAATAACATGGGCCCGGGGGTCAGAAGGTCATGGGTTCTCATCCCGGCTCCGCTACTTAATAATAATAATAATAATAATGGCATTTATTAAGCGCTTACTATGTGCAAAGCACTGTTCTAAGCGCCGGGGGGATTACAAGGTGATCAGATTGTCCCACGGAGGGCTCACAGTCTTAATCCCCATTTTCCAGATGAGGTCACTGAGGCCCAGAGAAGTGAAGTGACTTGCCCAAAGTCACACAGCTGACAATTGGCAGAGCCGGGATTTGAACCCATGACCTCTGACTCCAAAGCCCAGGCTCTTTCCCGGCTCCGCCAGTTGTCAGCTGGGTGACTTTGGGCAAGTCACTTAACTTCTCTGGGCCTCAGGTACCTCATCTGGAAAATGGGGATGAAGACTGTGAGCCCCCCATGGGCCAACCTGATCACCTTGGAACCTCCCCAGCGCTTAGAACAGTGCTTTGCCCATAGTAAGCGCTTAATAAATGCCATCATTAGTATTATTATTATGGGGAGAGATGAGTCGGGGCGGGTTTGAGGTGTGAGAGAATTCCAGGCAGGGAGAA